>NW_026018814.1:606187-611531 GCF_020466585.1 Dendroctonus ponderosae
TAAAATGGCACAAAAATCGTCGCATTGTCCGACAAATCGGCAATTTATTTCCAGGAAACCCTGCTGGTGCTCAATATTTCCCATAACAAAATCGCCTCTCTAAGGTTTCTGTCGCCGTTAAAAAACCTGATGGTAATTGATGCCTCTTTTAACGACCTGGATGATATGCGAGACGCGTGCCAAACTGTAAGAAATTGGCTCTATTTGCGCGAAGCCAAACTAAATGGAAACCCGATCAGTAAACAGCATCGTTATAGAGAGGAGATTATTGCCAATGCTCAACGTCTCGGTATGGAACCGAACACATTAATTCACAAAAATTGCAAAGGACTTAATTTCAGAGACTTTGGACAATAAAAGCATTTCGGAACTGAGCAGAACATTTATTCAGAGATTTGAAGAAGGGAAACTGATGTGCGGACCGAAACCCAGCATAAATATTGCTGATGTCGTTCCAGGTATGTTTTGCTAAATAAACAGAGTGTTTTATAAGAATTTGATGTTTTAAATCACGYGCCTTYTAAAGACGCGGAAATATTCGAAACGTTGCCTTGCTTTAGCTTGGAACATCCATTTTTGAGATTTTTTACGAAACTTTCAGCGCACCTTTAGAGTCAGGTGTGTGTCCAAAGATGCTGAAAATTTMAAAGTTCTACTAGCCTTAGTTCGGAAGAGAAACTGTTTAAAGGACAGACTGCATACCAGTAATTAAATATCAATTTTAAGCCCGATATTTATTAAGCCGACAAACATCAGAACTTTAGTCGATTTTTTTTTAATTTCCCTCATTGTTAGAAGGTGCATGACTATCGATGCTAATCAAAATTAATTCCTGCGTTTCAGTCATTTATTGTCTCTTTTTTTATTTATCAATTAAAATACGTTTCGGTGTATTTTTCCACCATCATCAGTTTTTCTAAAATAACAGATAGTTAAAAAAAAAATTTTTTGTAAATTACATTAGGCGTGTCTAACTTATAACTAATATTTTTTATTTTTGTGTTAATTTTCGGAAATGATATATACTTGATATCACATTCTCTTCTTTTATTTATGCTTTTCGATTTAGTTGAATTGTATATTTTATTTATCCTTTGCTTTATGATTGGTTCGAAAAATGACCGTGGTTATTTGTTTATTAATAATAGATTTTTTATTTTTTCAAGGTTTTTGTTCTATACTCCCAATGTGACAATTTAATGGCTCTATGTGTAAGTGCTATCTATCGATACTGTGAATTTCACAACAATCGCCCAGAGTTCTGATTTTTGTCAGCTTGGCAAACTCCACTGTTTATATTTACGTGATTCATATAAAACACCACTTGAAAATACGAAAATTTCAATTAAAATAAGTCTAATTTTAGGTCTGCCCAGCAACTACCCCAAGAGCTTGCAAAAGGCCGCTTCTGCTTCAATAATTCGGGAAATTAGATGCAGACAATTGACCGATTTATCGGCCTTTGATGACGCTGAGCCGGTTTACTTATCATGGAATCATTGTATGCAAGCATTTAATAATTGTTTTTTTCAATAATTGAAACTTATAGGATGCTTTTTGTTGTAGTGCCGAAACGCCGGCCATTAACCAAAGCAAGTCATTCGGTTCTACGGGGGCACAAAATGGAAAGTCATAAAAACATGGTGATCAGCAAAACTACTATTAAATCTCGAAAACCGTAATTTTGGTATTTTTAATGCGACTGAGCATTTAATCCACTGCAAAGTAATTAAAAATTGATTTTCACTGAACTTATCGCCTTTTTCTATCATCCTCTTTCTTCTTCCGCTCCCTGTCCCTGTCTTTATCTCTTCTCTCCCTGTCCCTTCCTCTATCCCGTCTCTCCTTCTTGTGTCTGATGTCTCTATCTCTGCTTCTGCTCCGATGCCTCTCCCTCGATTTGCTTCGCTCTCTTTTCCTCTCCTTTTTCTCTTTGGGCTTGGCGTTCTCAACCACATGGTATTTTGTGAGGTCCGGTTCTTCCAGCTCCATTTCCTCATCCATGTCGTCTTCCAGCGCAGACACTTTAGCCTCTATTTCATTGTTCTCTTCCAAGATGTGGCGCTTTTGGAGTCTGGGCAAAATCACGTCACATACCTAAAAGAACTTGATCGTCAACACACAACCACACGGGACTGGAGACAGTTTCACTTACTCTTTCCTCTCTGAGGAGTTCGTCAATGAACTCATCGACATGAACCAGCTCAAACTGAGCCTGTCTATTCTGGCGCCTCAATTTCCTGTTGTCGTTATACAGAGGCTCCAGGTACTTGTAGGAATCCAACGAGGACCCGGTCAGTCGCATGTAAAAGGCCCCCAACGCTCGCACATACTTGAACTCCTCGTTCTTTATAAACTCCACCACTATGTCCTTTTCGGGCTGGATTTGCAGCATCTTCAACGTGAGGCACAGGAATGGCGTCGGCTTGATGTTGCCCCCATAAACACCACCGACGAACCGCAGCTCCATAGCTTTATCAACCAAAAGCTCAGCAGTGAGGGCGAAGCACTCCTCTTTCCAATACTTGGAGTCATAGATGCGGGATCTGATGATTTTCTCCACCAGGTACTGCGGGTTGGTTCCATGAATTGACTTGGCATCTTTTACCGTTCTATTTGCCATTTTTCACACAAAATAGACGATGTTTGTGGGCTGTTTATAAAACATTCTCAAGTTTACGTTTTACGGGGTTAGGTTTGCTTGCAGTCAAATGTCAAGGGAAATTCGTACTGGGAAAGTGCCTTGCTGCCGGATTTCGCTTCTGAATGTTTCAGGAATTTTAAAAAATATTTACAAAGCTGAGATTTAGCTATGAAAAGTGCCCGCTCAATGGGAGTTGATCGGGAATTAACAGGAATTTTTAAAAATGATCAAGTACTCAAGAAATTTGAGATGAGTGAGCAACATTGCCAAATCGACCAACTGCAAGGACAATCTTCCTAAAAGTCACTCCTAGTGATTTAGGTTATAAAAACTTAAACAACCCCCAAAGTAAACAAACCTAATTATGATTAGTTTATTTAATTAGATTAATATAATAGTGTCTTAAGTCCCCATAATCGCCATGGCAGAGTTCGATATAGAGCCGGGAGCTGCCAGAGACAGTGTGTTAATAGCTTCGGGGTCGTTTGACAATTTCGAGCAAATGAGCTCCAGTTTGGAAGAAATTATCACAGAAAACGCAGTTTCTTCACGAGAAGACCTAAATCTGATAGGAGCCCAAGCGGACAATGGCGAGGAGTCGTCCAGTAAAGCTGAAAATGGGGTAGAACCTGAAGAGGAAATAGAGAACTCTGTGGAATGGACCTCAAAGAAGAAGCATATATTTGTATTGAGTACGGCAGGGAAACCTATCTATTCTAGGTAAGTCCAATGTAGAAACTTGTTTGGAATTTGCGCTGAACATTGCCTGGTCTTTTGTTCCCAGATATGGAAATGAAGATAAGTTGGCCTGGCTATTTGGGGTCATGTTAGGCCTATTCAAGTATAGTCGCGACAGCATCAAGAGCATCCATGCCGGCGATACCACCTATGTGTTTCTGTCCAAAAAACCCTTAATTCTAGTGGCTGTTTCAAAAACTGGGGAGAGTGTTAGTCAGCTGACATTGCAGCTAAAGTACGTCCGTAGCTAGTTTTACGTAAAAGAGCCTAATGATAGGTGATTTTTTCAGTTATGTATTCAACCAAATAGTCAGTATGTTAACGCTGAAAAGGCTAACAAAGACGTATGATGAGAGACCCAACTACGATCTGCGAAGACTGTTGACTGGAGTGGACAGGCTGATTGATCATCTGCTGGACTTCTCTGAAACAGAGCCAGCTTTTACTCTGGGGGCCATACAGTGTCTACCGCTCGCTTTGCCGGATCGAGATTCTATCAGCAAGGCCATTAAGGACGCCTGCAGTAAAATAAAGGTTTGTTTTCGACTTGAGTTCGAAGGGTTTTTATTGGAAATCAAATTTTCAGAACTTGGTATTTGCAATTCTTCTGGGAAACAACCGCCTGATCACCATCGTCCAAATGAAAAAGTACCATCTGCACCCGATGGATCTGCATCTGATCTTCAATCTAGTGCTGGCTAACGAAAGCTTGAAGTACTCGGAAAGTTGGACCCCGTTCTGTTTGCCCCGATTCGATAACAGCGGCTTTCTGTACGCGCACGTTTCGTATCTAGCGGACGATTGCCAGGCCTGTTTGCTGCTCTTGACGGTCGAACGCGACGTGTTTTTTCCTCTAAGCGGCGCCAAACAGAAAATTGTGGAAAAACTGCGAATCAACGGCGGAATGGAGCACATCAATGCGTCGCTTGCCTCATTGGAGGAAAGCGCTTTAGCGGCCGGATTTCCGGAGGTGCGCCACTACTTGTACAAGTGCAAATCGACCGCTCAGTTCTATCAACCAGCCGCATGTCCGCCTTATGCCAGAGATCGCATCAAACTGATGGAGCTTTACAAGAGGGCCCATCATAAAATGCACTATTCGAGCAGGTCTTTAAAGCTCAGCTTTGAACGGTCAGCGGATGAGGCCGTCTTCTCTTGGGACACTAAGGGGTTCGAGCTGTATGCGATCTTCGAACCGCTAATTGAAACTTCAAGTGCAATCATGAGCGTGAGTAAGTTACTGAACTGGATTAAGAAACGGGAAGATAAGCTGTTCCATTTAAATGCTTATACTTTTTGAGTCAGTTGATACCACAAATCAGCTAAAGCTTTACTAAACGGATATCAAATTGTTCCTGGGAATTAATTTTACTTAGATTACTAAATAAAAAGTGGCGTTTTCCTTTAATTTCCCGGGCATTGTTATAAGTCATTAAATTCTAATCGTTATATATTTATGAACAATTAAAAACTGTCTCTAATCGATTGTTTCAAAGCTGTGATACATAATTTCAGTCCTATTGAATGTGATTTAGTAAACTCATCAATTGGCGATACCTAATTTAAATCGTGCAATGCATTTGCTTGAACTTAGCTAATAATTTACATAATAAGTACGCATATGCAGGGTGTTTTATAATAGAATGTCCGTAAACAAGAGGTGAAAATTACTTTTTTGGTTTGGAGTTTTGTGCTTCCGCAGCCGAATGTTTATTTATGCGTTACGAAATGATGCCCGTTTTGATCTTTTTGTAATCGACATTCTATTGAGACACTCTGTAAGTTTATCCGGCCTCTGCTCAGGGGCGGATCCAGCTCAGGGGGGGGGCTTATGTAGAAAAAATACAGTCTTCTGTTGTTTATGAACTTAGAAAAATGATCGGCGTTTTGTGCAAGGGTGGCGCAAGATTATTGCAAAATTTCATGTTTTCCATTCCGTTTTGCATGTTTCTCGGAAGCAAA
>NW_026018814.1:612248-618326 GCF_020466585.1 Dendroctonus ponderosae
ATTCGAATGGTTTTGGCCCAGAAAGCAAAATTTGAATATCAAACACTTAGGTGCAAGATTATGCCAAAATTCCATGTTTTTTGTCCCGTTTTTGTTCATTTCTCAGAGACAAAATGAGCAAGAACGCTCATTTGTACATCATTCTAGACAGAAATAAATGCCTTTTTAGAGAGTGAACCATGGATGGGAAAATGTTGGAAAATCGAGAAGTTTTAGATTTGCGCGGTTTTTTTTTGAGTTGCAAAATCCACTTGAACATGACGATGCTTTTTTCGAAGTTTCTCAAGAACCATTCCAAAATAGAGAATTGAATGGGTCATAATCCCCCCCCCCTTTGGATCCGCCCTTGCCACTGCTGTATCGAAATTAAATAGATTGTCTAAAAACTCGTACTAACAGGGTCTTTATCTACTGCTTAAAATCAGGTTGGGGATAATCCACTGTTAAAATGTGCGTGGTGAAAATTACAATAGAAACTTAACGTAAAAAAAAATGATCAGCAATAAAGCACCATTAAGAACAAGTGTATTTTCGTTTGACTTAAGTGCAACAAGGGGTCTGAGACTGACCAATTAAATCGAGGGCAATTTTCCAGTTTGTCAGCAAACATTTGGCTTTAAAACACGTACGGATAAAAATGTGTTAACAACATTGAAACCATCACAACAACAGTCTGGACAAGCTAAAGCCGCCAGAAACCTTCTTGGCGTAGGGTCGTTCCTTGTTGGTTTGCAGGAAAAAATTGCCCTGCAAAGTGGTGGTCAAATCGCCCAAAGGCACAGTCTCTTCACTGCAGGAATTGAGTTTGAACTTTGCCCAAGTGTCGCATTTCTGCGCCACCAAATCGCTGGGATTCAACACCGCCTCTATAAAATAGGCCCAAGCTCTACGGTGGTCGCAAGTAACTGAAAAGACAAAGTTGGAAATTAATTTCTCGCAAAAGCCATTTTTTTTTGATCAGGCTAAAAACGCGCAAACAAGCAGCAGATTTACCAGGTTCCGATAACGATCCGGCCAAATCAGCCAAATCGATTTTCTTGCAGCCAGGCTGGCTGCTTCCACCATTCGCAAAAAAGTCGATGGTTCCGCAGGAGTTTCGGAACCCGAAAGTGCCTCCATCAGTGTGAATAACTTCCACTACTCGAGCATCGTTTTTATTGAGCCGCTTATCTTCCGGCCGGGTTGAGAAGAGCGGACCTGCAACAAACGGCTCGAACCCAATCAGGCCTCTGGAGTAAATTGATTTACCGGCAGGATCCAGGGCGATGAGTCTGGGCAAAGTTTCCGAAGTTTCCTTTTTGAATAATTTCCCGACAAAGCCGCAAATTTGCCCCCCTAGCGAATGCCCCACCAGCAGGAACCTCTCCCTATCCACCTGATAGTTCCTATATAGATTCACCAAAAGTTTCGTTATAATCTTGCCTGGAAAAGCACGTTTCCTGTTCACTCTTTTATTGTTTTATCCTGCCTGCTATAACTTACTGACGTCGTATGTATTGATCGAAGACACATAATAGAGTTGATTAGCCGGCTCTTGCCAGTCTACCATAATAACAAAACTGTCCTTATCTCGTACAAGAAAAGCGTTTTTCAAATCCTCCATCCAATCCGATTGCCGACTGTTTGTCCAACCGTGAATTAACAGGACGATTTGATTTGTTGTGTTCCAGAATTGGTCCAAATTATCTGGATGAGTCGAAAACAAAGTTAATTGGATGGACAAAACAAGAGGAAAATGGAAAAATGAACCTTGGCCGATAACAGAATATTCCTTGGGATTCTCCCCCGTATAGAGATAGAATGAAACTTCGTTTTCAGTAACAGGCTTCTGTTGGAAGTCTCTGGTTTCGACAGCAGCATTTTTGTAGATGTAGAAAAAGTCGTTCCTCAGTCGATCATTTATCGCCTCGACCGCAGCTAAACAGTGGAAAAATGCATTAGTTCAGATAAAATATGGAAATGGGTGATTCAAAAATCACTTACTTTTTGTAAAACTCATTGCGGCAAAAACTGCCCAGAAATTTTGAAACCACATTTTGATTTTTTATCCTGCTGCCGATTGAATTTTGCAAGCAAACTTAACAGACGCGCGCTATTCTTAGGCCAGCCTGAGGTCAACTGAGATTATCTTTCATGGATTTTGAATTTGTTGCTTTTTTCTCTTCTAACAGCAGCGATGTTTATCAGGTATAGTCGGCAGTTTGTTCATTGTTAATCAGAAATCGTATAAATAGAGTATCTATAAGGGTTTTTTAGAATGTACTTTCTTACTATTGAGGAGGCAAGTTTTACTCAATAGTGTTCAAACAAGGCACATAGGGAAAAGTCCACTCAGCCTCATCTAAGAGATACACGCTTCTCGTCCAGAACCTCTGATGTTGACTAAAATATAGGCGATTTTCCACAAATTTTATCCAAAATTCTCCTATTTTCTTTTGATGCCTCCTCGGTAAGTGCCATTGAATTGAGAATCTGCATAAATGTCCGAAGTTGGCGAAGGTCAGCATAAACAATGGTTATTAATAATGCAACGATTAACCGCAAACCTCTTTGATGAGAATTTTCATTAATTAATCATCAATTGTTACTATTGGCTGTTGATCTTAATGGATCAAGATGGACAAGAGCAGAAAAACCAGGCCTGAAGACAGTGAGYAGAGCGTTCAAAAAATGTGTTTGCCAAAAARCAATTCCTGACAAACTAGGAAAAGTGTCAGAAAAATCACTTTTGGCGCACTTGTAGATTGTTAAATGATCTGTCGAATGGTGTAAAGAACATAGTTAAGGAATTTTCTGTTTKCCAATAGACCGCATAACACTCGCAATGTCTAAAAGTTTACTTCTATTGGGATAAAGGCAGAATTGAGCAAATTTTTCAAAAGGAATTGCATAAAAAAAAATTCCTGGAAAATACACGAAAAGTTCCAGAAAAGTGCTTTTTTTCCTCCAGTTGCTGGAAGTATTCCTAATCGCATTGAATAAAAGGCGGACTTAAGGGATTTCGGTTTCCTCTTGAGGAATCTGCTAGAAAGCCCTGTCAACAATTCGCTATCCTGGTTGAAAAATTCCTAGAAAATCCAATAAATTTGCCAGGAAAATGGCCTTTTCCGTACGTGTAGCCAGAAGTATTGGCTTTCGAAAGGGGTAAAATCGAGAATTGAGACATTTGCGGTTTTCTCTTGATAAAATTTTGGAAAAAATCCTGTATGCCAAATAGCCTGATCCTAAAAAAAAAACAAAAAAATTGCCAGATTTTGAACATTGAACAAAAAAGTATTGGATTTACGGCCAGTTTACGTGCTATCCTCGTTTAAAAAATTGCTGAAAAATCCAACAAAATTGCTAGTGAMGTGATTTTTTGTGCGTCTACTTTAAGAGTATTTGCTTTTGAATAGAATAGAAGGAAGAATTGAAAGTGTTCYGRTTCTGGTTTGCTCTTRAGCAATTTTTGRAAAATATTTTGTTTGTCCAACGGCCAGTTTACTCGCATTCCAATTGAAAATTTCCCGAATGAGAATTGCCAATAAAAGTTGTTTTTTTSGCACGTTTGGGTCGGAGAAATTGCTTTCGAAAGCAGAAAMGTYCTTTATTTTCTTTCGACAGTTTTTTGAATAAAAAAGTTTCTCTAATGRCCCGTTTACTATTTATGCCGGTTGGAAAATTCCAACTCTCCCAAAAAAGCTGATTGTTTTCCGTACTGGTAGCTCAAAGCAGTTGCTTTCRARTGCAGTAAAAAATGGAAATTAAAATTTTTTTTTTTAAGTTYATTGCCCKYTYGCCGAKTCTYTTTCAAATGCRCTACAAGCCAAAGTTGAGAAATTTTYGGTTTGTTTTTTTTTTGAGGACTATTTAAAGACTTTTTAAAGAAATCGTCTTGGTCTAACGRCCAGTTTAGCGCTAATTTAGTTCAAAAATGCTTGAAAAATTCAAATTGCCAATGAAATTAGCTTTTTTGAACTTAAAACTAMATTGAAACCCAAAACTAACTTTTTGTAAAAAAGAAATAATTTAGTTTTATTTTGACGAGTAAAAAAAAGCGTGTTAATCGAAGCCCAGTTTACTCGCTATCTTGGTAGAAAAATTCCTGGAAAATCCCRGAARGCTCCAGTGACGYGATTTTTCCCYGTATTTATARTTTGGAGTATTTTCAATCGAATGAAGTAAAAGGAAGAATTGATGRAGTTCTGGTTTTCTTTTGACRAATTTTTGGAAAATATCCTTTTGATCTAGCGCCCTTTATTCCTGAAAAATTCAACAAAATTTTGGGAGAAGTTATTTTTTTCGCACTGATAGSTCAAGGTGGTTGCYTTSGAATGGRCTRAAACATAAAATTGGGAGATTTTTGCTTCTTSTGTACAAAATTTCCAAAAAATATTAATCTCACGACAARGTTACTGACTATTTCAGTTGAAAGGTCGCTGTAAAATCTCAGAAAATTTTTTAAAAGYGAATTTTTCCCCTTTTGCAGTTTYGCGGCTGCTCTTTCAAATGCGCTGAWAGTCAAAGTTAAGRAATTTTCGTTTWGTTTTTCAGAAAATTTTGAAAAAATCATGGAAAATGTTATAAAATTTCCAGAAAGTTGGCTCAGAAAAAGTGTGCAGTTTTTGCTTTGAAATGAAGTAGAAGGACGAATTGAAGGAGTCAAGGTTTTCTCTTGAAAAGTTTTCAAAAATATCGTGTTTCTAACGCCCAGTTCGGCCATCGCGATTGAAAAATTCCTGAAAAATCCAAGAAATTTTGCGGAGAAGTGATTTTGTCCGTACTGGTAGCTCAAAGTAATTGCTTTCGAATGAGTTAAAAGGTATATTTGGAAGATTGTTCATTTTCTTTGAATGAGTTTTTGAGAAAACCTTGTTCGCATCACTGACAATTTTAGTTGAAAAAAACACAAATATTTGGAGTTTCTTAAAAGTGATTTTTCCCGATTTTCATCTCCGACGATTCTCATTCGAATGCTTTAAAAGTTGCGAAATTTGCGATTTTCTTTTGGGGATTTTGGGGAAAGCCCAAGAAATTTGCCAGCAACGTGATTGTTTTCCTACGTGTACTTGTATAACAAATAGCGCCAAAAACAAATTTGGAGGATTTAAAATTTTTGCCGGCCAATTTTTTGGATGACTCACTTTCCACTAACCTTTTAAGTGCACTTTTCGACAATAAATCGCCCGAAAAGCTGAAACCACACTCTAATTTCCAGCATTGTTTCTTTCTAAACGAAAGATAACTTCCAGACTATTATTAGCTTATTCATTAACTAAGCAAACATAATAACTGGAAATTTACATACATCTTCCTACACCCACTCATACGTAGGTACTCTTTATGCTGGCGGGATTTTTTCAAAGAATTCCGTCTCCAACAATCGACGTCAAGTTATGTCTTGTGCCGTTGTGTTCTGTTGTATGGTAATTAGTTCAATAGTTCACCTCTTACCAAATGTGGCCTCTTAATAGACTTACCAATCCATTGACCTTTTGCACTCCAATCTTAGTCATAGTTTAAGGCTTTTCCCCATTAATGTGGCTTTTTTGTTTTCAAAAAGAAACCAGTTTAATGAAAAAACAGCGATCTTCAACCTACATGCTCATTGATGGCAAAACTTGCGTGGTGCGTGAGGAGAGTGCAACAACTGTACAATATTTAATGTAAATGTTGATCGATAAGCTTGGCCTGGCTTGCCACTTTCACCAACTATAACATTTTTTAATTAAAATTTAACGTAACCGTATATGGCAAATCCACTTATGAATGAATCCCATTAAGTAATCCGTTAATTAAACACGTCTTGTTTTAATGAAAATGCTGCCACACGCAACATGAGCATCTCAAAAAAGTGTGAAGCATTTACAGTCTCAATATGTTTCATTAGTTGAGAATGATTTTTTGTACTAAACGAAAAGAGGTTGTAGAGAAATTTTCGGGTTTTTACAAGAATTTGGTTGTAGACAAGTTCTATATTGTTGAGGCGGATTCATTTTTTACAAACTTGTAAAATGTTTAAACGAATTATTTATCAAAAAGTAATCAAGAACTGTCACCTAGAGGGTATCCTGCGACACACTTAGGCTCAAGCTGTAA
>NW_026018814.1:619207-621402 GCF_020466585.1 Dendroctonus ponderosae
GCTGAAGATGCACAACTTTACATAATCTCCTTCCTTCCTATCGTGTTCCTTGTGGCACCAACTGCCCGTAATAAAGTGATTCCACGTAGGAAGAGATATGCAGATTTTATACCCTGTTATTTACGCAACTGAATGGGATGGTTAGTAGGTGTATGACCCTTTTGTGTCGGCCGACGGAGAACGTTGCGCGCTTGATGTTGTCTCCAAACTTATACCACGCGTTTTCTTGCGCCAGAGCGTTGTTGCCTGTATTTTCCGCGAAAATCACCCATCAACCCAAAGCAAAATTTCGAAACTCCATGCACATCGGTGGTGCAACGCAACTTTTCCGCGGCGAAAAGGCGCTTCGCCATTGGCTGGCCCAAAAACTGGGCGCCGAAAAAGTGCGCCTGGACTATTTGCACCACGGGTCAACCCAGCTAATTCAATAACCCACTCGGTGATTCATTTTTGGATTGTTTCACTACTTCAAAATGAATTGTTTTTCCAGCTCAAATCCTACAGGGCGTTTCAAGACTGGACACTCGCCAACTGGACGCAACCTTTTTGGGTTTTTTATCCTAGAAAAAGCTTGGAATGGCAACATCGCGTTCCGTCCACGCACCCATTGCCCGTTTCGATTGTCTTTTATTCTCATCCTGAAGTTGGCTGCTGCAACGTCGTTACGGCGCTCCGTCGAAAACGCACGCGTTCCGCGTATCTCACCTGTTTTTCTTTTCGGGAAAATCCAGGAAAATGTAGACGGACAGTTTCCGCATTCGCTCCAGTTCCAACCGGCAACATCCAAACGTGCCGTCCAGGACTTTGTAGCTTAATTTTCATTCCAATCAGGCGGTCGTTTTCAAAAAGGAAAGTCGAAAATGCATCACTGACCAATCAAGTCGCAAGTGGTACCAGTGGTACAGTGGTGCCGCCGGCACTGGAAAACCCGATTTTTCTGTAGTTTTCGTGGTGAAGAGCGTCCAGCGGAAGCGGAAACATGCATCAGAGCAAAAGTGGTCAGCGGAAATCGGTTTGCTGAAGGTGAGCCAACCATTTGTTAAATAATCAGGTACAGGCAATTTTCCATTTTGTTGAATGGAAAGTATAAAACCGTAAATCGAGGTCTGCCACCTACGCGCCAAATGTTTATTAACATTATTTTAAATAACATGTCAACATACAGAACCAGTTTTCGGTTGGTTCAAGTGCCAAAAGCAGATGCCAGCAAATCGTTTTGGTTGATTTGGACAATTCGTGCCGAAACCCAAAAAATATGAAGAAACTGATGTTCGACCTTAAAAGCGGGAAGACTCGTTGAAGATGAAACTGTGGAGTTTTTCGGACTAGAAACCTGCGAAACTGAACAGGTTCAGTTGCTGGAAAAGTTGCCACTCAAGAACCAACATTTGGGCGAAAATTGCCGTTTTTTAAAGAAGAGTTTTAGCGCCGATTGGCGCTTATAAAATACAGAGTGTCCTACTGGGAAATCAACATTTTATAGACATCTTCTAAAACTATTCGCGATAACTTTCATTACGGGAAATGCTGCATTCCAGTCAATAAGGGAAATTTTAAAACTGCCACTTTAAAGTCTTCTGTTGTTTATGAAATTAGAAAAATGATCGTCGTTTTGTGCAAGGGTGGCGCAAAATTTCATGTTTTCCGTCCCATTTTTGCTCATTTCTCGGAAGCAAAATGAGCAAGAACGCTCATTTGTACATCATTCTAGAGATAAATAAACAGCCTTCTTATAAATTGAACCATCGATAAGGAAATGTTGCCAGTTTTCTCAAAAAATGCTTGAATTCAAGAAGTTTTAGATTTGCGTGGCTTTTTTTCAGTTGCAAAATCCACTTGAACATGACGCTGCTTTTTTCGAAGTTTCTCAAGAACCATTCGAGCCACAGAATTCGTTTTGGCATCGTTGGATAAAGAATTGAAAAGTCAATTCAGTCGTAACAACGTGATTGAGGAAATTCGAGTAGTTTTGACCCACAAAGCGAAATTTGAATATCAAACACTTAGGTGCAAGATTATGCCAAAATTCCATGTTTTCCGCCCCGGTTTTGCTCATATTTCAGAGGCAAAATGAGCAAGAACGCTCATTTGTACATCATTCTAGAGATAAATAAATAGCCTTCTTATAAAGTGAACCATTGATAAGGAAATGTTGCCAGTTTTCTCAAAAAATGCTTGAATTCAAGAAGTTTTAG
>NW_026018814.1:622401-624476 GCF_020466585.1 Dendroctonus ponderosae
AGCCAGAAAATTCGTTTTGGCATCGTTGGATAGAGAATTGAATGGGTTGTTCCCAATCAAACGGCCTGCTTAAAATCCTGCTGGCCTTGCGAGTTTTAAACGAATTGCCCTTTTTACATCAATAATTAGCTTTTCTGTTTCTCTACGATAATCGCTCGTGTTCGTTCAGCTCTGACAAGAGTTTTTCCTATAAATTTTGCCAATATTTCACAAATTGTTGCACACTAAAGCCTTGCATTACTCCACTTGTCTTGGGCCTGCAGTCACAAAGCCTAATTATACATTCTCTATATATAGCTTAGAGTCGGCTGCGAAAACCCGACAAAGCTTTTACCCAATTCCGTCTCAAAATAGAAATTAATCAACTAAATGCAGGCCAAATTGCCAGGCTTGGCCAGTCTTCTTTGCACAGAGCGGATTGTGCAAAACTCTAAGTTAATTTTCTTGAACACCAAGCGTTTACGAATTTATCGAACGGTTGAACATGTCGAGTGAAAATTCCCCACTGCATTCATCCAGTCACGTACTGGCAAAGAATTAACAAAAACAGCGGCTGTTTCTTCAATCGCAGCCCAAAATGTGTGAAGAATATGGCTTGGAGGAAGCCATCGGGTTGGCGTCACATCCGTCTTTGTATTCCTATTGTGGACTTTTGTCTAAATCTGTGTCGGATGGACAGAACGTGACCATGAATATTAATTGATCAGTCGAACATTTGATAAAGATTTTCCATTCATTAAGCCGACTTGGAAATCTGCTTATATTCGCTCTAAATCCACTTCAAACTATACCGATGGTTTATTGGTTTATGGTAAACACTGTTGGTAAATGGGAGCTTGAACTTGTTAGTCTTTCTCACACTTCAACTCGTTAATGGCAAAGATAATATAATTTGGAATATCAAATAGTAGAGCAGAAACAAAGTGATTTAAAATCGTCGTCATTTTCCATCAGGCTAAAAATCAAAAAAACTCACCAGTTTCACCTTGCAAAAGTCCCTACTGCTGCCCGGCATCTAAACAGATGTTTTAGACAAACATGTCAGCGCATTGGAGGTTAGTTTTCTCATTGTGCTCCTCAACACTAAAATCTTTAGCAATGTCGCACATGCACAAAGTCCATCCTCCTTCTGGAGACTGCAATAGAACCAATCTTCTACATAAAAATGCGCAAAAAAGACCCAAAACTTCACATTGTGCGCTTCCATCAATCAATTAGCAGGGATTCAAGTAATGGAAATTACTGAGTTGATGGAACTTTTTCCTTCAAAGTTTTTCCAGCACTGGTCTTAACTAAATTCACTCCTGGGCGCAAAGTTCCAGCTTTACACTTTAACCGACTTTGCGGGGGAATTTGAAAAGTTAATACAGAATATTATAATAATACTTCATGGAGGATTTTCGCTAACTGGGAAAAATGTAAATTTATCGAACAGTTGGGGTATTTAGAAAACTTTGCGCATATTTTCCGAGAACTGGAAACTATGTGACGTTGTCCTCATAACGTCTGGCTTTATGTGAGAACATTTATTATCGATGGAAAATTGCTGCTGAATAAATTTCCCAAAATTTAGTGGCGCTTTTAGGGCAGGGGCGAGCACATGAATCAGACGCCCTTTCAATGGAATTTCAGTTTGAACAAGAGCTTTTATGTGACAAATGTGGGCGATTTTTTCGCCTCGATGAAGTCACGGCTTTAATATTCTGTAAACGTTCAAATGCTCGGCCAAAGTTTGAAGAATAGCCGTTTTTGGACGATTTTCTGGAGTTTAGAAATTACTTATTAACTAATGGTGGAAACTACTGAGAAATTGAAGCCGAAACAGCACATTTACAAGCGGATATTTAGTTCGGCCAACATTTGCCAAGGCTGGAAAAACTTTTCTCAGACGAGAAAACGCAGAAATTAGATAAAGCCGAAGGTTTCAAGCGCACACCAGCATTTCTATATAGAGAAAAGTGGTTTTTAAAGTAGGTTAAGTAGCGGGCGGGCACAAAATATGGCAAATCATATTTTAGCCTTTTAGGTATTTTCCGGCTCTCCTACAGTTGATGGAAATAACTGACTGAAGTTTT
>NW_026018814.1:625475-631195 GCF_020466585.1 Dendroctonus ponderosae
GCAATCGTGTTTTTTGCCCTTATTGGATTATTTCCGACCTAAGAAGCTGCCCAATATCGAAGATGAAGCTTGTGGGTCGAAAATAAGGAAAATATCGTCCGTTGAAGATTGCGACCGCTCAGAAACCGCTGAAAATAGACCGAAAATGTTGATTATTTGGGAACTGCAAAGGCTCCGGTGTCTTTTAATCAGCGCGTCGCATTCCTTGTCTCTTTCCGATGAAAATGATGTATCACTCGAGGTATTTTGAAAAACTTGAACTTTTTTCAAAAATCGGTCCCTTGGTCCCCTCTTATGAAATTTTCGCCCAAAAATCAAAATTTTGCAATCGCGTTTTTTGCCCTTATTGGAATGTTTCCAACCTAAGAAATTGCCGAATATCGAACATGAAAGTTGTGGGTCGAAAAGAAAGAAGATATCGTCCGTTGAAGATTGCGACCGCGCAAAAACCGTTCAAAATACACAGAAAATGTTGATTATTTGGGAATTGGGTTAATTAATTAATTTTTGTAATTGTAACATCAAACGGTTCCTTTCGACGTAAGAAGTTCAGAAATCTGCATTTATAAACTGTTTGGATCAAAAATGAGGAAGAAATCGTGGGCTAAAGATCGTGAACGCTCAAAAAATGCTTAAAATGTGCCGAAAATGTCGATTATTTCAGATCTGAAACTTCTACCATGCTTTTTAATGAGTTCGATAAATTGCTGGCGTCCGTGCGCTGAAAATGACGTAAAATTTCAGATATTTTGAAAAAATGTTCACTTTTTCAAAAAATCGACCTTCACCCTTCGACCAAAAATCAAAATTTCACACGCATGTTTTTCGAGCTCAATCGATTCCTTTCGCCTTAAGAAGGCCGCAAACATGCATTTATAAAGTGATCGAAAGTAAAGAAAAAACCGCCCAATCATGTGAATAACTCGAGGTAGAGAAGTTTTCTCCAATTGCCAAACTCTCCAAATCTCCGGGCCGGAGAAGCTTTAAAATTGCAACTGCCTGAACGAAACTAAACGACGTTATCGACGATGTTAATCTCCCAAATAGCAGAGGATGTACCGGAATGCCAGATGAGTAGGTGTTTAAATATGGGGAATTAATATTAATGGTAGATGGAAAAAGCGACACCTTCCAATTGTGCTTCACAGGTGTGTGTGAGTTTGGGGCTTAATTCGATTTGACTTTGAAATCTCAGGGGTTTTTGCTTTTGATGTAAACACTGACGAGCAATTTAACAAAGTTGTGGTGTATTCGAGCCGCCCGTTCAGTTAAAAGTGTTCGTTTGTTATGGAGAATTAATCAACAGGGCGAAATGTTTGAGAAATTTATTCGCCATTGTTTTTAAAGCGGCTCTTACATATGTTTTGCAAACCGTTTATAGTATATGTTTTGTCAGTGAGGAATTCAAATGGCTGTGCGAGTCATAATTTATGTACCGACTGGATCTGGGAGAAAAGTTACGCGCACTTATATCTTAAAATCCTATTGTATGCCTTCGGTATTATACTGAATGGGTTTTTATTGAAGGTTTTAAAGGAGTTATTTATGCAGCAGCTCAGGAAGCCACAAATTATCACAACAGGAATTTGAGGAAAAAAATCGATTTTATGCAGTTGTTAGGATTACTACTATCTCCACAAGGGCCGCTAAGTGCTTGAGTCTTCATATTCAAAAAAACTAATTTATTTCCAGTTCAAACCACTTGAAAAGCTTCGTTTTAAGAACGTACCTTGCTTAATTGCGATGCCATTTCCATTCATTTATCATCCTAAATRTCCCGCGCATTAAAAGTATAATTAGAACTGGAACTTTCTTTCACTGYGTTTCCATTGTTGCTCGTCATTTTGCCTCCCGCTGTACTCGATCTATTTAAATGCCAATATTTGCATCCATCTAAGTTCTGAAGARTACCTGAAAAGAGCGAATTTACATGAAAATAGCCTTAMTGTACGTATTTTCACTTAGAAAATAGGAAYTTATGAATAAMACCAAGACAAATWATTTATTGACTTAAAGTCAACTTCTGGTTAAAAATCCACAGCAAATTTGTAAATGGGCCTGCTYSATTTTTCCCCGCCAACAACTTTCCGACTGAAAAACGACCTTTTCGCCCTCGGGGCGGCATTTATTTCATCGGAACGGCATTTTACGCTAAGCCTTGTTAAAAACCGCATCAAACAGCACGCAATTTCCTAACTTAATTTTGATTTTATGAATAAAGATAACGTTTTATTAAAGTGGCCACCGTAGCAGGATTAAACGGAMTTTGAGGAGTTGAGGTTCCAGTAAAAAAACAATGAAAATAKCTTCAATGTCTCTTTACAGAGGTTTAAAARTTTGATCAGAGTCTTATCAGGACTTWAGGGTTTCGAAATGTTCAGTTCATGAAGCTTTGTATGTGTATTTCATATTTTTTCAAATTTATTAGCTTTCTATAAAACCTACTTACTTAATTAARACTCGATAAAGTGTGGTTAAATGCACATCGAAAAAACCGTTCTGTAATCTGTTTTTKAGTTTCCTTGCATTTGGAGCCTAAAAACTTCGAAWGTAAATTTCAAACTCTTTAAAACTGTTTGGCCTTTATAAACCTCATTTARTTTCCATTGCTTTTGTCTTTTCGTATTTTTGCTTCAAACGCAAGCTTTTGACAAAATCAATAAAATACTCTCAAACGCACATACAGTTAATCGGTTTTTGAGTTTTTCTGTCTTTGGAGCCCCAAAACGTTTGTTGCAAATTTCTCACTCTTCAAAATTGTTTGCTTTTTAAAAAGCCTGTTTAGTTTCGCTTTTTTTCTGTGCACGCTTTTTACGAAAATCGGTAAAAAACGATCGAAAACACACACAAAAAATGTTAGTTTATCTGCGTTTTTCAGTTTTTTGTTACTTTAGAGCCTCACAATGTTGGCTCTAAATTTGATTGTCTTTAAAATAATTTGCTCTTACAGAAGCCTGTGTAGTGTTGATTGTTTCTTGTCATCGCGTTTTTTTTCAACGCAAGGTTCTGACAAAAATCGGGACACACAGGAAATTTTAGTGAATCTGTTTTTCAGCTTTTTTGCCTTTGGAGCCCCAAAACTTTGGTTGCCAATTTATTACTCTAAAAAGTCGATAAAAAGCGTGTTTAACTTCGATTGTTTGTTCGATTTTTGTCTTTAAACGCATGCTTTTGGCAAAAATCGCTAAACCACGGTCAAAAAACCACACAAAAAACGTTAGGTGATCTGCGCTTTTCAGTTTTTTTGCATTTGGAGCCCCAAAACTTTGGTTGCCAATTTATTACTTTAAAAAATCGATAAAAAAGTGTGTTTAATTTCGATTGTTTGTTCGATTCTTGTCTTTAAGCGCATGCTTTTGACAAAAATCGGTAAAATACTTTCAAAAAAACACACAAAAAACGTTAGCTGATCTGCGCTTTTCAGTTTTTTTTTGCCTTTGGAGCCCCAAAACTTTGGTTGTAAATTTATTACTCTTTAAAAAGTCGATAAAAAAGTATGCTTAATTTTGATTGTTCGATTTTTGTCTTTAAACGCATGCTTTTGGCAAAAATCGGTAAAATACTTTCAAAAAAACACACAAAAAACGTTAGGTGATCTGCGCTTTTCAGTTTTTTTTTGCCTTTGGAGCCCCAAAACTTTGGTTGCAAATTTATTACYCTTTAAAAAGTCGATAAAAAAGTGTGCTTMATTTTGATTGTTCGATTTTTGTCTTTAAACGCATGCTTTTGGCAAAAATCGGTAAAATACGGTCAAAAAACACACAAAAAACGTTTGGTGGTCTGCGCTTTTCAGTTTTTTTGCCCTTGGAGCCCCAAAACTTTGGTTGCAAATTTA
The DNA here is from genome assembly GCF_020466585.1 of Dendroctonus ponderosae. Lineage (NCBI taxonomy): Eukaryota > Metazoa > Arthropoda > Insecta > Coleoptera > Curculionidae > Dendroctonus > Dendroctonus ponderosae. The sequence goes on from NW_026018814.1 coordinate 629,311, forward strand.
TTACTCTTTAAAAGTCGATAAACCAGTGTGTTTAATTTCGATTGCTTGTTCGATTTTTGTCTTTAAACGCATGCTTTTGGCCAAAATCGGTAAAATGCGGTCAAAAAAACACACAAAAATCGTTAGGTGATCTGCGCTTTAATTTTAATTCTCTTTATAAATGCTGTCTTTGGAGCCTCAAAACTTGTTACTCTTGAAAATTGGGTTTGTCTTTTGCTGTTTTTTCTTTAATCGAAAAGTTTTGAGAAAAATTGACAGAAGATGATCAAAAACACATGGAGCTTTGTATTTGTTGTTCCATTGACTTTGAGCCTCAAAACAGCGGTTTGCTTATTTGATACTTTTTTAAATAGTTAACGCATTTAAGCAGCCTTTTGACAAAAGCAGACAAAATATGATCAAATACACAATGTGGCGACTTACAACGAAAAGCGAACAAAGTAAAAACAGTTGTAAATTATTAGTTGCTTAGGGAGCTGTTTATGTGCAGACGTTTTTTGATTTTGTAATTTTTTCCTTAAACACAACTTTCCTGGGGGGAAAATGGCGACATAAAATACCAGACAGATTCGGCATCATTTATCCAAAACGTGGTCAAATTCCAGAAATCATGGTGTTTTCTTTCGAAGAACCGCAGAATTTAATTTTTAATCTGTGAATGGCGTGTATATTAAAAAGCCAACTACCGTAGGTTGAGTTTATCCTAGATTCAATTGCAGCGATTCGAAATTCTACCACAATTTCAACCACCTACGGATATCCATATGTTTCCAATGGAAAAAACGCTGCCTACTTCAACAGGTGAAACAAGTGTGTGGCCTGAAAAAAGAACTTTTTGCCCGATTAATAAATCAGCACCGCAAACGGTTCCGAGAAGCCATTTGAATACGCATTTAATGCGTAGTCCAGAGGTTTTTGGAACCCGGTTTGGGTGCGTTGGTTCAGTAACTATCTGGTTATGCGATAAATTTATTGCAGTGTAGGAAAAAGTGCAATTATAAGCAGCTGAAATAAATCAATTGAAAAAAGCCCTGGCTACCAGTGGGTGGTCGACGCTCAACAGCCATCCGACTTCTTCAGCCCCGTTAACATAAATCATAAATTAAGGATGCTGATTAGAGTTTTTCGTCAAGGCACCTGTTAAGATGTGCGCTCCAAAGTATTGTTTGCTGCAAGTTTGCAATTATAAGTCGACGTCCAAATTTCGGGGGCTCTTGAGGGAGAGATGCAGCTCAAATTTATTCCGAATTTGGATTCAGTTTTTTCGTTCAGGAGCTCATCCTTCGGTCGATGGGTGGTCGACGCCGTTCACCGGTTTGATCAGTTGAATGTGCGGCTGATTCCATCCGGAATAATCCCCAAATGGGTCAATTTCTTCACAGCCCAGCTGATATTGGGTTTCACCACGCCGATTTCGTAAGACTTCGACTTGGAAGTGAAAAAACCTAATTAACTATTCATTGATTTGGGAGCCGCAGCACGGAAATAGTGGCTTAATTCCGACTCTTTAACGGTGTAGTATTTAAGGTAGCTTTTCCAAACGAGTGCGTGGGCCATATTTCGCGTGGGATGTTCGGGCACTCCTAATTCAAATATGCTGCTTATAAATGCATTTCGACTCCGATAAGGTATAAGCAATTCAGATTTTACGCAGGCTGGTGCATAAGTACCACCATGCACAAACGATGGATATTTTTAGGACTTGTCAAAGGCCTCTGATCGCATCAACCAACTTGTTTTTCAGATAAGTTCTATATGAATGAGGCGGATTCATTTTTTTACAAACTTCTTCTTGGGTATTTGGCCTCAAAAATTTCCTCACGTCTTTTATTACAGATTGATAAATAGTGCTCCTATTTCGCAATAAGAACGAATTATTTATCAA
>NW_026018814.1:632194-638905 GCF_020466585.1 Dendroctonus ponderosae
GTAATTCCTTAAAAAAGCATTTCGGTTATTTTTAAATAAAAATACTAAAAAATATATAATGACAGTGGCAAGTTCAAAGTGTCACATTTACTTTGCGTAAAAGTAAAACAAATGAACGCTAAAGAAAAGTGCTTCTTTTTGATCATCGCTTCTTTTCGCAAAATGGCACTTTTTGATTCATTCGAATAAAAAGTAGTTTATAGCGGCAGTGATGCAACTACCACTGTTTTAGTGCCAATTAGCGTTTATGCTTTATGGCCTTAGTTTGACTCAAATCGCCTGCAATTAACTTTTAAAAACAAATTATCGAATAAAGCGCCAGTTAAATTTCAAAATACTTACTTTCACATTTGACTTGGCATTTGCCGCCAGCAGCCCCCCATTTACACCAAACTTTATCGTTGATCTGAGAAAATCATTGAATGGAAATTTACATTTAGAAAATAGAGCATCACATACTTGGAACAATCCCAGCGATTTGCTTCTGTCGGCCCTCTCAGTCACTTTGGAGGTGTTTTTTGCACTTTCGCTTTCAATCATGCAGACCCCTATAATGAAGTGGGAAAAATGAAACCACCAGGAATATCAGCTGAAATAATTAGAGAAAAAATGCCCTAAGTAAATACCAATGCAGAAAATGTTTTGAGTAAACAACTAAAAACACTAGAAACCCAAGCAATTACTTCACTTATTCCCCAACCATTAAATCGCCGTAATCTTCGAACTGCAATTAACTATTCACATGCGCCAATTTAATTAATACAGCGATAATTTCTCCGGAGTAAATATACTAATTTCCTTGAAACAATCCCAAAATATCGCTCAATTTCCTTCAATCGATCTGAACACGCACTAATAGAATGTTGTTATGGCTTGGATGATTGCTCTTATCAGCTTAATGCGTTATGATGTTATTCTTTGCTGTTCTGGAATGGATTGGCTCTAATTGCATTAGACTTCCACTCAGAAGATTGCGACTGTTTTGCAACAGTTTTTCCTTCCAGTTTAAGGGCAAGCGACATGAAAAAAGCAGCAATGCAATTATCAAACACCTGAGCTCGCTGAACTTGCAACTCACAAAAGTAAACTTACAATTCCCGACATAACTTCGCTCAAATCCATTATTCAACAGTTCCTTTGTGAGGCCGCATTTGGTGAACACTTTGGCTTCCACATCGTACACGAGCAGGACGAGCACGATCGGCGTAAAAAAGTCAACTTTCTTCATGTCCTCCGGTCCTAATTAAATAACAACTCCAAAAGTTAGCTTAGTTAACTGCCGGTTAGTGCACTTTGCGCAAAAGCTTCCTGTGAATCCGCTCGCTTCTGTAAAAGGAACTCGAATTCATTATACATCAGCCGTATCGACTTGATGTTGATATTAAATTATATGACCATTGTTTTCAGCATTCAAAGAATGAGTTCTTATTAACTGAGTCGCTTATTTGCAACTGGAAAGCTGATGCCCTCAAATGTCTTCATAAGAGTCGAGCATCGAGCAAAGTTGGTCTTTATTTAAACGAATTCGAGTTTTCTCTCTGAAATTGCACCAAAAAGGGGAAGAAAACTTCCAAAATATAATTTCTTTCTCTCGTCAGAAATTTCAGGTTCGACTGATGTCCTGAAGCATTTGAGGCTCTAAACTATCCAGAGCTTCAAACTGTAAAAGCGTTGTTTTCAGCTACTGAAGGATGCAAATCTGGAACTGTTTGCATATACTTCAATTAGTTGATTTTAAATTAAGAAGCTGCTGGAGTAATTTGAATGTAAAGCTTTTAGGCGAGGACCGAGCAGATTCCAAAAGCATCAAGCACAGAAATTTACTGGGAAAAAGTCAGTTCCAAAATGTTACCAGAAAATTAGGTTCAATTTTGCGTTGATGCGAGAAAATATGTTGGTTGGGCCAGGAACCCAAACGCAAAAAGTCATTATATAGTCAACAAAACTTCCCGAAATAGTTAAAAAATCTCGAAGAGTCAACAATCGGTGTAATGAATAGCATTTTTCTTGCGACACTGGCGAAAAATCCCCGGCCGATCGCAGATCACCCTCATAGTAGGCCCAAACGCCTCAATTGTGTGGTCACTGACAGGCCTATAAGCCACATTTCGCCGGTTATGCACCAATATGCGCAACGGAAACTTTCACTTGCTGTACACTAAATAATACATTTTTAATTATTTCTTTTTAAATAGTAATATCATACTGTACTGGACGATTTCGTCCGAAAAACTAGACGGGGAAACACTATTCAAAGGAGAATAAGTTCAGAATGGAAATGTAAAAATGCCGAAACAAAGTTAGTTGCAGAGATCCAAATTAAAAAAGCAGCAACCAAAGAAGTTGTCTAGGGAAAAGCCTCAAGAAAACAACGCATATGCAATGAAAAATAACTTTTTACATTGAGCCCAAAATACAATAGAGAAAAAAAAGTTTCCAGTCCCTAATGGCATCTAAAGAACCACCAGAGAAACCAAAGCTGCAGCAAATGAAACACTGTTGCAATAAACCTAAAAGACATAGAAAAAGCTAAAAATCGACTATAAATCATCGAAAAAATCCTTAAACCAGCAGGCAAAAAACAAACCGAACACCATTAACATCACTGCACATCCACACCAGACATTTTCTAGCACCAACCATGCAATGGCAATTTAAAAATTCCCGTCGAACTTTCGGAAACTTTCAGTCTGTGTACGACTTTACGCTATACTTACTAATTTGGTGGAAAGCTTGGCGATAGGAGCGACAAATTGTATGAATTATGGGCAGGTGGAAAGTTTTAATAAGCTTTGAAGGTGGGTGGAAAAAATAATGTTGCCTTGACGCGGCATTTGCATAATTCAACCAATTATTCTATGAGTTGCCAGCCGGAGAATCGTTAGAGAACATTGGAGAACTTTGACATGAACTGAACTTACCTTGTTGCTCGCTGAGCTTCACTTTTGGATAAGGAAGATCACATCATTCGAGCACAGTTTCCTGGGCTAAGACTTGACAATATTGTCAACAATCACGTTTATCGCCATCCAATTATGCTGTCGGATTACCAATTACGATGCCCAATATTTGCACCTGATACACAGCACATAATCCACTTGGATACCATGCAGTAAAAAAATCGCACACCATCCAGGATATTTGTTCAGAAAAAACTGCGCTTTCCAAACCGCGCTCGTCTACAACAGACCTTGACTCTTGAATACTGTGTTATTGTTTTTGATAGTATTTATAAGATTGTTTTGCGCATCGAATACTAAGCTAGTACCCGGTAGATGTTGGTTATTCAAATTGTTACGACATCAACCTTCCGGCTCATTCTAAATGGTTGAAGTTCGCAGCATCCACACGCATAGTTTCCCCAAATTTCCACGATTTAGGCTTTTTAGTTATTGCCTGGCCTCGAACGTTTCATTATGACTTAACAGTCCACAGCTTTTTCCTGGTGAAATCAAGTGTTATCAGCAAAGAAGACTCGCTTCAATCAATCAAACACTTCGTGTTGGCGAAGCGTCTCTGCATCAATTAATAATGCATCAACAAAGGATTTTTTTATTCGATTAATACGTGGTTAACGTTACATAATATAGTCCTTGGATAGGTGATGTGTTCTATGCAGAACGGTCAGAGGAAGTCCGTGCTCAAATTTTAACTGCGTATGTCCATGGGCTTTGATTTTTTACAGTTTCGTTCGATTTCTCGATGTTTTGTTCCGCAAAATCCAGAAATTAGCCTTCAGAAGTTACAAAGTTATTAATTCCAAATTAAAATCAAATCCTGGGCTCCTGGGCTGGTATTTCTGCTGCAGAAATACATGCCAAGGCTTAAAGTAGCAACAACGCTACACATTGAAACTGATGATGGTGGAAAACACCGAAACGTTTTTTTAATTGATAAATAGACAATAAATGACTGAAGAGCCCAGGATTTGATTTTAATTTGGAATTGAAACACTGTCAGGAAAGTACGTACAATAAGTTATTAATCTCTCCCCAGTTTGAAAATGCACCCGCATATGTGAGCGAAACGTCAGAAAGCAATTAGAATGTACTCATCTTGTGTGCAGTATAAAGTCATTCGTTCATCAATTTCTTCTTGAATCAATCAAAATCGACCAATCTATCATTTGCCAAGTGAAAACAAAGGGCAAAAGCCATATAAAATGAATGCGAAGACTGTTGTCGTCTCCGAGTCTCATAAAGCAGAGATTTCATCTTACTGGTTTTAATTTCACTCACATGTATGTCCATCTTTGCGTTGATTCAGCATTCCGCGCTCTTGCAACTCGCATTACCCACCGTTTTCAATCGGTTTCCTTTTTCGGACTTCATATAACTTCTGGTTACCATCTGTGTATTTATCAATGCATTTTTACCCGGGCGTATTGTCGATAAAGCAAATCGCTCGGTGGGAACTTTTCGTCTCCAAAGTTCCGAACGTGGATTTTTTATTTTTTGCAACCGGTGCAAATGGGGGGTTTTTTCGCAATGGCTTCAACTCCATCCGGCACCGTTAAGATCATTTCGTGAGGAGTTCCAGAATTCACAAGAACGAACCGTGTGGATGACAATAAATGGATATTCACATTCATACATTAACAACAGCATCTTTAGCTTACAAGCCTGTGAAAAACCGAAAATGTTTCGAATATACAAACTACTCATCATCAAACCATACATGGAACTTACAAAAGCTTGTACTCGGGGATTTCCTGGAAACTTGGGAATTCAAAAACCTCCTTAAGCGTGCAACTGCAAGCCTCAGGTAAATCCAATAATCCGTTTATGGGCTTTGCTTAATTAAAATATCAGGCGACGAAATGCGATGATTATATCTATCGGATATCAGCAACGCCGAAGAAACACGTTATTAGATGGCTGATTAACCTTTGATTAGGATCGCATTGATTGCCGATGGCTGCTTGATGAAAACGCCCAATTGTTGAACTATCATCCTTTGATAAATGTCAGAAACCGCTCTATTGGCTGATTAATCATATTGGTGAAACCCGAAATGCATAACTAATGAACATGCACTTAGATTTCCATTGGCTTGTGCAACGCCATGTCGAAATCAATGAGTTGTTCCAACGCCGATAGGCGGAAATCGTGGGTTCCAACATGGAATAAATTCAACAACTGCAACATTTTTTATTGACTTTGCCTATTTTCCGTTTCTATTGAGATTCAACAATAATGCCGAACTCCAACTGTGATTTAACGCCAATCGAAGCGGGCCCACTCAATCGAAATGTCGCATTCTGGGAATTCTGTTCCAACTTGAGCGAAGAAATTGTCAGGTGTAATGGTGGAGGCGTTTTGTCTCTAATGGCCATTCGATGTCGTTCAATAAAATACATAAAATGCCGTTTTTTGACACGCAGTGGCCCAAATCGGTTCGTTTGCTTCGGCTAATTTTTCCACCGGACTTAAAATTGAATTGACAATTTCCCAATAGTTTCAACGCACCAACCACAAGATAATTACTAAACATTCACTCGTTAAGCAAATCTCGAGTGGTTAGTTATGGGACTCCCACGTATTAACATTATCGATTAGAAATGTGTCCGGCGATGTTGTTTTAGTTCAAGTTTTCAACAAAGACAATCAAACGCAACAGACACTTTGAGCTTTTAGCGAGTTTGAGAGGCTTAATCTTCCTAAACTGCCTAATTAAGTGCGTCTTTTCCTTTGTCGGCTTGAATGCTCTGAGGATTTATTAGGCTGAGCTTTAACGCCATCCTTCTAGTTGTTTAGTCAACTGCTAAATAACTCATTGTGAGGGAAACCAGTGAATGTTGCAATCGATTGATCAACTGGAATAACTGCAATAAACAAATGACTTCACCCAAGTGCTTATCAAAAATGACACATTTGCATTGTTTTTGCCACTGCTGATGCAAAAGAAGTTCAAATACATCGCGTCAACCACCAGAAGCTAGTTGGTATATAATAGTTGGTAATAATCTATATCTGTGTTTGTTTCAGGATGTGGTGGCTGAGCCTCTCCCTAATATGGTGGTGCGGTACCTCAGCAATTCCTTCGCCGGGTTCTCCGCCTCCAACGCGATTCGAAGACTGGAGATGTCCAGAAATCACTCAGCAACCGGTGGTGGAATGCAGTTGCGACATGCCTCATACCTTAAGGTGCACCGGCGACAAGTCAGCTATGCAAATTATAGGTACAAACTGTAGCTACTAAATAGAATCCAACCCAAAGTTGTGCAAAAATCGTTAGCTTGCCCTAAGGGGTCATTATTGTCATCAGTGCTCCCTAGCGGGAATAAGCCTTTAAAAGTTTCCCGGCTTTTCGTCGTTTACGTCGAGACTGAAGGCTCTAAAAAACTCCATCTATAAACCCTCCAAATTCTTCCTTTCTAGCTCGAAAGTTGCGCTCCTTAAGAACAGCCTCCATATCCCTCTTGGACTGTACAGTACAAAACGTCTCCATCGTCTCCGGTCCTCTTCTCGAGGGAATTTCCCTCCATGGACTAGTAATTTCATCGGGGGAAATACACGAAGTTCATCCCACAGCTTTTGAAGGTGAATTCGATTTCATTTTCTCTCAATCAACGTGGCAGCGTTTATTTCTGTATAGGTTTACTGTCGCCTTTGCAGGCGCTTGGACTGCCCAACAATCGACTCGTAATGGTTCCAACAGAAGCTCTAAAAAGCTTACCGGAGCTCGATCGACTGGATCTGTCCGGAAACA
>NW_026018814.1:639904-642407 GCF_020466585.1 Dendroctonus ponderosae
CCATTTCTATATGGCTGGACACCCGCTATTCTACTTCCATTCATACCACTAGGTTTAGGCAATTTAATACTTATCATAGAATGTTTTCTTCATTTCTAGACCTCCGTTGTAAAGTGCGTTCTTCAGGGGCCTTGATTGCGTTTCTAACAACCGATTTCTATTGTTAAACCTTCGAATGTAAAAACTCTATAGAATAATATTAATAATAATAGTAATGAACACTACTTGCGTACTTTGGTACATTACAATGAAATTAACAGAACTGATTAACTTTAGTTTGTATATTGTAGATATTCGGATCGATACTAATGCTTGTTTTTATGTTGTTAAAATTTGTTGTTAGTTTTATGTATATCGCCTTGTAAAATAAACTATTTCTTGCCGATGCGCGTCTCATTTACCTTCTGCGCAGCTAGAAAACCCGAAAATACTGTCCCTACATGGCAACGCTCATAACGTAGCTCGATGGGATCACGCCCATTGTCTCATAGATGGCCCTTGCAACATATTCCACATTGTCCATGTTCAAACCGCTCACATTCAGCCTGCCATTGCTCAACATGTAAATGTGGTACTGCTTCTTCAGATATTCCACTTGGATCTGATTGAGGCCTGAAACGGTGTTTGTTGGGGGCAAAACTCCCGCTTTCTGGCCCCCTTTAGGTACCAATGAAACAAAACAGGCCCACTTGGTTGGTGATGTGGGCCCACGATCCAGGCGCCCCCAATCGCTCCAGTTCTTCCCTTAGGTAGGTTCTCATCTGCTTCAGCCGCGCTGCAATGCCTGCGATACTGGCCTTCCATTCTTCCGATAGGATCTTATCTTCCAGAATAAACGCCACGATTCTAGAAAGACGACATTTTCAAGCTTGGAGCTGCCGCTTTTTGGGCTGCAAGCCCAAAAATCAACCTCGATCCATGACTAGGCGGCGCCCAGTACATGTTTCCGGCGATTTTGAGCAAATGGGAGCGAATGGGGTTCACGTGCTGCGCGTGTTTGGCCACAATGGAAAGACATCCGGAGCGCTCATTGTAAAGGCCGAAGTTCCACGCGAAGGACTGCGAGCAGAAGAACTCCAAGCCGCGTGTTTCGAACATCCGCACCACTTCCACGTCCTGGTGAACATCGCCAGTTGCAAACCCTGCAGCTCCAAAAGGGGAACAGGGGGAGAGTCAGTTTAGTTCCAGAGTAGCTACCTTGGAAGGGGGAGTAAAAGAATGGAAACAGCTGTTTGGAGGCTATGATATCGGCTATTTTCTCCCACTCGGAAGAGTCTGGATCACACCCGGTAGGATTGTGGCCGCTCACTTGCAGGAACACCACAGCGCCCGCCTGGGCGTTTTCCAGATCTTTCAGCAGATACTCAATGTCCAGGCTCAAGGTGTAGTAGTCAAAGTAGCGCAGCTCCCTCAGCTCCTTAAATCCTGCCGAGTTTCCAGGTAGTTGTGGAGTTTCCAGCGCAAAACTCACCAGCGCTCAGGAAAACACTTCCCAGATCTTCAAGGGTTTGCTCCGGAAAGTAGACGGTGGTCATACCCAAAGTACCGGCCAGAAACTCAGCGCCTATTCTAGTAGCTCCGGTTGCTGACATAGTCTGAATGGCAAAGGCGCGGCTTTCTAATCTAGCCCGACTCTGATGACCTAGAAGGTTTTTTGGTGTTATGCTGAGTTTCTTCTGGGTGGCACTTTACCCAGAAGCAAGGAAACAGCGCTTTGGTTCAAAGTTTCATATCCCAGAGGATGGAGGTATTCTTTGGATAGCGAACTATCGTTGGCCAGCACTGTTTCAGCCACTCTGACTACCGGGAACACCCAAGGATTTCCATACTCATCTCGATAGCATGGGAAAGCTGCAGGAAAAATGCCGCTAATTAAGTTTGAAGCAGAAACAAATGTTCATTGGAGGCTTACCAAAGTTGAGCTTTCGATCGAAATCGTCATGGGTATATTGGGATTCTATGGAAAACAACTCACTGGGGGGCAGGTGCTCCACGTCAGCAAACCATGAGGAATCCATCATCAGGGAGTGACAGTATTTGGCCACCAAGTGGCAAATTTGAGTGGAAACATCTATACAGGTTTATAGGAAAAATCATTAAGGAAGCCCCTGATTATACAGAGTGGAAACAGGGTGTTTTCACTTTGAAATATTGATATATAGAAAATAGTTATGGCACTCATATAATTTTTTTGCAAAACAAGTCTCCATAAAAGTTTTAAAGCGAATTTAAATTCAAGCCAGATATTTTCCGCCAAAAACGCCGAATTCGTATCGTCGGTTGCCTATCCCGATTGTGACGCAGCAGGTCATATCAGCAAAGTGTCTCGTGTTTATTTTGCTGTTTTCGCAGCTTTGTTTTATTACTTAAGTTATTGTGATTGTTATTATTCCAAATCAAATTCATTCCTGGGTTTCAGTCATTTATTGTCTCTATTTATTAATCAAAATACGTTTCGGTGTATTTTTCCACCATCATCAGTTTTTATGTGTAGCGTTGTTGC
>NW_026018814.1:643406-650515 GCF_020466585.1 Dendroctonus ponderosae
GGGTTTTTAGGCCGTCGTTCGGTAGAATTTATTCGTGACGTTTCGCAAGCACGAGTGGCTTGCATCTTCAGAAGTGGTTTGGGTTAGTCCTCATCAGAACTTCTTCCGCAGAACTGAACGGGTTCTGATGAGAAGAAGAAAGTTCTGAGAGAAGTTCTGATGAGGACTAACCCAAACCACTTCTGAAGATGCAAGCCACTCGTGCTTGCGAAACGTCACGAAGAAATTCTACCGAACGACGGCCGAGAAACCCGAAAAACCCACTAGTTTCAAGGAATGGCCTCGAAAGTCTCTTTTGACCTTTCAAGGGAGTAAACTGCTTTTGCTTTGGTCCATCAACAAAGCTCCTGATAGTAGGAAGCGAAAGCGGCAGCCTGCAGCTCTGGAACACTTTCATCTCCAAAACCATTGCCACATTTTCCGCATCCTCTGCAGGAATTGTCGATGTTCAAATTATCGATAGCCACGATCTGTTTTTGAGCTGCTCGAGTGACGGTGTAAGTTGAGCGAAAGGTCGATATCAACTCTCTGCATACTTTACATGTCGGGCTATCGGGCTGTAGGTTCTGAAGTTGTGGTGCTTAAGAGAGTACACGTGCCTGCAGACAATCAAGCTGAAATTTCCCTGCTTTCGCATCGACGGGAAAACCATCGAGTGGAGCAACGGGTGTCTTAATCCAGGCCCCAAGAGGAAACAACCCCACACGGCTCAAGTCAGTGAAACTGAGCAGGAAACCTTCGGGATTAGTGATGTAGACGAAAAGCAATTTCTGGATCAAAAAGCAAAAACACGGTAAGATTTCCAGTTGAGAAACTCCTGATGTAAAAGTGGCTGTTGCAGACCTCTGACCGACCTTTGGGAACGATCCAGTGTTCTGGTAACATGCTGCAACTATATGGCATTTTTGAGGGCAAACTTCGCAAATGCCTCCATCGAGGACGGATTCACTTGTCCGATAGTTCCACCACCGCCTTTGCAAAATAGTGTTCTAATCCCCGCCAATTGGCGCTTTAAATCGGAAACTACTCCTTGTGAAGGGTACGAACTACCAGAAGGATCTTCAAGTAAGTAATCAACCGTGATTTTTGCAGGAGCAAAGGAAATGGTTGGGACTTTAAAAAACAGCTGGAAAACTTGAGCTTCATTCTGGACAAAAACCTGCTGGAGGAGGCTGGGGCGAGGAGCGACATCAACTACAAAATCGCCGCATTGGAGTCGCAAAAAGAAAAGGTAGTTTATGTTCAAAGCAAGCAGTTTTCAGGAATTTTCCGGTTGCAGATGCGCTCGAAAGTGGCCTTAGGTTCGCCATACTTAGCGCTAGACCTGCCCGAGATCCAGCCCTTGGAGTTAACCCCTGATGTTTCCCTTGAGAACGGCACAAAACGGCAAAAATACGCCGGGAAGATTGAAAATCTTCTTCAAGATGCCGCGCGGAGGGACCACATATTTTCCTCTTCGGCATCTTCTGCTGCTTTATCGCGTTCAAGCAGAAGCAGCGTTGTTGAAATTCCCTACTAGATTAGAGACTTTTGAAGAAATAAACTCTAGAAGCAGCATTGCCACCGACGCTTTTATTTTAAAAAAACGTTGCCACATACTTAACAAAAATAGCTACAATAAAACACACAAAGATGAGGAAAGCTAGTCGTTGAATGGCGATTTCCAGAAGCGCCCAGTAGTGCTGACTTTTGTCTTCCGCTCTGGATATGTTGGAAATCGACAGTGATAAATCAAGTTCCCCGTAATCTTCTGGCATCTGCAGTCCCAATTGCAAGTAACTAACCAACTGAACATGCTTCCAGCCTACTTACCACTATGTTGGGAAGCCAAAGCATCCTCTTAACAGCTCGCTTGGTCAGTATATTGCAAACAGCATGCGGCAGAGGCTTCGACTGTTTCCGCCTGATCAAATTCGGTACAGCTATGGAAATCAGCAACGAGAGCAAGCTGCCAGCTAAGCACCAGATGTACAGAACAACTGGAACATCTGGGGTAATCCTGCAGCTGAAACCATCTGAAATCTACTCACTTATAAGAGGAACTCCGGCTGATGAATGTGGGACAAAGTGCGCTAAAGCCAACAGGATTATAATCTCGATAATCAGCTGAGAAGATCCCAACAGGATTTTCGTATTTCCTTTAGGGGGCAGCCAAAAAGTGACCAGTAAGCAAACAGCAATGACTGGAAAATAAGTGGTTTTACCGATAACACGCCGGGGCAAATTAAGCACCCACCGAGAACGGGCAGAAGGAAAATCAGGCTGTAGATGAAAGAGTTACGTCTTAACTCAAACTTGAGGCCAAATAATGGGGAGTCGTTTGAGGCGTTGTTGGTCTGTTGGATGTCGAAGACACTGGCTTCCAGGATCAGCCATGGAGAGGTTTCATGCTGAAGCTGAAGCACAATGACTGAGATTAGAAGCAAAAATAGTGTTGGAAAAACGTTAAAATGTAGGTAATTTTTGGAAAATGTAAGGAAAATAGAGAAGGAAAATATAATTCAATCCACTTCTACCATGTTTTTTAATGAGTTCGATGCATTCCTCGCGACCGTGAGCTGCAAATGATGTAAAACTTAAAACGTTTTGCGAAAATTTTCATTTTTTTTAAAAATCGACTCCCACCCTTGGAAAAATATCGACCAAAAATCAATATTTTCCATGCGGGTTTTTTGCGCTCAATGGATTCGTTTCGACGTAAGAAATTCAGAAATATGCATTTATAAAGTGTTTGGATCAAAAATGAGGAGGAAATCGTCGGCTGAAGATCGTGAACGCTCAAACAATGCTTAAAATGTGCCGTAAATGTCTATTATCTCATATGTGAAACTTCTACCATGCTTTTTAATGAGTTCGATGCATTCCTCGCGTCCGTGAGCTGAAAATGTCGTAAAATTTAAGAACTACTGGCACAAGTTTAAAAGTTATGAATTTTTCTTTGTCAGCATGTAGCGATTTTTAGGATTTTACATACAACTTTAAATATAGTCGATTGCCAAAAATCAGCCCGTTCTGCGATTTAAATCAAATTCGGTCTGTAGATTCAAGAATGTTTTATATTCACCGTGTAGAAATTTGAACTTGCTACTCGCTGAAGTTTGACAGTTATGAATTTTTTTTTGTCAGCATGTAGCGATTTTTAGGATTTTACATACAACTTTAAATATAGTCGATTGCCAAAAATCAGCCCGCTCTTCGATTTAAATCAAATTCGGTGTGTAGATTCGTGAATGTTTTGTATTCACCGGGTAGAAATTTGAACTCGCTAGTCACAGAAGTTTGAAAGTTATGATTTTTTTTTTGTCAGCATGTAGCGATTTTTAGGATTTTACATACAACTTCAAATATAGTCGATTGCCAAAAATCAGCCCGCTCTTCGATTTAAATCAAATTCGGTCTGTAGATTCGTGAATGTTTTGTATTTACCGAGTAGAAATTTTCAATCGCTACTCGCACAAGTTTGAAAGTTATGAATTTTTTTTTGTCAGCATGTAGCGATTTCTAGGATTTTAACTACAACTTTAAATATAGTCGATTGCCAAAAATCAACCCGATCTTCAATTTAAATAAAATTCGGTGTGTCGATTCGTGAATGTTTTGTATTCACCGTGTAGAAATTTGAACTTGCTACTCGCAGAAGTTTGACAGTTATGGATTTTTTTTGTCAGCAAGTAGCGATTTTTAGGATTTTACATAAAACTTCAAATATAATCGCTTGCCAAAAATCAGCCCGTTCTTCGATTTAAATCAAATGCGGTCTGTAGATTCGTGAATGCTTTGTATTCGCCGGGTAGAAATTTGAACTTGCTACTCACAGAAGTTTGACAGTTATGAATTTTTTTTTGTCAGCATGTAGCGATTATTAGGATTTTACATACAACTTCAAATATAGTCGATTGCCAGAAATCAGCCCGCTCTTCGATTTAAATCAAATTCGGTTTGTAGATTCGTGAATGTTTTGTGTTTACCGAGCAGAAATTTTCAATCGCTGCTCGCACAAGTTTGAAAGTTATGAATTTTTCTTTGTCAGCATGTAGCAATTTTTAGGATTTTACATACAACTTCAAATATAGTCGATTGCCAAAAATCAGCCCGTTCTTCGATTTAAATCAAATTCGGTCTGTAGATTCATGAATGTTTTGTATTCACCGTGTAGAAATTTGAACTTGCTACTCGCTGAAGTTTGACAGTTATGAATTTTTTTTTGTCAGCATGTAGCGATTTTTAGGATTTTACATACAACTTTAAATATAGTCGATTGCCAAAAATCAGCCCGTTCTGCGATTTAAATCAAATTCGGTCTGTAGATTCATGAATGTTTTATATTCACCGTGCAGAAATTTGAACTTGCTACTCGCTGAAGTTTGACAGTTATGAATTTTTTTTTGTCAGCATGTAGCGATTTTTAGTATTTTACATACAACTTCAAATATAGTCGATTGCCAAAAATCAGCCCGTTTTTGGATTTAAATCAAATTCGGTCTGTAGATTAGTGAATGCTTTTTATTCACCGTGTAGAAATTTGAACTTGCTACTCGCAGAAGTTTGACAGTTATGAATTTTTTTTTGTTAGCATGTAGCGATTTTTAGGATTTTACATACAACTTCAAATATAGTCGATTGCCAAAGATCAGGCCATTCTTCGATTTAAATCAAATTCGGTCTGTAGGTTCATGAATGTTTTGTGTTTACCGAGTAGAAATTTTCAATCGCTACTCGCACAAGTTTGAAAGTTATGAATTTTTCTTTGTCAGCATGTAGCAATTTTTAGGATTTTACATACAACTTCAAATATAGTCGATTGCCAAAAATCAGCCCGTTCTTCGATTTAAATCAAATTCGGTCTGTAGATTCATGAATGTTTTCTATTCACCGTGTAGAAATTTGAACTTGCTACTCGCAGAAGTTTGACAGTTATGAATTTTTTTTGTCAGCATGTAGCGATTTTTAGTATTTTACATACAACTTCAAATATAGTCGATTGCCAAAAGTCAGCCCATTCTTCGATTTAAATCAAATTCGTAAATCAGTAGATTCGTGAATGTTTTATATTCAAAAATCAGCCATTTTGAGAAAATTTTAATTTTTTGAAAAAATCGACCCTTATCCTTGGAAAATTTTCGGCCAATATTCAAAATTTCACATGTGTGTTTTTTGAGCTCAAACGGTTCCTTTCGACGTAAGAAGTTCAAAAATATGCATTTATAAAGTGTTTGGATCAAAAATGAGTACGAAATCGTTGGCTAAAGATCGTGAAATCGTTGGCAAATTGACGCAAAATTTGAGACATTTTCAGAACATTTTGATTTTTTCCAAAAATCTCGGCATTTTTACATCTCAGTAGATCAGAGTATTTTTCGCTCAACTGAAAACTTACCAAGCTGCTTTCGCTGTCACTGAAGTTCAGCACAACCCGACCATAATCCCAGGCAAAACCAAACAGCATTTCGCATGTATGAACGTCTCGCGGCCAATCGCCCAATTGAATCCCATCGCAAAAAGTCTTCACATGGATGGTTGGTTTCCATGTAACTTCCCCGTTATTATTGGCGATAAGCAGGGCGTCTTGCAAAATGTCCACCGAGTTGGTTACGGCTCTGAAAAGCGCCAATCTTTCCCAAACGGCACTGCAAACTGTTCATTTTTCACCTGTAGCTGGTCAGCTCTGGGTTCCAAATCTCTGTTCTGAGCGCGTGGATTTCGGTTAAGTTCTCGTAGTTGGCGGCATCCCAGTTGAGCTTTTCATCGTGCCATTTCTAAAATTCGCAATTAATCAATCATTTCCATTAATCCAGTTTTTAGCTAGTTACCATCACAGAAGTGCCTCGGATTTCGATGAAAGACTTCCGCTCATCCTGAAAAGTTTCCGTGCATTTCCACCAACTTGATTGCCCGGTAAAACTCACCAAATCCAGATATTCCAAGTTGAGGCTCATGTAAACAGTGGTAACAGTTGATTGGTCCAGAACCGGCCGCACCAAAGGATCGTAAGCAAGCAGCACATTGCGCCTCAATTTCTCCAAAGCAGTTAGTCGCTTTTCGACTTCCTTAAATCAAGTTTCGGGTTCGTTTTTACTTTCAAGTTTTGTTTGAAACAGCTCGTTTACCTCCTCACTTTGCGAGCGGTCGCAATTGAAGTACCATTTAGCCTCAATTCCCGACCAAGTGCTGAAGCTGATGAACTTTACGCCCAAAGGCTCCGGATCCAGCCACTCAATGAAGGAGGCATTATCGCCTTCTCGCCCCACTTGGATCAGACCCTCTAATTGGAGGAAATGAGTAATTAACTGAGGGTTTTGTGGGATTAACACCAATTTGTATATACTTTCCTGACTGCGTTTCAATTCCAAATCAAATTCCTGGGTTTCACTCATTTATTGTCCCTATTTATCAATTAAAATACGTTTCGGTGTATTTTTCCACCATCATCAGTTTAGCATCAATAGGGCAGCAACCCAGATAGCATTTGATATTCTATGAATATCCCAGAATGTTCAAAAAATATATACAGAACATTGCGAGAATATACTGGGAATATACATAGGTGAACATTCCTAACATGAATGTTCGTGGAATATACATGCATGTATATTCATCAAAGTTCATAAAAAGTATTTCTTAGGTATGTACATATTGGGTATATGTGCAGATGAACATGCAGGTATGTACATTTTGTGTATATGTGCAGGTGAATATACCTAGTATGTTCAAAACAAATATTCCGGTAATATACATGAATGTATATCTACGGTATATTCCAAATTGGTTGAATATAAATTTTGCGTGCCCGCAGCAGAATAGTAAGGGCACGTACAAGTACGAAGTTTATATGAACTTTTGTTTTTAAATGCGTCAACGTTATAATTTTATTGGGCAATATTAATAAAATTTCTATATTACTCAAATGAATTTATCCGGAGCTAACAGTTCCCACCCTATGAAATTCAAACAATTAAAATGCATATAACAAATTCAAATTACCCGCTTAGTGTGTACACGGAGTGACAATGACAGCGGACCAATGAGAATCATCTTTCACGCAGTGCTGCTTGGCGGTAACGCCAAAGCTCTCAAAATTTCTGAAAAGCTGCAAAGCTTATAATTTATTG
>NW_026018814.1:650878-657882 GCF_020466585.1 Dendroctonus ponderosae
TTTTTTATTTTTACCAGTTTAATTTTGGTTGCTTTCTATTTTGCGATAAGCATGTTTTCTTGGATCGAAGGAAAGCAACAAAAGTAAAATGAAAGTAGTGTATCAATACAAATTGCTATACCAAACTGTATTTCTACACAATAGAATATTCTGTGGATGAACGAAAATACTCTTCTATCAATGTAAAACTACTAACTGTATTTTGTTGTTGTGACCAATATTCAAATTTGTAATTGCTTATAGAATTTTTGTTTAGAGCACATTGCGAAACACTTTAATTGATCGAGAACAAAATGAAAGGGCAAAAGCCACAGAGCGGGAACATGTAAGCAATATAAAATAATAAGTGCAGTTTTTTAGATCAAGGTTTGTGTTTTATCTCACAGTCACACATCATCGCGACAACGGCAAAAATGCTGAAAATGTTAATTTCGATTTTTAGTCCGTAGTTATAAGTTATATTTTAATTTATTTATTATCCATTTAATTAGTTTTAGATTAGTTGCAAGTAACTCTTGTTGTTGAAAAATTACATCAGTAAATACTTAAATATGTTTATAAACTAATAACAAAAAATAAAGTATCGTTTTTCTTTCGTTACATATATGTATGTATATTCCCTGAACATACCATGAACATTCAGTGTATTAACTCTGACAGATTTATAAAATACTGATATGATATGATAAAAACTGATGATGGTGGAAAAATACACCGAAACGTATTTTAATTGATAAATAGAGACAATAAATGAGTGAAACCCAGGAATTAATTTTGATTAACACCAATCACCTTGCGTGATGTGCAGCCAAAAGTAATGAGGATCCAGTGCGGAAAGAAGCGCTTTGGTTCGAACCGAATGTCTGACATCGGATTTTTGCATTCTCCTGATATCGCAAAACGTGTTTCCTCCTGCACCGATAACGATTTCGTATGCAGGGTCCTTTTTACTGATATTCACTGAAATCCATAAATATAGAACGAAGGTCTTGGAGAAGGACAAATCTTTGCTTCCGGCAGATTTCAATGCTTTAATTCCAACTTTACCTGTTTCAGCGAGAAGAATATGAGCATCACTAGCCGCTAGCACAGCGAAGTGAAAATCCACAGTTAGTGAGGCATTTTCGTGGACAGAAAGTGGGTAGAAGTCTTTATAAACACTGCCAGATCTTGAGTAAGATATTGTACATTTGGACAAATCTGAGAAAAAAAATTTATGGTTTGGAACGAAAGTGGAACAACAATTTTTCAGAAATTCGAAAAAATGCTCAGGTACTCAGCAGAAAAATGCCGATTTTCTTTTAGAAGAAGATTCAATTTACAGATTTTTGGCATTTCCCGGCTGGAAGTGCGATTTTAGTGAAGAAATCGCGTTTTTCAACTTGTAAACTTTATGAGAACTGAAGATTTATAGCCCTTTTGGAGGCACTTTCACACATTTTTTAGAAGAATAACGAACTCTTTGGGTGCAAAATCGCGTTATTTTAATGAATATTTTTATCCACTTCTATCTACTTACCAGTCGAATTAGATTTGTAGAGTTCACTGTTAACAAAAAAATTAAAATCCAGTAGAAACAAACAGAAAATAAGCGATGCAAACATTTTCTGTTCAAATGCTGAGTTCCGTTACCCTCTGAACAACGTAGCCGAGTGTTCGACAACTCCCAAAGATTTGATTGGGTTTTTAGCCCCTTATCAAGCCCCATTTCCTCCCTCCTACGCTTTATCATCCAGCAAAATATGTTTTCAAGTTTAAGAGCATTGTTCCACTGTATTTCTGCATTTATCTCCTGTTTTCAGTCCTAGAAAGTTGATTAGATTTTTTTAACGAAGTTAAATAAATGCTGCAAAATAAACCAGTTGCTCTCAGCAAGTATTCATTGAAACAGCTTGTAAATTATAATTGAACATTTCATTTGCGTCAATTCGGTCAATTGTTGCATGTTTTTAAAGAAATATTTTATTTAAAATAAAATTGAAGAATTGGTAAAGGAGAGCAATACCGCCAGCACGTTCTCTCTCTTTGTTCTGCTGTTTTCCACACAAACGTCTAGGTATTCGACACGTCCTGTCACTTCTATCGATTGCGGCGATTCGAACCAATCAAATAAGCCTACCGGTTAGTTGTTATCGAACGTATCGTTGACAAGTTCTACAAATGAGTTAAGACGATTAGGTGGTTTTGTTTATTGTTTGATGATAATTATTCTATAATTTGTCGAGATAAACAACCGCGAGTGCGCCAATCATTTTTTTTTCATTCCCTCGTGCATTTCGAACCTTATATAAGCTCTAGATAAAAATGACAAACAAATAGTATCGTACAGTACAAGTTCATAGGTAAATTTTATACGCTCTTGGCTAGTAATTTTCAATTTTTTAAGAGGGATTGTTTGAATTTGTTGGAACAAAAATAATAGCATTGCCTTTATATTAGCACAAAGAAAGACAGTGGTAATTATGAGTATTTCTTAATTTATAACAATTTTCAAATGATTTATTCTGATCAACTTAAATAGGTATTAGATTTTGTATTCGTAGTATTTAAGTAAGCAACTTAAACCATTAAATAATTCTCCTAAAAAGTTTGGTTTATTGTATATTTGACAGTATATTGAATATCCTTACATACATCGATACATTTATATGGATAGTTTTCAAATTAGTAAATACATTCCATAGATTTATTTATCGGTAAAACATATAATAAACATCACCCAAGTGGCAATAACAAGTAAGAGTGCTTATGACATTAAATACTAAAAATGTAATAAAAAAATGTTGTATTATTGTTAAAATCTTTAAAACTTCTGATTACAAATCCTAGTATTTTATACGCCTGATATAATGAAATTAATTCACATAGTACTACCTACTAAAAAGTCGAACTACGTTGTTGGTATTCCACTTTTGTTGGAATAGCGTAAAAAGGCAATTATTTTCATGTGTTGCTTAGTGTGACATGTTAAACAAAAAGTAAGTGGAAACAGAAGATACCAGCAATTCTTTTGCTTAATATTTCTTGACTCTTACAATAGTAATTTTATTTTTCCTGTTACGTTAAAATTAAAAAATTGTTGATAATTTGTTTTAATTAAATTTGTACATTGCACATAGGAAAATAACTTAAGCAACTATCTATTATTAAAACTCCCCATTTGGTGTACATAATATATAGAGTAACGTTAAAAAACACATCGTTAAGTTCTTCTAAATCAAACTTCTGTCTTCTTCTAACTTCTATTTCCTCTTTGATTTGCAACTTTTTTCTCAAGTGACATTTCCTTTGACTGGATTAGGTATACCCGTCGCGTTCATATTCCAGCCAATCAACGAGCAATGCTTAGGCTTCTGACCCGATCGGCTCGTGTTTTAAACCCCAAATGATTGACGCAATTGAATAATAAGGTTTTGGCGGGAATTATTCAATTTATCGTTCAATCGCTTTTCTCCCCTATTATTTTGGTAGCTAATCCATTAATCTAGTTGCCTAAATCAAGCATATCATGACCAAAGTTCAAATCTAATCAAAAGTGCTTGAACAATCTGCCTGAAAAGAGAGGTTATATTATGACAGCTGATGCGGGAGTTGACCGAAAACTCAAGGCATAAAGTTAAAAAAAGAAACCCGCGAATTTCTATTTACAAATTTCCGAAATTCTTAAACATTTATTGTAAATCTATCGCTTTGGCGCCAATTTTTCGATAAATCGGACATCATGGCGCAAATTGCAGGTGCAAATTCCCGCGTTTTGTAACCATATTCCCGAGAGTGTGGCACTCGACTCGCGTGTTTGGGGCCTTTGTGCGCGTTTGCTATCAGATATCGCCCATTCAAAGGGCAGCAGGATGGTCCTGTCGGATGATACCGGTGTAGAATTGCTGCAACTGCATCAGGAGCTCTGCAGCAAACTGAACCTTGACTCTGCCATCACTGCATCGTCCTGGGACACTTACGAATCCATCAGCAAGAAGTTTGTTTTAGAGGTACGTCGTGGGTGCGTTTTAGCCCTGAATTACCCCGTTTTATTGGACAAATGCCTACTCGTTTAGGGCTCATGTATGTCCTGCAGTGTGTTCATTACATTGTTCTGGGTATTTTCATACCTCTAATGGACACAGAAGTCATTTCAGCAATTAGAGAGTTTTATTGCAGGGTGAGAAAATACACTGGTTGGGATGTGCGATCTACGTTGCCTCTCGAGGAGTGGAAACGCCCACAGTGGACAAATCGTCAGTAGTGAAAGGAATGGGAATAAACCTGACAAGCCTTTTAAGGCACAGCAACTTGAGGTAACAGTAGAATATGATTGTGGCGCCGAAGAAGTAATGATCCTTTGCAGCTTTGTGCAGTTTTTCTCGAACATCACCCGTTGGTCGGAACTGGCCCAATTGCCTGATGAGTTCCGCACCAAAATCGAGAATTTGCGGAACAACTTCAGCATCGCCTACAACGCCTTCAAAACGTACCACCCGCTTTTTTCGGAAGTGTTTATTGCGCCCGTTCCCAACGCACAAGACCTGGAGGCCGCAAAGCACAGAAACAGGCGAAACAGGTTGGCCTAATTTGTAAAATCAATGGTTCCATTGGCTAACGTTGCATTTTTGCAGGGCAATTCCTTGTACATCACTGAAAATCTTTGAGTTCGTTTGGAATATGTTCATCATATTGAAAGCCGAGGAAGCGTCGTGTAGTAAAGAGCTGATCAACGCGTGCCATTTGCTCTACTGCTGCATAGACTTGGCGTTTAAGAACGTGTTAGCAGCTGAAAGGAACGACTTGCTCAATGAGAAAGTAGTGGAGGAATTGTCGCACTGCGTCTATATGCAAGATGGCAGAACGACCAAGGAAACGCCGTGCTTTGTTAAAAGGTAGCCCCATGCTTTAGCCGGGCAACAAACGATTAACGTGCTGCTCTTTCCAGATTCTGCAAATACGACTCGGTTGTTAAGGAGGCCTTGCACATGAAAATATACACATTCAAGCAGCTGGTGTCGAAATTGGTCGACTCCAATGTCTTAATCGCGGACGAAATCGATTTCAGTGGGATCTTCGATCCGGAAAACTTCGATCAGAACTACCGGAGCATTAAGAAGGCGTACGAAACTCACTTGTTGAGTGAAGGCGACTTTGACGAGCGCATCTTCATGGGTAAGCTCTTGCAGCCGCAGGCTGCAACTGCCAAGAGCCTTCTTGACTTTGAACCCTTTTTCTAGCCGAATTCAAGCGCATGCTGTTGGAGAAGGAGCAGAACTCTCAAAACTGGACCTCAATGAAGGTGCTGCCACCGGGCGATTCTGGTAAGTTGAATCAATTAGATTTGCTTCACTCAAACAATTTTTTTGCAGCTGATGCGACTCTGATGGAATCGCCCAAAGTTGCTGTAAGTGTAACATTGACCCTCAACTTTTTAGGCAATTAACTGCTGGTGTTTCAGGGCAACCCCAAGGGGTTGGATACTCCCCTTACTGGTAGACGGTTTTTGGGGCCGCGAGAGAGCGATTCGTCCGGCAAATCAACCTCAGAACGAGTGGCCGGATTGCACACAATGCTGGGCAAAGGCAACCGGCTGCCACACCCTAGCGAAGAACTGAAGAAACTTTTCCAGTGAGAATTAATTGATTATTGGTGCTCCTAACATTGGCTCAATCCGGAAATTCTTGAAGGTCCACCAAAAAAGACCCGCTTTCGAAGATCGAGGCAATTCTCTCCAAAATAAAAACGTTGTTTCTCACCGCCTATGCTGCTAATGGGTTTGCGCTGGAAGAGGGCCAAAACCGAGCAGTCTTGGCCACCACGTTGTTTTACAAATCAGTCGAAATGATTCTCAACAAAGAGAAAACGATCACTCCAGATCTCTCCGTATGCTCAGTCCAACACTTTGATTCCAACAATGCATTTATCTGTGTATTACTTTCAGGCGCTGGTTGACAAGGATATTTTCTACCAGTCGATGTTCACATGCTGTCTGGAAATTGTTCTCTACTGTTACAATTTCCCCAAAAAGTTTCCCTGGATTTTGGACGCCGTCAATGTTGAACCAATTCACTTCGTTAAAGTGATCGAATTAATCGTCCGATCCAAAGACTCGCTGTTTCGAGAGTTGATCAAGCATCTGAATAGGGTAAGTTCATGCTTGACCCGTAGAGCCCGTAAGTGATTGGATTGATATTCAGATCGAAGAAACTGTGATAGAGTCGCTGGTGTGGAGATCGAACAGTCCAATTTGGGCGGCCATTGAAAAATCCGGGCAGGAAATTCCCAAATTCCAAGACACCGCCCTGCCTGGGCATCTGCTCTATAATGACGATTCGTATGAGCACTGTATGTAGGGTTTTAAATGTTTTGTTCGGCGATTGCTTAGGTTTTTTGGTTTTTAGTACTGCAATCCCCTGGACCTCCGTCTGCCGCCGATCGGTTTCAGTCGCCGCTTTCCCAACTTTGCAAAAACTTGTTCCCTTCGAGCGTGAGCACGTTGCAGATGAAGAAGTCCCTGGGTCAAGGCGGTAAGTGGTTTATCGATTGCCGCAGGTTTTTTTTTAATGCAGTTATCTGTGGTAGGCGGGCCTGATAAAGAGGAGCAAACCGGCCGACAGGGCAGTCCGGAGAGCAAAGCGAATTCTCAAGCTGCCTCTTTACCTCGGCGAACTGGCAGTTTGTCTATCATTTTCAGAAAGGTAAAATAAACAAGAATTCTTCAAGCTTAAAGTTTTTGGTAGATAAGTTCTATATTGTTGAGGCGGATTCATTTTTTTAGAAACTTCTTTTCGGGTATTTCGCTTCGAAAATTTTTGTCTTAAAAAAAAAACGGAGTTTCCTCACGTCTTCTATTACAGATTGATAAATAGTGCTCCTATTTCGCAATAAGAACGAATTATTTATCAAAAAGTAGTCAAGAACTATCATCTAGAGGGTATCCTGCGACACACTTAGGCTCAAGCTGTAAGAGAAAATTCCAATTAGTAGAGAAATTACCTTGACGTTTCGATAGCTATTTTCTG
>NW_026018814.1:658072-666350 GCF_020466585.1 Dendroctonus ponderosae
TCAAATTAATTTCTCTACTAATTGGAATTTTCTCTTACAGCTTGAGCCTAAGTGTGTCGCAGGATACCCTCTAGGTGACAGTTCTTGATTACTTTTTGCTAAATAATTCGTTCTTATTGCGAAATAGGAGCACTATTTATCAGTCTGTAATAAAAGACGTGAGCAAATTCCGTCTTTTTTAAAGACAAAAATTTTTGAAGCGAAATACCCAAAAAGAAGTTTGTAAAAAGAAAGTTGTTGGTAGTTTTACAACCTGGCCGGAGTGCGAATGCAGCATCTTTGCTCCCATTTGTGTTTCGACGACTTCGAACTGCGAAGGAAAATATGGACGATTTTCGAAGACTCGATCAGACATACCGACCTGATCAAAGACAGGCACTTGGATCAGCTGCTGATGTGTGCAATATATGTGATCTGCAAAGCAGGAAACATCACCAAAATGACCGACTTGTTTGCCGTAATCATGAAATTTTATCGGCTGCAGCCGCAAGCTTCCAGCTCAGTCTACAGGGATGTTTTGATCGAGACTACCAAAGGTATACGCAAGCTTTCTGCCCGATTGCTGTGCTGAAAAACCATTTTGCAGATGGAGACCTAATTTCCGAAGTTCGGAGTGATTTGATCCAGTTTTACAACTCTGTGTATGTAAAAGTGATGCGATCCTACGCGGTTAAGTTTCAGCCCAATTCGGACCCAAAGGTAACTACGTTTATTCATGGCAAGTCGCGTTTTGAAGCTTCATTTTTCCAGAACTCGATTCTTCTGAGCCCGCTTCCAGCCAGCAGGAAAAACCTGTTTGCCTCCAATTTGCAAGTGGTTGGGAACGTTTTCGTGAAGCCTTTGGAGACGGCCACAACGCAAAGCGGGTCGACTTTCAATTACTACTTCAGCCGCAGCCCTTCTAAAGTAAGTTAAATTTTGCATTTGAGACGGCATTTAGCACAGCCGATGTTGCAGGATCTAATGAACATAAACCGAGCAATCAACAGCAACGGGATTCAAGGGAAAAGGTTACTGATTGATGAAGACGGAAATATGCCGAACAGCAAGCGGATTTCAAATAGAAAAGTCCAGTCTCTAGTGGAGGACCGGCAGCGGCAAAACGCAAGCGAGTAACCCGAGTTTTAGTGTATTTTTACGTTTCAATCAGTCGTGTTAAAGTTCTTTTATATTTTATTCTGCTAAGGTTGATTGGCACGAAACAGGAGCCCATATTTGCAATATGATTTTACTCTTCGCCCATCGATCAGGAGTTCATTTTCTAGTTCGATTCCATTTGCAATTCAAAATTGCTGGTTTTCATTGATTCAGGAAACTTTTGAATTTTACTCAGAGAAGTTATGGGCCTGTTGCGTTGTTTTAGTTTATTTGATCTCAGGAGGGTGGCCATGCTCCTCTGCAATTTGTTAACGGAGAGATTGTAGCGCGAACACACCGTAAGAGATTTCAAATATTATGGCAAGTTTGTGGGTTTGGCGAGTTTAATCGTTCGTTTGTGAACTCGCCAGATTTCAACTGTAATTAATTCAACAAATAATTGTTTTGCTATTTTCATACACTAACAGATGAAGGCGCGAGTGAATGAAGCCTCTTTGCAGTCTAATAAGTGCACTTGAGGGATGCAATTGTGATTAAAAACCACCTCCATTTAATCTTTTAGCGCCTTCGGCCACTCACGTCTGCAAATAGTATTCCTAAGGTTTTTTATTTATTGACCCTGTACAGGACAGGGTTCTTTTTATGCTACCTTTATGTGGAGTAAGATTGTGTTGACTTTTTATTACTAATGAGGTAACTTTAGTTTTGCGGTAGTTTAAGCGGCGCATCGCTGTAACTTTTAGGTTTACAATAAACTAGTAAGTTGATATTCCCAAACCTGCGTTTCCCATGCCGACTTTTGAGTGCCCAAAAAAGGGTGGCGCAAGATTATTGCAAAATTTCATGTTTTCCGTCCCGTTTTTGCTCATTTCTCGGAGGCACAATGAGCAAGAACGCTCATTTGTACATCATTCTAGAGAGAAATAAGTGGCCTTTTCAGAAAGTGAACCATCGATAAGAAAATGTTGGCAGTTTTCTCAAAAAATGCTTGAATTCAAGAAGTTTTTTTGAAGCCGTGGTCTATCGGAATGTCTTCCTGACGTTTCGTCCACAACTGCGGTGGACATTTTCAAAGGCGATGAGACAGTGGGCGAAGTGATCTCCCGTGCTTTCCGACTAAGAATGATGTTCATTCCGATAGACCACGGCTTCAAAGCCCGGAAAACATTTATAAATGTAATCTGACCGGCCGTGAAAGCCTTCATAGTTTTTTTGAGTTGCAAAACCCACTTGAACATGACGCTGCTTTTTTCAAAGTTTCCCAAGAACCATTCGTGCCACAGAATTCGTTTTGGCATCGTTGGATAGAGAATTGAAAAGTCCATTCAGTCGTAACAACGTGAGTGAGAATTTCCAATTTTCACGCTAAAAACTTGGTCAAAAAAAATTATTTTTGCGGTAGTTTGAGCGGGCCTGTGACTCCGTTTTACAATAAAGCAATAAGATGGTCAAAAATCATCAAAATTTCACTCACACCCATCCGCCAGTAATTCATTACTTCCCATGGAACATTTTCCACACCAAATCTGTACTTCTCCACTTTCGAAGAAATCAACAACCTTCGTTGCCTAGAAACCGTCCCTGGTGACGTGTTTCCGGATCCACGTAAACCTGATCGACCAATCGCTTGTCGACTCTTTGAATACGTTCAATGTGCCATGGCAACGGGTAAATACAAACGCATCAACTTTGAAATCAGCTATCAGTGAAGCAGTATTTATTGCAATTGAAGTTTTAAATTAACCGGGTTTTACTCGTTCGTTTAGGAAAAAGTGGCTCATTTGTTGGAAGTGGGTGTCGAAGGATTGAAGGACCCGAAAAGTGACTAAACTAGAAAATTAGCTATTGTAAAAAATGGCTTTTTGCCATAGAGCAAGTGAAATAATTATTTTGCCGGTCTCTCGAGACAGCGGCTTTAGCAGAGCAGCCGCAGACCCAACCATCGTCGTTGCGAAGGGGTGCGGGGCCCGTCGTGCTTCTTCCAGCGCACGGGCGCAGGCGTTCTTCGAGCGACTCGCCCCAACCAGCCCGGGCACCTGTTACTCGCTTGTCGCAGTTCCATCGTTCTTCATTGTTCGTTTACCGGCCGGTGAAATCACAAAATCCGTTCGTTTCAATTGTATCCAGTATCGTTCGTGCGTTCTGCAAATCGAATATTTTGTCGCAACATGTCTGAACAAGCCCAAGAGAATGCCGCCCCCGTCGTAAACGGTGAGCAAAATGGCGAAAGCAAAGATAAGGAAGTAACGGAAAATGGCACAACTGGCGAAACTGCCGAACCTGTTGCCGAGACGGAAAACGAAGCGCCCAAAAAAGAGATGAGGGCGGTCGTTTTGACCGGTTTTGGAGGCCTCAAGTCGGTGAAGATCCTCAAAAAACCGGAACCCACGCTCAATGAGGGCGAGGTGCTCATCAGGGTGAAGGCCTGGTAAGTTCCCTTTCACTTTTCAGTCAAGTTTCTTCAGTTTTTTGAAGTTTTCCAGTCCAAACCTACAGAAATCTGGTTTTTTTCTGCCTTGAAATTCCCAGAATTTGCCAAATACCCATTTTTTCCTTGCACGGTATTTGAAGATTTAGTAGTGCTTTTAAGCGCACAAACATCCATTCGAGGAATGTTGGAGCATTTGTATTTTTACGCTGCCATATGGCGAGAGGCGCTGATTGAAAGAGGGCGATCGATAAGTGAGGCGAACCCTCATCTCCCTAATGGGATGAAATCATGAAATACGAGGTGTGGGCAAATTCGATAACTTTCGTTTTAGTCAAACTGCTCGTTTTATTACTATGAGTTTGCACAGTTTATAGTTTTTTTCTGCGAAAACGGTTTCTTTTAAATAGTTTTTAAAGGGACTTTTGCACTCTTCAGGTCGGGGAATCACAAAACACAAGTTTCTTCCTTTGCTGGGCAGCATGAAATTCTTCGGGTTTTCTTTGAAGATTTCCTACAGACCGTATGATTTTTCGGGTAATTAGAAGATCAACTATCGGTTTTTCAGTGGTTTTTTTTAGATTTTTCTCAGGCAGTTTTTTGCCACTTTTTGTTCATTTTTAATCGTCTGTATTTTCTTAAAAAGTAATTTTTTTTGAGCAAGTAACATTTAATTCTCGAATTTTTTGTACAACAATCTTGCAACAGAGCATAAACGGGAATTGCTGAAGTTTCTTCTTTTGCTGGGCAGCATGAAATTATTCGGGTTTTCTTTGAAGATTTCCTACAAACCGTATGATTTTTCGGGTAATTAGAAGATCAATTATCGGTTTTTGAGTAGTTTTTTTAGAGATTTTTCTCAGGCAGTTTTTTTCCACTTTTTGTTCATTTTTAATCGACTGTATTTTCTTAAAAAGTTATATTTTTTGAGCAAATAACAACATTTAATTCTCGAATTTTTTGTATAACAATCTTGCAACAGAGCATAAACGGGAATTACTGAAGTTTCTTCCTTTGCTGGGCAGCATGAAATTCTCCGAGTTTTCTTTGAAGATTTCCTACAAACCGTATGATTTTTCGGGTAATTAGAAGATCAACTATCGGGTTTTCAGTGGTTTTTTTTAGATTTTTCTCAGGCAGTTTTTTGCCACTTTTTGTTCATTTTTAATCGTCTGTATTTTCTTAAAAAGTTATTTTTTTTGATCAAGTAACATTTAATTCTCGAATTTTTTGTACAACAATCTTGCAACAGAGCATAAACGGGAATTGCTGAAGTTTCTTCCTTTGCTGGGCAGCATGAAATTATTCGGGTTTTCTTTGAAGTTTTCCTACAAACCGTATGATTTTTCGGGTAATTAGATCAATTATCGGTTTTTGAGTGCTTTTTTTGAGATTTTTCTCAGGCCAGGAGATTTTTCTCAGGAATTGTTGAAACCCGATAGGGTTGCGACTTTCTCGTCTTTTGTGTCCGTTTTGTGCTTCTTGCTTTTTTTAATCCTCTCCTTTCTATTTTTTTCTCAGCTTTTTTGTAAACCCTTGTTTTTCCAATGCAAAAGTCGTTTTTGACACATTTTTCAACTCGTAACGAGTAAAACGTTAATTGATACGACATATTTTTATTATATAAAACAGGGTGGTTTAAAAGGAAATGTCTGAAGCCCATTTACAATTCGCACTCTCTCACGCGCTTTAAATCGATGAGTTTTCTATCATCTTCACATTTTGCGCCTTTTTTCCACTTTTTTTGTCAACCGTGTTTTTCCAGTACAAAAGTAATTTCACACATTTTTTTAACTACCAAAGGAGGATAACACAAATTGGGATCAGATACAGGGTGTGCCAATTTTCACGAAAAATTTGACAATTTATTCGCATTTTTCAATCCTTTAAATTGATGCCTTTTTTATTATCTTCACCATTTTTATGCTTTTTTCTCTTGATCTGCTCATTTCTATATTTTTTCCAGCTTCTTTATAAACCATATTTTTCAATGCAAAAGTCGATTTAGACACATTTTTTAACCAGCAAAGGACGATAACACAAATTGGGATCAGATACAGGGTATATCAATTTTCACGAAAAATGTGACAATTTATTCGCATTTTTCTGTTAGTTTATACAGAGTGTTTTAAAATTACTCTGCGGAAACCCGCTACAATTCGAACTTTAAATTGGTACATTTTCTATCATCTTCCCACATTTTTGCGCCATTTTCTCAATTTTTCTGGCTTGTTTGGAAAGCGCAGGTATGTTTCAAAGCAAATGCCGTTTTAAGCACCTTTTTTGTCTTAAACAGCATAGACAACGATGATATTGTATACATATTGGCATTTTTTCATTAGATTATCCGGAGTGTTTTTTCACTTTTTTCTCAAAATATTACGTTTCTCATCAATTCCCTTCAAAAGCTCTATTGAAGATTATCGGAAACTTCCATCGCAACTTGCTAGAGCAATTATTCCATAAATAAACGTTTTTTTGAAGTATTAAACAAATGTCCATATTAATTAAGCCACTTATTGTGGTTGATTTTAAATTCCTTTAACGCGATAGTGATATCAAAGGTCGTAGTAGCCTGGCGAAAAATATAAATATTGAGCTATCAGCGCTTCGATAAAATCATTAATAATTTACAATTGTTAATGTGGAAAGTAGAATTGGGCAAATAGTTGGATGGAAAAAGGCAAAAAACTCACAAAATAATTAATGAATAACTAGAAACTGTTCCTCCCAGCAGGTGTTTAAGAACTATAACACTTAAGTGCATTATAATTATCATCTACATTCTCAGCGATTTAAAGCCTTCATGCTTCTTAGGGTAAGGATACAAATCTACCTTGAGAGCGGTTATTAACATCGTTTTAGACTAAGTTCTTGCAGGATGTGTTGCGCTGTTCGAGTACCATCAGCGGACCTACTAATGTGATTTTTATTGTTTATGAACCTTGTAAAAGCGAGTTCATGGGATGCATATAATAATAATAATAATGTATAAATTTTCGCAACCCGATTGTGATTGTCACTAAGTAAATGATTTGAAAATAAACTGCAGTGATAAGATAAGGTTCTAAGGCAAGTAATTAAAAGCATTGTTATGTCGATAATGGTAAACTCATCAATAAAGCAGACAACTAATTGGCATGCGAAGTGTAACGCATAAATCAGCATGAAAATGTTGCAGTTGATGCCTTTGTGCACTTATTTTTCATGCAAATCGACATCGATTGGCGTGGGTGGATTTTATTTAACATAATGTTATCGGCGATTTGATTCGACCGTTCCTTCCAGCTGGCGTGGTTCCTCATTTGCTATGATTTCCTGAATAATGCTGCTAATATCCTGCCTAGATTGGAATTGTATGTGTTGTGCATCTTGTTCGAAAAATGCCATTCAATGACCGGATGCGCTTCTGGTAATAACGGACTTGCAGCAGCCTCGTTGTTAAATTTTTAATAATTCCCAGCAAATCCAAATTGAAACAGTTTGCCTAAAAATTGATTCATTCATATTTTCTTTATCTGTTCGGAATTCCTCAGCGCATTTCGTTATGTGACCGGATCGGTAATCTTAACTGACAGGGCCGGAAGTACTAAATAACTGCATGACAAGGGCACTTGGTTCTGATGGGTACCAAAAATAAAATATCAGTAGTTGTCTGGCGATCAGTGTTGAAGATCTTCATTTATTAAATGTGAAGACGGGCTTCTGGATTTTATTATCATCGTTGGCGTCACCGATTTGCCTTTCAACTCACATCCAAAACTCTCACTTTAATTGAACCCGACGCTGTCAATCTCGCTTTTTCTCTGCCTCCAAGAGTGTTATCACAGATGGTTTATCTTTGGGCCAATCACGCGTCGTGTTGTGTTTAAAAACACTCTAGATGGAACGTTTTCCATTAAGAAAAACTGGTGGTTTTTTTGCCCAAAAGGTTTCAATTGTGCTCATAAGCAGAGCGTTTGCAGCAGTTCTCGCACCAAAACCCATTAAATTTTACAGATGGAAAGTTTCTTGAATAAAATTCAAAACGGTTGCATACCGAGCCCAGATTTCTGAGCGTTGTACCAATGTGAACAAAATGTGCCGAAACTTCGTTCATTTACTTCATTTCACTTTATTTAAAAAATCTTATTTTTAACCCCACTGAAAAAAATTTTACATATGAATTACAGTTGAGTCCGGATATAACGAACTTGAAAAATGAACTAAAACTGGTTGTGTGGTGTATTTTATTTCGTTATTTTTACCTTTTACAGAGTAGTAGCAGTTAGTAGGTATGACTAAAAAGAACACAAAAAGATAAACAAAATTCAATTTGAAATCTACTTCATAGTCTGTAATTTTTGTTTGTACATTTCTGCTGCAAAAATAGATGTTATTTATGTAGTTTTCAAGATCACAAAAAAACTCCCAGATATGATTAGGAACTTGGCGTGATTGTAGAAAATTCCGAGTTTCTGACACTTTTTTTATCATTTCAGAAACAGCGTTAGTGTCTACAGTAGAATACGTTTCACCTAAATCGTAATCTTTCTCATTATCGCTTAAAGCTGTAGATGAGGTTTCGTAGTCTATAATTTGCTCATCGGTCAGCTTTTCTCTTGTAAGAATGCCATTACCAATGCTCACATATTCGAAGAAATTGAAATCACTCAATTTGGTTTTAACTTGTTCTTCGGCAACATTGGGACATCTTCGTCTGTGTCATACTCGTAGTCAGAGTCTTTATACTTTTCTAACCATTCGTTAAGT
>NW_026018814.1:666570-679799 GCF_020466585.1 Dendroctonus ponderosae
ATTTTTCCGCTACTGATATTATGCCTCTTCTTGAAACGCTCTTCCCAACTTTTAGAACAAGCAAACTCTTTGTTTTTGATTTTACTCCCCATTTCTCTAGTATTTTCTTGCAGAACACTGCCACTTATGGGAACGTTTTCTAGTCTTTTTTTAAGTAAACCACTTAATAAGTCCCTTGTCAACCTTTTCACGTGCAGATAATTTTAACTTCCTACATCTAACATTTGTTTTGTCATACGCTGATAAAATGTTTTCTCTGTTTTTCCATATTGTTGCAACAGTAGACTTTCCAAGTGCTAATTCCTTACAAATGTCACTCTGCTTTACTCCACTTTTTATTTTGTTAATAATCTCGTACTTTTCATTTAGTGAAAAAGCTTTGCGTTTTTGTTTTTCCATTCTAAAACGATTTACATACATAACGCGGCAAAAAACAACAAGTCACTGCCTGTCGTGGAAGTTCGTTATAAACGGAAAGTTAATATACTAACCTAAAAAGTGATCGATATATCCGGAAGTTCGTTATAAACGGGTTCGTTATAACCAGTAAAAAATACGTTGGTCTTTATGGACGACGTTTCAATTAAAGGAAAAAAGTTAGTTCTAACCGAAAGTTCACTATATCCGGGTTCATTATAAGCGGACTTTACTGTATTATGATTTTTTGCGAGAAATCACTGCTTTTAAAGAGCGTTTTTCGACAATTTTAGTTCTGGTGGCTTTTGAGCAATCACAATCCTTAATAGACGATTTATTTCGTATTTTCACTCAAATGCTCGCACATTTCGCCTGTTCTTTCTTATTTCATATAGAGCAGATTGAAAATCTTCCACATAGCGTCCACCAAGTGAAAGTTTTCATTGAGCATATCGGCGTATAACCGCCGAATGTCGGCTTGTAGGCCCGGCCGTTAGCACGGAGTTTGGGCGTTTTTTAGACGTTTAGGCCTACTATGAGACTCTTCTTGTATCGGCCGTTTACCCAATGTTGTTGAACTTGAAAGGAAAAATATTGGCAAAAGCTTGCGGTGTCCCTTAAATGAGTTGAGCCGAAGGATTTTACTGAGAAACAACAAACATCGTTTCCTGTTGATGTTTTATCGCAATAAATTGGGTGTTTTGTTGGCTGTGTGAGAGCCAGCCCGTATCCCCTATTTCAATTAATTCCGCTTTAAATTAGCCGTTAAAAAATCTCAACTTATAAATATCTCTTACTTAATTCATGGGGTAATTTACTAAATTACATCGGCCATTATCCAATCGCTCTTGATACGTCAGTCGGAATGTTTCATCTTTTCGACAAGTCTATTATTAGTTGAGGAATCCCATTTAGATTTATTACTGTTTTCTTTGACCTATTAGACTGTATTATTCTGAAGGTATTAATGAAAATTCCGATCAGGGGAAATAAGTGGGCATTAAGAGCGGTTCTTGTCCATGCTGGTACATTGAGGAACGTTAAACGGCCGGATCGAAACTTTTAATGTGTTTATTATCAGCATTATTCTCGTTAGCACAATTCCAACTCATGGGAAAGTTGCCACATTTGTTGTGATAATTTCAAATTGCGTTTAATTAGACGCGTTTAACTCGATTAGTCATTGCGTTCAATTCATTCAAAACTTGTCTGGTGCAACGAAGTCTTTGCTGTTTAAACGGATGGCTTACCGACTGGTGAATGTTCAATTAAGCATTTATTTCCTCGACTATCAAACTGCCATCTGGTTGGCGTAATTTTCATTTTGGCGTAAATGGGACGCTTTATGGTCCATGTAATTATCTAAAGTTTTCACATGTGTTCCAAGTCTATTTCGACACACTTGTGAAGATTTTATTATTTCTTGAAAGTTCTGGTTTTTCTTTTAAATTTTACGCTTGATAATTTTTCAAAAGTGAGTTTGAATCTGCCAAAAGTTTGATCATAATAAATTTTTCCGAGTCCCCGTATCTTTAAAGGAAGCTTCACTTTGATTGTCTAAACATTTGGGTTTGAATCGCCCAAGTACTTTGATCAAATGAAATTTTTGAACTTTGAAAGTGCATTTTTTTGGGTAACGAGTCGCGCGTCTTTATGGGCGGTTTCTTCTTCACCACGCTGAATATTGAGTTCCCGTTTCGCCGAATCTTTAAAGGAAGCTTCACTTTGATAGTCTAGAAATTTGGGTTTGAATCGCCCAAGTACTTTGATCAAATTAAATTTTTGAACTTTGAAAGTGCACTTTTTTGGGAAACGAGTCGGGCGTTTTTATGGGCGGTTTCTTCTTCACCACGCTGAATATTGAGTTCCCGATTCGCCGAATCGTTAAAGGAAGCTTCACTTTGATTTTCTAGAAATTTGGGTTTGAATCGCCCAAGTACTTTGATCATATGAAATTTTTGAACTTTGAAAGTGCACTTTTTTGGGAAACGAGTCGGGCGTTTTTATGGGCGGTTTCTTCTTCACCACGCTGAATATTGAGTTCCCGATTCGCCAAATCTTTAAAGGAAGCTTCACTTTGACTGTCTAGAAATTTGGGTTTGAATCGCCCAAGTACTTTGATCATATGAAATTTTTGAACTTTGAAAGTGCATTTTTTCGGGAAACGAGTCGGGCATCTTTATGGGCGGTTTCTTCTTCACCTCGCTGAATATTGAGTTCCCGATTCGCCAAATCTTTAAAGGAAGCTTCACTTTGATAGTCTAGAAATTTGGGTTTGAATCGCCCAAGTACTTTGATCAAATGAAATTTTTGAACTTTGAAAGTGCATTTTTTTGAGTATCTTGTCGCGCGCTTTTATAGGCGGTTTCTTCTTCACCACGCTGAATATTGAGTTCCCGATTCGCCAAATCTTTAAAGGAAGCTTCACTTTGATTGTCTAGAAATTTGGGTTTGAATCGCCCAAGTACTTTGATCATATGAAATTTTTGAACTTTGAAAGTGCATTTTTTTGAGTATCTTGTCGCGCGCTTTTATGGGCGGTTTCTTCTTCACCACGCTGAATATTGAGTTCCCGATTCGCCGAATCTTTAAAGGAAGCTTCACTTTGATTTTCTAGAAATTTGGGTTTGAATCGCCCTCGTACTTTGATCATATGAAATTTTTGAACTTTGAAATTGCATTTTTTTAGGTAACGAGTCGCGCGTCTTTATGGGCGGTTTTTTCTTCACCACGCTGAATATTGAGTTCCCGATTCGCCTAATCTTTAAAGGAAGCTTCACTTTGATTTTCTAGAAATTTGGGTTTGAATGAAGTACTTTGATCATAATAAATTTTAGCAAATTCATTTTTTTCGGTGCCCCGTTACGCATCTTCATATTCTCCTGAAGCTTAAGTGATTTTGCATTTCTTTCAAAACACCAATAATTGGTCCTGTCTCAGTGCATCTCACAGAAAAATCCACAAAAGCAATAAAACGTGGATAATGGAAGCCTTCATGCGTCCATTACTCGGTTCAAGTCAGCTCACGTTTTTCCACCGCGGGACTTCAAGAACTGGCTTAGAGTTAGCGAGCGAGTGAAAATAAGTAGGAAAATAATGGAAAATGAGTCTGGAGCGTAAACCGCGCGCCTTACGGCAATGGAAAAATAATCTATGCAGCTTGGCGCCTTCTGGTCCGGAAGTGCATTTACCCCTTCTAGAGTGCAAAATCGTGCAGACATTGTCCGTGTCCAACAGGAAAAGCGAAAATAGAATAATTGCATTACGGAGCCCGTACGGGGGTCTCTCAATTAATCGCAGCTGTTCAGCCCAACGTAGATTGATAGATCAGCCCTTGAATGTGGCTTAATTCGTTGCTCTCTGCTCAGACGAGCTAAAATGCTGCACCCTAAAAACAACAACAGATTGGTCTTAAAGGCCTGCAATAATGGCGACTTTTTAAATTAACCTGGTAATTCAATAAAATTTAAGTGTTTTAATTTGGTGAACGTTGATGGATCGCAGGCCGCATTGTGGGCCCGACGTATTTATTTTACTTTGCTGGGGCTGAACCAGACTGTGCAGACGCAGCTTGTTAGTGAACGTTGTCGGCTTTTGTGGCTTGCTGAGGCTCATTTCAGACCAAATCCCCCATGAAACAGTTTTTTTTTTTAATAAAATTTTTAAACCGCTGCTCCCGAACTTTATGCCGAATAAACGGAATTTGTCTAGGGCAAACATGTAATATTAGCACTAAATCAAGCTAGTGGCCGAAGTGTAAACGAACAGTTTACAGCCACATTGCGTTAATGGAAATTAATTGTTTCTGTCACATTTACACATTTTATGTGAAGCATGTGGATGAATTGTTGCATGTTTTTTTCAGCTTAACGTTTTGTTTGATTGAAACTTTGTGCATTTTTCAGCGGCCTCAACTTCCAGGACTTGATGGTGCGTCAAGGGGCCATCGATTCGCCTCCGAAATGCCCGTTTATTCTTGGGTTTGAGTGTGCTGGAGATGTTGAGCAGGTTGGAGAAGGAGTCGAAGACTTCCAGGTAGGGAATCGTTGATTTTGCAGAGTGAGGCGATGTAAACGCCACTCTATTGGACATTATGGCTTTACAAATTGCTTCGCCCGTATGAAATCTTTCGATGTATTTTCGCAGGAAAATGAGTTTGTGTTTAAACTGCTAGGGCTCATAGAGCGGAAGTTCTTTCATCAGCCCTCTCCCCCCGAGTAAAATCGATAAAGCGTGTATATATAGAAAAACCATCTTGTTATGGTATGGTGGCGGCTGTGAATCGATATTAATTAATTTGTTATTGGGAAAGTCGCCTTTTCCTTCCACTTTATTCCAGTTGATTGGCATTTGCTGGCTCTTGTGAACGCCAGCCATCAGCCATAGAAAAATCCCCCACTGACTGAATATTCGGTGTGAATCACGAATGAAGCTATTTTTAGCAGCCGGCTTATGTTTGGTCTTTTCCCATTTTTTCCCCAATTAACTGGCCGAAGACGCTGCAATTATTCGCTCGGGCGCTTTTCCCATTTTTCAATAACTCTTCAAGTGAACCTGTTCATTATCTGCTTGTCAGTTTCTCGACTTGAGACTGTCTGGATGCTTCAGCCAGAGATAAGTGACTATTCAATTGGAAGAATGTTGGGACAATGGGAGGAATCGTATCATCCGGTTTAAAAGACGAATTGCTGGAATAGTTTTCGTCGTTAATTAAGGAGATTTAAAAGTTGCGGATCTGTGGGGGAGATTATTTCCCCCCGGGCTGAGGGAAAAGGATTTTCGAACGCATTGACTTTAGTTGATTAACGATTTAGTCAATTAGTGGGAGTTTAATGGGATTCTGCAGTCAAACAGTCCCCTATTCTTCTGAAGAATGCTTCAAAGGAAAGAAGGTCTGCAAAAAATTGAACTTGAGCTGCGGTGTAGCGGCGTTTTTTATCGAAGAGTCTTCTATGGATTGCCAAAATTTCACCTTGCTACCGGCTCTAGATTAGCAGTCACGATTTTTTCAAATATAGAGTGCATTTGAGCAAAAATTCCCATTTTTGGACCAAAATTTAACAAGACGGCAAAAGTCAAAACTTATTACGATTTTAATGAAATTTTCCGTGTTTTTAGATTATTAGCTCTAGATTAGCAGATACGAGCTGCGGTGTTGCGGCGTTTTTTAAAATTCGTAATTTTTACCCCGAGCCGGCGAACGAGTGAAACTTTACGGTTTGTAGAAAAAGTCTTAAGTTCAATGCGTACGAAGTTTCACTCATTGGGGACTCCATTGGAGATCTTTGAAATTTTGTCTTAATAAAGGTTTTTTTCAAAGGATGCAGCTCTGGTTCTAAAAATCTACAACTCCTTGCCTTGAGTGTCCAATGCGTCCAAAATTTCACTGGTTTCTGACTAGCGCTAGAGTTTACTGAATTTTTGAAATTTTACTTTAAAAATTGCCTTTTCAAAAGATGCAGGCAGCCTTGTCTCTGAAAATTCATAACTCCTTCGCTGGAGCCGATGAATGTTTGAAACTTTGGACATTTACAGAAAAAAACCTTAAATTCGATGCGTCCGAAATTTCATTCTTTTGTGACTGGCGATAGAGTTTTTAGAAATTTTGAAATTTAACCTTAAAATGTTTTTTCCTTTAAGGAAGCAGTCATGTTTCTAAAAATTCATAATTCCTATCAAGGAGTAGATATTGGCCTGAAACTTGGGACATTTGCAGTAAAAGCCTGAAGTTTAATGCTTGCAAAGTTTCACTCATTTGTGACTGGCGACGGAGTTTTGCGAAATTTTGCCATAAAAAAAGTTTTTTCAAAGTTTAGCTCATTTTTGACCTGCGATGGAGTTTAACAAAATTTTGAAGTTTTTCCTTAGAACCTTTTTTTAACTCATAGTACTAGAGTATGTAAACACCTGAAACTTTGAACATTGATTTTAAGAAATTGCTCCAGATTAATGCATACGAAGTTTCACTTAATTCTCACACGCCGTTGAGTTGTGGAAAACTTTGAAACTTTTTCAGAAAATGAGCAACTTTTCGCTCACAAATTGAAAATTGTATACATTTTTGAAAAATTGGGAAAGCCACGCGACGCATTGCGTGCATCGGTAATAATTTGCATTCCCCAAACTGCTCCTGGGAGTGTTTATGCCTTAAAAACGATTTTCTAGCCATTTCCTTTATTCACCATCTTTTTTTAGCACGCACAATTTCTATACTTGCGGTTGATTTAACCTTTGCTGACGGTGATGGTGATTAACCAATTATTAATTATTCATCCGAGTTTGGCGAATTGCTTGATAAGAATAACGTAAATAGAAAACTTGCCATCAACAGATTTGAGTCATTCTTATTAATTTTAGCAATAAACGGAGCACTTAGTGATAAAATAAATGGCATAGAAAAAAATCACAATCTTTCTTGGGGTCATAACCAGCTGGGGAATCTTCACTAGAAGTCATAAAGCAGTGATTGATAAGGACTCTAATGCGTTGCTTGAAATGCGCAATTTTGCCTTCCTCAATTAAAGTAAGTTTTACCAAGGGGTTGAAGTTATATACTGGATGTTCTGGAGGGAACGAGCCAAGGGATTTATTTCGACTTTCCAAACATTCCGAATTGTTTTTTTATCATTCAATAGATTAATCCGTTTAATCTCCCATTGAGCAATCAACGCGAGTTTCCCAATGTTTTACCCACAATTTCCACGGAACTTGAAAAGTAATGAAATTTTCCGTTGTTATTGACATCGCAACCAACTCCGGCTTTGTTTCCCTGCAAAATCAATATTTACGTACACCTTTGTTGGCGTCGTTTGACTCGAAATGCGTCCCTAACGTGTATTTGCGATAGAAGGGACGTTAATTGAGTCTTGCTGATTGAGCGAGTTTTAATTGTTTGCAGCTGAAAATGTATTTTTTCCCAGGTGGGAGATCAAGTGGTCGCCCTGCCCGAGTACCGAGCTTGGGCTGAATTGGTGGCAGTTCCCTCCAAGTACGTCTACAAGCTGCCCAAAGGACTTTCCTACTTGGATGCTGTCACCATCACCATGAACTACACGGTCGCCTATATTCTGCTGTTCGAAATCGGCGCTCTTACTCAAGGAAAATCCGTTCTGGTTCATTCTGTTGGTGGTGGAGTGGTAAGTGTTTATGCAAAAAAAAAATTGACAAAAATTGACCGTTTTTGAGGGGTTTATTGAGTCAAAAATACAGTTAAAGCGCCGAATTTTTCAAGCATGGAGTGCGCTTGGACTACAATCAGGATTTAATGCGATTTG
Organism: Dendroctonus ponderosae; assembly: GCF_020466585.1. Taxonomy (NCBI): domain Eukaryota; kingdom Metazoa; phylum Arthropoda; class Insecta; order Coleoptera; family Curculionidae; genus Dendroctonus; species Dendroctonus ponderosae. The sequence continues at coordinate 674,262 of NW_026018814.1, forward strand.
AACAAATTGTTCCAGTTTTAGAGGTTCAAGGATCGTCTACAGCCTCTGATCGTTTCACGTTTCTGGGCGATATTCGGATTTGGGTAGTTTTGGGTGAAAACGCCCATTTTTTCACCTACATTTTCCAAGTTGCCAAAAATTATAATTTAGTGCGATTTTAATCAAATTTTCCGTGTTTTTAGCTGCAGGAGTCTGCTATGGACTGCGAAAGTTTCAACTCGCTACCGGCTCTAGATTAGCAGTTACGATTTTTTCAAATATAGAGTGCATTTGAGCAAAAACGCCCATTTTTGGACCAAAATTTAACAAGACGGCAAAAGTCAAAACCTATTACGATTTTAATGAAATTTTCCGTGTTTTTAACTGCAAGAGTCTTCTATGGATTGCGAAAGTTTCAACTTGCTCCCGGCTCTAGATTAGCAGTTACGATTTTTTCAAACATAGAGAGCATTCAAGCAAAAACGCCCATTTCTGGAGCAAAACTTACCAAGTCGGCAACAGTCAAAACTTATTACGATTTTAATGAAATTTTCCGTGTTTTTAGCTGCAAGAGTCTTCTATGGACTGCGAAAATTTCAACTTGCTACCGGCTCTAGATTAGCAGTTACGATTTTTTCAAACATAGAGTGCATTTGAGCAAAAACGCCAATTTTTGGAACAAAATTTACCTAGACGGCAAAAATCAAAACTTATTACGATTTTTATGAAATTTTCCGTGTTTTTAGCTGCAAGAGTCTTCTATGAATTGCGAAAGTTTCAACTTGCTCCCGGCTCTAGATTAGCAGATACGATTTTTTTAAACATAGAGTGAATTTGAGCAAAAACGCCCATTTTTGGCACAAAATTTACCTAGACGGCAAAAATCAAAACTTATTACGATTTTTATGAAATTTTCCGTGTTTTTAGCTGCAAGAGTCTTCTATGGATTGCGAAAGTTTCAACTTGCTCCCGGCTCTAGATTAGCAGTTACGATTTTTTCAAATATAGAGTGCATTTGAGCAAAAATTCCCATTTTTCGACCAAAATTTAACAAGACGGCAGAAGTCAAAACTTATTACGATTTTAAGGAAATTTTCCGTGTTTTTAGCTGCAAAAGTCTTCTATGGACTGCGAAAATTTCAACTTGCTACCGGCTCTAGATTAGCAGATACGATTTTTTCAAACATAGAGTGCATTTCAACAAAAACGCCTATTTTTGGAGCAAAATTTACCAAGACGGCAAAAATCAAAACTTATTACGATTTTAATAAAATTTTCCGTGTTTCCAGCTGCAAGAGTTTTCTATAGATTGCGAAAGTTTCAACTTGCTCCCGGTTCTAGATTTGCAGTTACGATTTTTTCAAACATAGAGAGTATTCAAGCAAAAACGCCCATTTTTGGAACAAAATTTACCTAGACGGCAAAAATCAAAACTTATTACGATTTGAATGAAATTTTCCGTGCTTTTAGCTGCAAGAGTCTTCTATGGATTGCGAAAGTTTCAACTTGCTCCCGTCTCTAGATTAGCAGATACGATTTTTTGAAACATAGAGTGCATTTGAGCAAAAACGCCCATTTTGGGAGCAAAATTTACCAAGACGGCAAAAATCAAAACTTATTACGATTTGAATGAAATTTTCCATGCTTTTAGCTGCAAGAGTCTTCTAAGGATTGCGAAAGTTTCAACTTGCTCCCGGGTCTAGATTAGCAGTTACGATTTCTTCAAACATAGAGTGCATTTGGACAAAAACGTCCATTTTTGGAGCAAAATTTACCAAGACGGCAAAAGTCAAAACCCATTACGATTTTTATGAAATTTTCCGTGTTTTTACCTGCAAGAGACTTTTATGGATTGCGAAAATTTCAACTTGCTCCCGGCTCTAGATTAGCAGTTACGATTTTTTTAAACATAGAGTGCATTTGAACAAAAACGCCCATTTTTGGAGCAAAACTAACCAAGACTGCAAAAATCAAAACTTATTACGATTTTAATGAAATTTTCCGTGTTTTTAGCTGCAAGAGTCTTCAATTGACTGCAAAAGTTTCACCTTGCTACCGGCTCTAGATTAGCAGTTGCGATTTTTTCAAACATAGAGTACATTTGAACAAAAACGACCTTTTTGGACCAAAATTTACCAAGACGGCACAAATCAAAACTTAAAATGATTTGAATAAAATTTCTGTATTTCCAGCTTCAACAGTCTTCTACGCACAATTTCAATTTGCTACTGTCTCCAAATTAGCAATTACGAACTTTTCATTGAGAAAAATTGTCATCATTTTCATGATTTAAGGTGTGCTGGCTAAAATGCTTTTATCAGCTTATTTACCGGCTTAAATGTCTTATAAGCTTGGGCTACCTGAACTTTTTCGATGGATTTACGCGGTTTTTCGATCATCTAGGTGAGGCTCTGGACGGTAATCTGAAAATCCCATCAAAGAACTCGGCTTGACGAAATTACCCAAAAATATCCATCGATTCGCCTTTTTTCACTTAAACTCATTGATACATTTGCGTTCAATCGCTCTTTGCTCTGCTTCTGCTTTGTTGAACATGTTAATTCCATAAATCTGAGCGCACAAAAGCATTTTACATCAACGCGTCCGTCCAAAGATCGCACAATAAAATACGCTCAGCATTTTATTCATTTTCCTAAATGATTAATGTGCCTACATTGTGTCATCTGGAGATTAAATGTTGAGCCTGATTTACATTGAAATGCGTGAAATTTTGGGTGTTTCCAAGGAATAAACCGATAGGAGCATATGGAATTTTTGTGTGAAATAACCCAGTTGGGTCTATGTTCATTGATTTGCCACCCAATGGGACTTGGAGGACATTTTAGGACATTTTAGGACATTTGGAGGAAAATGTACCTAATGGTTTACGAACAGAACGGAAACGGTTACAGTTGCGCCTGGTTAAGAATTCATTCTAGCAAGAGCAGATCGTTTGGACATTTTAACGACAATTTCGCAGTGTGTGAAATAGCAGAAAACTGATTGTTTTTCCAGCCAAAACTTGGCCTGATCAAGCCAAACGGCAGCGAGGGATTTTTTCCGGTATTGCGTTAAACACAATTAAAATCCGCCTTAAATTATCCACTTAAGGCCAGAGACGCTCCTTGTCACTCAGCATCCAATTAACAGCTAATGGAGCACTCAATTAGTCCCAATTTTGGGCTAATCGGTTCTTGGGCTTCCTGTGAAACTCCAGCCAACGTCCAAAGTAAACGATGGTGAAACTCCGTATTGCAAGAAATGCTTATTGCGCCAAACGCTGTCGTTACTATGTAGCGATTATTGGGTTGCATTTTTTTGTTGGCGTGTGCAATCGGAGCTTCCTAAATACCGCAATTTGCTAATTACCGGTGGGTGATTCATGGCCTCTTTCCATATGAATACAAACACAAACTCGTACATTTTAAAGCACCGAAATGGGATTTTTATTTATAATTTGCCGTAGCCGAGAACGTAGTAAATATTTATTGGCTCGTAAAGAAGGTAGCAGGATTAAATTTGCCGCTGGCTTGGGCCGCACGAATTGGGGTAACTTTATGGCTTTTTTCACCACTGAGGAGGACTATTGCCTAATTTTTTTGCTACTAATGTGGGCTTGATATAAAATTGGACGCAAATCTAATGGTTTTATTGCCGGAAAGTAGTCTAGGACGACGACCTAAAAGCGCAAAAAATGAACGAGTTTCTCTTCACAAAACAGCTAAAACTCTTGAATGTATTTCCCTGAAGAAGCCATATTCCAGGGCGTTTTAAATGGTTCCACTTGACTGGAAACCGCATATTACTTAAGAGCAATTCGCACGAATTAGACGCACTTGCCAAGCAATTTGATGTGGAAAGCCGAAATGTTCTATGTGGATGTCTATTAAAATAACAGTGCCATAAAGACGGCGGGAGTCCAAGAAATTTCCCTCAGTTTCGGCTTATTAAACGGGCAAACGATCAATACGGGATAAAGCGGGACTTTTTGCGTTTGGAAACTTTGCTCGCTTATTAATAATCCTTCCTGAGTTTTAGATTCATTTAACCGGTTGGAGATGAAATTCGAAGAACCTTGCCAAAGCCGCAAAAAGAGCAGGACAATTAGTGATTTGCGGCATCCATGGATCCCCATCCTGTTTGTAGTGGCTTAAAGGTTTACTCAAGCGTTTCAAGTCGATGTGTTTATTCAATTTAATCTCGTTTAAGTAACTGCAACAAAGTTGCAATGGAAAGAGGTTGCGTTTGAAATGGCACCGCATTTTCATGAAACCAGCATAAACTTTACATTGGCTGATTACCCAAAGAAACGCCCATTAAATGAGTCAATTTCCCCAACTAGGGTGGCTGAGTGAACATGTAGATGTAGAAAATGATTTTTTTCGGCGCTTTTCCCATCAATAATGAACAAATATTGTAACTGACTGGTTTAGGAAAAATCTGGCGATTTAGCTCAATTTTCGAAAGCAGGTTTTTTACTCAACAGTGCAAAAAGTGTTCAAGTTCCTACTCCAAACCAATGAAGAAATTATTATTATGTTGAACTGTTGCCGATTAAAATAGGATCATAACGGGTTGTGGCGCAATAATCGAAAAGAACAAAGAATGCGCCGACACTGCAACATTGTGCCATTGAGTGAGCACGATCCAAAGAATGGCCAGACAGGCTTTTGGGGACATTTTTCCGATTTACGTTGCGTGAATCCTGCCAACGAAACCACCATTTAAACCCAAATTGCTGCAATCACGGGAGTTCCGGTGTTTTTTGCCAGTTTGATGGCGAAAAGCTGTTTAGCTCTGCATTCTATTTGGTTTCATTTTTCCATTGTTGCGATGCATGCGAAAGTGCAAGACGGGCAAAATAGGGCTGGGTAATTAATACTGTGTCTTAAGACACTTGTGTGTTGATGCCGCTCTGTGGATGTGCATGTGCTGCGACACTTGGGCGCTTAAGACGCGGCACTTTGAACAACACTTTTTACACACAACACAACACAATTTAATCTCATTCAAGGGGGCAGACTTCGGATGGCAGTTCGTGAAGGCCACGCGCAGTTGCCACATGGTTTCTGACCCTCTCGGCAGGGATTATTTACGTTATAAAGCCGCACGAACGAAAGTGCTCAAAATACTTGTCTACTGATTCCACTGAAAAAATTTTAGTTTTTTCAAAACAATCGACCCCCACCTTTCCTTTCGATGTAAGAAGGGCAGAAATATGCATTTACAAAGTGTTTGGGTCAAAAATGAGGAAATCGTCGGATAAATATCGTGTAGGCCCAAAATGTCTATTAATTCAGATCTGAAACTTCTACCATGCTTTTTAATGAGTTCGATGCATTTCTTGCGTTCGTGAGCTGAAAATGATGTAAAATTTGAAACATTTTGAGAACATTTTCATTTTTTCAAAAAATCGACCCCCACCCTTGGAAAAATTTCAACCAAAAATCAAAATTTCACATGCGTGTTTTTTGAGCTCAAACGCTTCCATTCGACGTAAGAAGTTCAGAAATATGCATTTATAAAGTGTTTGGAGCAAAAATGAGGAAGAAATCGTCG
>NW_026018814.1:680798-684273 GCF_020466585.1 Dendroctonus ponderosae
GGATTCCCCCGCCGGTCCTGCTGACATAGTGAAAAACGTATGCTTGTAAAACATACATTTAAACATCTAAACATTTATAAATAATTATCCGAGTGAATAACCCAGAAAGCGGCACACATTGTATATCATTTCTCATGCACTTTTACCCACAATCGTCAACAATTCGGCGTAAAGCAACAAAGCCCAACGAAATTATCCTTTATTATTGTTGCCACTGAGCATTGTTTCTAATTGTTGAATGCGGCTGCAATAAATGAAAAGAAATTTTGCAGTTGCTCTCTTTGAGACTGGCAATTACGCGCTTATTTACTGAAAGCGATGTTTAATTTCTCAGGCGGCGGAAAGATTGTGCTTTGTTTTGCACAAGCTATTTATAACACGCTATACTAAAATGCTGTAAATATTGTTGATTGCCCGCAATGGAGCTTCAATCAATTTTGAAATGTCCGAATGTTGAACAGTTGCGTATTAAAGCGGATCGCCATCCGATCGATCGGCGTCTGGGAAGGCCATGGGGCGTCGCGACGCCGCCAGTCCACCTGTTGCTCTGATGACGGGGCAAAAGGGTTGAAAGACCGCGCTAAGTCTGCAGATGGAGGCCTTGTCGTCAAGGGCTCAGCCGACAAGACTTTAGCCATTAAAATGCAAAAGATTGATGATCCGGAATAATAAAACTATCACTAGATTTGGTCGATTCACTCTTCCGATGGGGCCAAGCAATGATTGTATTCTACGCAGAGCGTTTTTTCACCTTTAAATGATTATAAAACGAGCTGGCGACAATGATCACTTGACCGGAAGTGACACGAACAGAGCCGTGCAATCGGAATGAATAATGTGGGTTTTCGATTTTAATAATTGGCAAATTCATATAAAATGCCGTTGTACTTGGAGCCGCAAAAACGACTTCAGAATCTGCTTTTTGCTCCGTTCAAATTAGAGATTGTTGATGCTGATGCTGGAGCTGAACGAATCGAATCGGTCACAGTTTGTCGACTGATAAATTGGAACCTTCACTTGAATATTTTGGTGATCATCAAACATTTCCATTAAAAGCTGCAAATTTTGATTTTTTTTGTGCAAAAAGTGTTCAGCAGAAGCACCATTATGGGTTGCGGTGGCAAACTGTRCAYATTTCTTTACTCCATTGAGTGTTGGGCGATTTAGAGAGTCAACAAGTTTTTGYTCCAAAAGKGTTTCTTTCTAGCATTGAAGGAAGCMAGAAAARTGTAAAACATTTGGAATTTGAGTAATAAGGGTAATAATAGGACTAACATTTGTTAAAAAATTTAAAAATCGTCGTCAGTCAACTTCTGGAATAATTATGWATTCAATGCRCGATTAAAATATCATTAAAACCTAAAAAGTTCAKTTTTTGTAACGTTTGTATCAAAAGTGCGCACAAAAAACGKACACTTTTCTTCAGTTCAGAGGATTTTAAGCGATTTAGAAAATTCAATAAGTTTTTGCTTCAAACGGGTTTCTCTATTGCATTTTTTCAGTTTTCRKCAGCTTCAAGCAGGTTTCCACCCAAAAAAATCGAACTTTTGTTAATGAAACTACGGAAAAATGGAAAACAATTTAAATTTGATCACAAGATGCGTTTATCCGCAAAGTATTATGCATAYAATSCTCGATTTAAGTAACATTAARACGTAAAACTGTTCAGTTTTATCATGTTTATAACAATAGTAAGGGGGAAAAGTGTTAAGGAAACGCACAATTACTGGGTGGATTAGAAAACTACACTTTTCTCCAGTCCGGAGGATTTTAGGCGCTTTGGAGAATTCAACTAGTTTTTGTTCCAAAAGTGTTTCTCTCTTGCATTTTTTCAGTTTTCAGCAGCTTCAAGCAGGTTTCCACTCAAAAAAAATCGAATTTTCGTGAATGAAACTACGAAAAAATGGAAAACAATTTAAATTTGATCACAAGATGTGTTTATCTGCAAAGTATTATGCATACAATGCTCGATTTAAGTGACCTTAAAACGTAAAACTGTTCAGTTTTATCATGTTTATAACATAGTAAGGGGGAAAAGTGTTAAGSAAACGCACAATTACTGGGTGGATTAGCAAACTGAACACTYTTCTCCAGTCTGGAAGATTTTAGGCGCGTTGAAGAATTCAACTAGTTTTTGCTCCAAAAGTGTTTCTCGCTTGCATTTCTTCAGTTTTCGGCAGCTTCAAGCAGGTTTCCACCCAAAAAAAATTGAATTTTTGTGAATAAAACTACGAAAAGATGGAAAACAATTTAAATTTGATCCATAAAAGTCCATCTCTTTTGATAATCCTTGATAAAGTTGCGAACTTAAATCGAGAGAGGATCGTAGAATCGACTTCTCTTGATAAAATACATTCAACTTTTTGAAAATTGCCTTTGATTTCAATGCTACCAGTTAAGAAATGGAACGAAATGCAAAAATTATCAAAAAATAACTCTAATAAAGTTGCAAGTTTGTAACTCTCAGCGTTCGTAGGATCGACCTTTCTTTATAAAATGCAACAACGGAAAAATCTGTTTTGTCTGATTTTGCACTGCGAGTTCAGGAAATTCTCAAAAATTTCTGGATGAACTGGCAGATTGGAAATTTGTAGACCTTGAAAATCTGCCACTTTCTAGCTGCTTTGAATTTTACAGTTTTTAAACTGGAAAAAAACGCATAATTGAAACCAAAATGGCCATTTGAAAAGTAAATAAAAAAATCCCATTTTAGAATTTCTGAAAAAATCTGCGAAAAAAGTACAAACTCGAAACCTTCACGGTTTACATAGTCAACATTGCTCTAAAAAATGCGACAAGGATTAATGTTCGATCATCGATCATCGTTGCAAACTTAGCTTGCTTTGCGAAAATCTCAAAAAAACCCTGAAGTTGCAAATTCGAAACTGTCAAGACATATAGAACCAACTATAAAATCCTACAACTTTTGCTTGAGCTGAACAACAAAATGTTTAATTGGAGGCTTCCCTTCAAACCCTGTTTTGTCTGGATGATTCATGGGTTTTCCTTCTGGATCAGTAGGGAATTTTCCGGTAAAACTATGCACGAGGCGCCACTGAAGGGAAAACTCGACTAGTTCGGGGGCAAGTTAATTAGCTTTGAAGTGAGAAATGGAGTTTCTAATTTTCCTGCAGCAAAATTGCCCACAATCTGACCGCTGTGGATGAAATAAGAGTTTTGATAAAAATTCCCAATGTTTTATCTCGCATCCAGCCCGAGATATTTTAATGGCCTGTTTGGGCTGCCACACTAATTTATTTTATCCGCTCCACACATCATTTATATTCGCTACGCGTTGCCGAATAAGGAAATTTTACACCCACACATACAAGAGAGGCGCACGTTGTTCCACCCCAACAAGGCCACAAAGCAGGGGCGGATTATGTAGAAAAAATACAGTCTTTTGTTATCTATGAAATTAGAAAAATGATCGTCGTTTTGTGCAAGGGTGGCGCAAGATTATTGCAAAATTTCA
>NW_026018814.1:684941-688915 GCF_020466585.1 Dendroctonus ponderosae
CCCGACGATAACGGATGTCCTAAAAAACGCCTTGTTGGTGTGTTCCTGTCGAGGGCGACTGATTAAAACATGGCTTTCGATTGAAACATTCCCAAAGGAAAAAACGCTCTTCAACTTTGGATAGACCGATACTGATAAGGAATTGTGCGGCTTTCACACCCATTTCTTCGGAGGAATCCAATTTATCTGGCTCTGGAGCATGGCAAGTGAAAAAAACGAAACGGGCCTTAAGGGGGATCGTGCTTTGCAGGAAAATGCAGGAAGCTGAGTCGGAAATACGTGGGGTCCTGCAATGTCTCGATCGAATTACCCGTTGGAAAACTGTCGCCGATGGAACAACTAAAAACAGGCTTTAATGGATTCGTTTCCCTTAACAAGCCGAATTAAATTACCCCCGAAATTCCTGCTGTTAAGCTCAACATAATCAACACCATCCATCACCGTGCTGTGACTTCTTGCTCAGGATAACAGGATTATTATGAATAATGTTTCCATTTTAATTCCTTGCGCCCCGACAAGTAATCAATAATAAGCATAATTAAAAAAAGYTCACTTAACCAAGTGAAATTAATGAGTCGAATGGCACATTCAATGTACTTAAGAAAGTTCGCGTCAAAAATCCCGTGAGTATTCAATCAATAGCARGCACCTGAGTGGGAAAACGTGGAAAGTGGAAGCTAAAAATAACATAAACCACCCGGTTTACAACCCTTCCGAATTTAATAATTCACAATTTCATAAAGCCCCAACAAAGCCAGCCAGTCACGTTTCAACCCGAGTGGTTTATGGGGCACCATCATGCAACCCGATGAATTACGCATCGAAATAGTTGAAAAACGTGTTTTTTTTCACCCATAGTTGGGGGAATAAAAGCGCAAACTAGTGAAAACTGCCATTGCAATAACGTTGGTTTATACAGGGTGTCCGTAATTGAAACCAGAAGAATTCGGGAGCAAACTTTTCTTGCTCTAATGGGATTTAGTGGCATTAGAAAAATGGGGTTTTTCAAGTCGATTGTGGCCGGAAAAAATCTGTTAACATCAAATCAAAAACCCCAGTTTAGTCTATTCCCAAAACTATTTAACCAAAAATGTACTTCACCAGAATAGCAGATTTTTTCCCAAAATCTGGATCAATTTCAAGCTGCTCTCAAGCCCAAACTGCAATCAAACTACTGTTTTTTACAATTTGACGTTAATTTAATCGCGCTTTGTATAAAAATTCTTCCAAAAATTCATCAACGACTATTTTCAATTTTAGCGCAAGTTTCAGTCTCGCTAGATTTTACACAGAACTTACGTTTCCCACTTACTATTGTTATAAACCTTATAAAACTGAACATTTTTACGTTTTAAAGATATTTTAATCGAGCATTGTTTGCTTAACACTTTGCGGATAAACGGATCTTGTGTTGCTGAAATTCAAATTGTTTTCCATTTCTCCGTAGTTTCAATAGCAAAAATTCGATTTTTTCGCAGTTGAAACCTGAAAACTGAAGAAATGCAAAAGTGTTTATCTTTTGGAGCAAAGACTTGTTGAATTTTCTAAATCGTCTAAAACCCTCCCGACTGATGAAAACTGTACATTTTCTCAATCCAACCAGTAAAGGTGCTTTTCCTTGACACTTTTGGCGCTCACTTTTGAAGCAAACGTTGCAAAAGCTGAACTTTTTTTAGATTTTAATGCGATTTTAATCGCGCATTGAATACATAATTATTCCAAAAGTTGACTGACGACGATTTTTTAATTTGTTAGCAAGTTTTAGTCCTATTATTATCCTTATTCGAACTGTTTTACATTTTTCCTACTTCCTTCCCTGCTAGAAAGGAACACTTTTGGAACAAAAACTTGTTGAACTCTAAATCGTCCAACTCTCGATGGAGTCAAGAAATGTGTACAGTTTGCCACCGCAACCCATAATTGTGCTTCTTCTGAACACTTTTTGCACAAAAAAAAAACAAAATTTGCAACTTTTAATGGAAATGTCCGATTACATTACAGTCTGTATTTTTGCCGGAGAGAAAATAGGCCGTCGTTCGGTAGAATTTCTTCCTGACGTTTCGCAAGCACGAGTAGCTTGCATCTTCAGAAGTGGTTTGTTTGAACGCTTACACTGTTCTCATCAGAACCCGCGTTCAGTTCTGCGGAAGAACTGAACGCGGGTTCTGATGAGAACAATGTAAGCGTTCAAGCAAACCACTTCTGAAGATGCAAGCCACTCGTGCTTGCGAAACGTCAGGAAGAATTAGCTTCCTTATCAAGGATTATTCGCAGGTTTTTCAAAATGATCTCGGTTACCGCGGATCGTTTCACTTTTTAGCGAGTTTTTTTCCGATTTACATGTGTAGAAACCCAACGCGATGGAAAGTTGGGTGTTGTAAGGTTCTATAGAAAAAACTCGGTTCTGTACGTCGTTAAAGTCTCGAATCTATGACTTCATCAGGGTTTTTTTATATTTTCGCAAAACAAGCTAAGTTTGCAAGGGCCGTTTCAACCACCTTTTCCTTCCTTAACTCATAGAGTAAATACTAAAGGTGATCTTTGTCGCATTTTTTAGAGAAATGTCGACGTTATAAACCGTGATAGTTTTGACTTTGCACCTTTCCCACCGATTTTTTGAGAAATTTTCAAAATGAGGTTATTTTGTTGGTTTTTCAATTATGTGTTTTTTTCCAGTTTAAAGGCCGCAAGATCCAAAGCAGGTAGAAAGTTGCACATTTGCCTTTTATAAGGAAACAGAATCTGCTTCTGGCCTAAATTTTCTTAACTCGTCGTTACATTTTATAGGAAAAAATCGATTTTAACCACGCTGAAAATGTCAAATTTACAACTGCATCGGGTATTTTTTGGTAATTTTTCAAACCAGACAAATTTGGAAACTGCGGTTTCATGCATCCTTTATTTTTTTAACTCGTAGTGTAAAAACCAGACATGAACGGAAACTTGGCTTTATTGCATTTGCTAAAGAAAAGTGCATTCTATCCACGCTGAAAGTTTCACACTCGCAACTTCATCAGGTATTTTTTGAGATTTTTTCAAACCCGAATTCTTCCAAATGTTGATGCTTTTAAACGCGCAACGAGATGCGGGTCTCTAGAGGAAATTCGGCTCTACACGTGTTTAAACCTTCGAATTTGTAGCTTGATCTGGGGTTTTTTGAGATTTACGCAAAACAAGCTACGTTTGCAACCGCCGTTTTGCCCACATTTCTGTTGCCACATTTTATAGAAAACAACAGATTCTATAAACCGAAAGGATAATTTTTGCATTTATTTCGCAATCAAAAGCTTCCGGAACTTCACTTCTGGTTTGTTGCAGGGTCAAGCAGTGGTCCAACTAGCTAAAACCGTCCCAGACGTGACCATTTTCGGACTGTGCTCTAAAGGAAAACACGACGTTCTAAAAGAAGCCACGTCCCCAATTGACCATTTGCTTGAGCGAGGATCAGACTATGTGAGCGAAGTCAGGAAGGTAAATCTGCGAATCAATCATCGGCAGGAAAAATCGAATCAGGCAATTTTCCTTAGATTTCCCCCGATGGAGTCGACATTGTGCTGGACTGTCTATGCGGCGAAGAGTGCAATAAAGGCTACAATCTGCTTAAGCCCATGGGAAGATACGTTCTCTATGGAACGTCGAACGTTGTTACCGGCGAAACGAAGGGCTTCTTCAGCGCCGCTCGCTGTGTAAGCCCCCAAAGCCTAAAATGTTATCGAAAAACCTGCTAAAGTTGCTGTTTTTTCCCTCTTTCAGTGGTGGCAAGTAGATAAAGTTTCCCCTCTGAAGCTCTTCGACGAAAACAAAAGCTTGGCCGGGTTCAACCTGCGCCACTTGATGTACCAGCAAAACGGCGCCGCTCACGTGAAACAAACGGTCGAGAAGGTGTTTGAGCTGTTCCAAGGCGGCAAAATCAAACCCCTTTTGGACTCCACATGGGCACTTGAGGATGTAAGTAAAACACCCCAATCTACCCC
>NW_026018814.1:689618-692902 GCF_020466585.1 Dendroctonus ponderosae
AATTGTAAGTGAACTTGAAAATAGGATCAATAGTTGTTGATAAACCTACGTAATTCCTTAAAAAAGCATTTCGGTTATTTTTAAATAAAAATACTTCTGTTCGCAAAATGGCACTTTTTGATTCATTCGAATAAAAAATGCATTGTTTTCCGTGTTGCTCAGGTGGTGGAGGCGATGCAGAAGATGCACGATCGCAAGAACGTAGGAAAAATGATCCTGGACCCCAGCTTGGAGCCCAGACCGAAGCCAGCGACTCCAGCCAAAGGCAAAGACAAGAAGAAGCAATCGTCTGAGGAGAAGAAGGAAAGCGACGAGAAAAAGGAGGAGAAGAAGGAGAAGGACGAGGAGAAGAAGGAAAAGGAGGATAAGGAGGCGATCACTAACGGAACCGGAGAACCGGCCGCCGAAGAGGCTGAGAAGAAGTAGGGTAGCAACAAAGTATATTAACTATTATCTGTTGACAATGATAATATTTAAGGTTACACAAAGATTTTAAATCCATGTAAATTAAGGTACCTATCCAAAATCAAAACTGCGCCTAGGCGATTGTATACGTCCCAGGTAATATTCCCATCTATCTTTGTGTGTGTATCACTCCTATAAGGGTCAACTAGTTTACTGTTTCATTATTTCACAACACTCATTGCTGGACAAAAACTCTTCCAGTTTTAAACTGGCCACATTTATGAAGATCTCAAGTTGAACCGAACTGACCATACTTGCTGTGTTATAATTTTTAGCGTCGAAACCTAAAGGAGATTCCTGTGAACTAATGACCAAATTGGTGGACTAACCATATTATGTCTCAATTTATTTTTATAATTCCTAATTTAAGATGTATTTACTGTAGTTTGTTCATGACGAATAAGTTTGTATTATTAATTACGTTAAAGTCCGAAATGTTTATTTACTAGTGATTTGCGTTTTTTATTATTATTATTAGTTGTAAAATAATCGGTGCATCTACCATGTGGGGCAAAAAGAGGCTGTATTTTTGCATATCAATCAGTCAGCCCAAATCTACTACTAAAAGCCATGTTAGGTGATACCGAGTATTAAAAGAAAACTTTCTTGCTTGTACGGAATCAGTGTTTCTCGTTCGGGAAGCAACGAATCCCAATAGTTAGGTGTTTAAGAAAAAGCTACTTTGCACTATTATCGCGTACACTTAAAAACAATTAAGTCTACTACTACTACTACTACTATAAATCAAATCGCCGTTTGTCTAGAAGTTTTTTTTTATAAAACTGACATATCTATAATTCACAATCGAGCTCAGACCAACCAGTAGTTAGCATTTGATAAACGTATTTATGCTTAGGCAGACAAAAACGAATTTTAACATTTATACTCCGTATATTCTTAACATATTTTTGCTAAAATGCCATTTTATGGAGCCATATCACTCAAAACGTTTTGTATTACACCCTTAATCGAATTTATATGCATTAGTTTAGTGAGGGTTCAGTTCGCGCTAACGCTCTCGCCGCTGCCTCACTCGATGAGATCAGTGAGGTTTCGCTTCGTATATGTTCTACAGCTCATACATGTAAACGTAAAACTGTAACTGTGCAAGATATATTTTCGTAATGAGTGCGTCTAGTGGACGGACTGTAGTTAGGAAGGAGCTGGCTTCAATGTTCTGTTTAAAAATGTTTAACTATTCAATTAATTATGCTGGAGTATGTTCGATATAAGGCTTGAAAATTATATGTAAATGTAAGACTGATGAGTTAAGCTACTGCGTATTATTGCTTGGATGCCTGTATAATAAAATAAATGTATGATTACTGATCAATCCGGTTTTATTGCGGAGCCTCCGTTTCCTGAACAGGTTCTCCTTCATCGATGGGGGATTTGTTTAGTTGTGCTTCCTCAGGTGCTTTCTCCAGATCATGCACCATGATCTCCTTTTCTTCTTTGCCTGCATTTCGGTCAAGCCAGTTCGTTCAATTGCTTCGAAACCACTTACTTCTCTTCCCCTTCTTGCCCTTTTTCCCCTTTTTGGGTTTAGGGGGCGGCAATTGGGTGTCCGGGTAAAACCCCATGTAGTCCTGAACCAGCGCCTGGCAGTCCACCTGCTTCTTCTTGTTCGTGAACAAATTAGCCAGTGCTTGCACCAAATCCTTGTCCAGTTTTTTCATTTTCTGCTTCTTCAGCTCCTTCTGCAAGTCTTCCGGTTGGATGGGGTTAGCCGGCAGGCTCAGGATGAGGTGCCTGAAACGTAAACTCACCTAAGCGGGTTGATCTGGGCTTCACACTGATTTACCCAAAGTCCTTTCTGGCTTTGGCTTTTTTGGGCTTCATCAGAATGTATCGGCACCGATCGTAGATCAGCTTTCGGGGGTTGGGCCCGTGGATTTCGTAGTTGCTCAAAATGCCCCCGATTTTCACTTTTTTGCCAATATTGGCGATTTTTGTTAAAATCTGCAGTTAAACCCGCCTTTTATTCCCTTCGGACTGGTGAAGAAAGTGTGCTGCCTACCGGCTTGGATTGCTTATTCACATACATATTGTCCATATCCAGATACTCCAAAGGATCTTTGGCCTTGCCAGCCAGCATCGTTAGCAGAAAATGCGCCTCTTCCGGGCCGTAGATGTTGCTGCCAATTCTCACCGTTCGAAGTGAGTGGTTTTTGTTCAGGGCCGTTCTGGTTATTCTTAGGGACTGGCCCTCTAAACTGCATCAACAAACTGCTTTAATTGGCCGCAGCTATCCGTTAGCTAAGGGGATTTACCGGTTGTTGCTCAGGTCAATTTCCTGCAAAGTCTGGGCTTTCTTCAAGTAGCGAACCATCGGTCTGACTGCTGGCGTGAGCCCCAGCCCATTCCATGACAAGTTCAGGGCCTTAATTCTATCACTCTCTGTTAGGCCCTTGAAGAGCTTGCGGTTGCCTAGAGAATGCGTGGAAGAAGTGAGGTTTGCAAATTGCAAAATTGCAAAATTTACCTTGCGCTGTGAAGAAGCCGTTCCACGACAGGTCCAGATCCTCGATAGTTTTGTTCTCCACCAGGATGGCCGCCAAGGCTTCAGCTGAATCTTCCGTAATGTTATTGTGACTGAGATTTAGAGTGTTCAGTGAGGCATTTTCACACAACCCAGTCCTTAAGGCGAGCAATCCGGCGTCTCCTAGTTCGTTGTAGCTCAAGTCCAGGCTTCTCAGCGTTTGGAGGCTGGATAGAGCCTCCCCCAGCTTCTGAGCGCCTAAACTTCCCAGATAGCTTTTGATATTCTATGAATATCCCAGAATGTTCAAAAAATATACAGAACATTGCGGGAATAT
>NW_026018814.1:693002-695374 GCF_020466585.1 Dendroctonus ponderosae
TATTTCGTGTTCTGTACATACAGGTGATGCCGCTGTTCTGGACTTGAAGCATTGAAGACGCTAGGGATCACGTGAGAAAACCACACACGAAAAATTTTCGCTTAAGAGACAAGTACGGTTGTCTGAACCTAGTTATTCTTCTATTAATGTAAAACTATTATCTGTATTTTTTTTATTTTTACCAGCTTAATTTTGGTTGATTTTTTTTGCGATAAGCATGTTTTCTTGGATCGAAGAAAAGCAACAAAAGTAAAATGAAAGTAATGTATCAATGCAAATTGCTATACCTAACTGTATTTCTACACAATAGATTAATCTGTGAATGAACGAAAATACTCTTCTATCAATGTAAAACTATTAACTGTATTTTGTTGTTGTGACCAATATTCAAATTAGTAATTGCTTATAGAATTTTTGTTAAGAGCACATTGCGAAACACTTTAATTGATCGAGAACAAAATGAAAGGGCAAAAGCCACAGAGCGGGAACATGTAAGCAATATAAAATAATAAGTGCAGTTTTTTAGATAAAGGTTTGTGTTTTATCTCACAGTCACACATCATTGGGACAACGGCAAAAATGCTGAAAATGTTAATTTGGATTTTTAGTCCGTAGTTATGTTATATTTTAATTTATTCATTATCCATTTAATTAGTTTTAGATTAGTTGCAACTAACTCTTGTTGTTGAAAAATTACATCAGTAAACACTTAAATATGTGAATAAACTAAAAAGAGGAAATAAAGTATCGTTTTTCTTTCGTTACATATATGTATGTATATTCCCTGAACATACCATGGACATTCAGTGTATTCATCCAGGTATATTCTAGGAATATCATTTTGCTATGTGGGTCGCGTGCTTAAGCCTAGATGGGACTGGTGGTTCTGATTCAGACCTACCTGCTTCGCCCAGCCTGCATTCATATAAGGAGAGACTGAGCAGGGAGATGTTTTCCTCCAACATGTCGCTGAGCATTTGAGCCATTTCCACTGATAGCCAATTGTCTTGGAGAATGAGGGTCTGCACTCGAGAGTTGGCTTTCATCGCCTCAGTCAAGGCTCTGATTTGCTGCAGCGAAAGGCCGTAGTACTGAACCCCAAGCATGTTTGTGATTGGATTGATTTCGAGTTTACTCGCGTTACTTTGAGTTTACCTTCAAATCCAAGGTGTCCGTCTCCAAGGAGTTGGTGATTCGCGATATGGGCACAATTTCCAGCTCTCTGCAGAGTTTCTTGTACTTTTCCGCGCCAATATCGTCGTTTATCGGTGGCGGCTCTAGTGGGCAAAAAGCGTTTTAGTTGCTCATGAAACTGCGTGTGTTGAAACCTTGAAAATTGAACGCCAATGAAATTCCGGGATCTTCCAAGGGCGGGAACAAGAACAGTCGGTTTTTGGCCAGGGAACTGCTAGAAAGCAACACCTGGGCCAAACACTTAAACGATTCGGTGTTGCGCTGGAGAAGATGTTTGCTATCGCAGAAATTCTGGACCGCAGCCACTTGGTCAGAGACTTTTTGGCTGAGCTGCTGCAGAAATAAGTCGCCAGCACCGGGATGTTTTTTGAATTTCTCCCCTGCTCTGCCAGTGGTTTTGGTGGAAGATTTTGCGGTCAGCGAAGCTTTCGTTGAGGTGTTAGACTTGAATACTTGGGACTGTTTTATGGAAATTGTGCTCTTTTCGCTCCAACCATAAGGAAGTCCCACCACTACAAATGAAGAATATTTCCTGCTGAATGCAGTTAACGTCATCACTTACCATTCTGCATGGATTTTCCAACAACTCGTGATGGTTTCAGCTCCAATTGGCTGGAGACGCTTGAACTTCGCTCGGGATTTAAATCCATTAGTGCGCTTTTTTACCGAATTTGCCTACTGCATAAAAAAAAAACTTTGATAAATGAAAGTGAAGACTGTCAACTGAATGTCAGGTTTGAGTTATGTCATTTGTTATGTTTATGTCATTTGTTATATTCCTGCCTTAGACGCCGGATACACTAACAAGATTCGAAGTTCTATTTGAATCGAAACGCCGCAGATCTTAGTGGGTGAGATATAACAGGTGTTTCGGTTGCAGTTGCTAGTTGAGAAGTGGCGGATAGAGTTCGCCACTGGATGATTGAAATTATTCATTCATCACTCATAAGATGTGAGTTTTCTGGTAGAAATAAAACGATTTTTTTCATTTATATGCAACAAAATTAATAAATTGTGCGAACATTACGGCCATTTGGTGATCGTGTCGTTTGAGCCCGTCCAAATTTAAAGTTTTTTCCTTGATTCACACTTTAAATTAAGCAGTTTCAGCAAAAAAATTATGAGGGTCCATAAATTAAGCAAAAAAACACACAAGCGTCTAGGTATATGGCACGTCC
>NW_026018814.1:695960-702447 GCF_020466585.1 Dendroctonus ponderosae
AATTTCTGATTACAAATCCTAGTATTTTATACGCCTGATATAATGAAATTAATTCACATAGTACTACCTACTAAAAAGTCGAACTACGTTGTTGGTTTTCCACTTTTGTTGGAATATTGTAAAAAGGCAATTATTTTCATTTGTTGCTTAGTGTGACACGTTAAACAAAAAGTAAATGGAAACAGAAGATACCAGCAATTATTTTGCTTAATATTTCTTGATTCTTACAATGGCAATTTTATTTTTTCTGTTACTTTAAAATTAAAAAATCGTTGATAATTTGTTTTAATTAAATTTGCACATTGCACATAGGAAAATAACTTAAGCCAACTATCTATTATTAAAACGCCCCATTTGGTGTACATAATATGTAGAGTAACGTTAAAAAACACATCGTTAAGTTCTTCTAAATCAAACTTTATAAGTCCAATAATTTTATCAGTATTAATTAAGTTAACACAGTCAAAGTCCAACACTATATTAATAAAATTCAAAGAGTTTACGGTTACAACAAAATACCGGGAAAAATTTAGGTTATTAATTGTTGCATAGTTTTGATAGTTTCATTCAAAAATCACTTCAACTGTGCCAACAGAAACTAACTGAAAATTAACCGAAAGGAAGCAACGCAAAATATGTGGCAACGCCGCATTGTATTTTGATTCCCGGAAGAGACAATTGATGACCACAAAATATCCCTTCAGGGGGGATGTTCTGTGGTCAATGACAACCGACGCGCTAGATAACCTCAATCAATGGCCGACGTTAGAAAGGATGCCCAAACTTTTGCAAAAAACACAATTATTATGCAACTTGGCGACAATTTTGCGTGTGGAGTTATGAGTTGTTGATCCGTAAAACACGATTTAGCAGCAAATAGCACCGGACAATCCCGTTTTCCTGCATAAATAGCCGGTTTGGGAAGGGCGCAAATTCAAAAGTTTGTAAGTGTTTTTTGACTTAATTTATCCAAGCAGTTTTTCGCTGAAACTTTTGAATTGTTCTTTAAGGAAAAACAGAAAATTCGGAGAGGCTCAAACGACGCAACTAAGAAAGTTGTGGGCACGGCAATTTGCTATATATAGAGAGCTTATTGCTGGCGCTCGCCTGCGCCTGGTGTTTTTCATAGTTACCCGAGACTCCTGGAGCTGCAGCCAGATTAATGAATGGAGACCAATTGGTGTGATGAAATCACTTAAATCCAGTCCTGCTCCATAGTAGTACGCACTCTGGAAAGCACGTTTTTTTGCATCGATCCAATCCGTTCCATCAGAAACAGTTTTTCTCCACTTGGAAACAATGTAATCGCAAGTAACAAGCAAGTGAGGCCTTTTAGTCCCGCGCTTTCCGCCTTCTAGGTTAGGTTCAACCACCTTTCCAGTCACCCAAAGTCGTTAATAAAGTACTTGTGTCGATTGACTACAGCTGAAGCCAACAGTTTCAACATAGCAAAGGTGTTCGGTGTAGTGCATGAATATCGTTAGTTTGAATGGATTGAGTGTTCGGTTGGTTCAGGTACAGTAGAATCGGCCAGAATCCGCATGCTGTTTGAGGTTAACGCTGGTTTTCCTTCCACAGCTCGGCCCCAAGCATGGGATTTTGCACGAGAATCTCGTTAGATTTGACTATTTCTGCTCGTTCTCACCTCAGCCACTTGATGGGTAGATTGGGGGCAGCAGTTCCAAACTTGTCATGCCTCTGACCAGCCGCTAAAGGTGTGCATGGACGCGATGCAGCTGAGACTCAACTCGCCGGTAGGCGGCGCGCCCGCCCTCTACCAATGGCCCTTGAACAAGAAAAAGGGCTACGACGAGGCGCGCGAAATAATCGAAACTATCGTGTGGGGCTGCAACGACATTCCCGACCTGGAAGTGCCGCTGAAAAAGAATATTTTGCAGGACGTGGACGTGAACAGCTACGAGTCGATGAGGGCGCTGACTCAGCGCTACAACAAGGCTATCGGCAATATTCTAGCGCTGGAAAAGGGCACGCAGAAGTTCTGCGATCGGCTGAACCAAAAGGCCGGCAAAGCGCTGCTGCACCACATCATCCAACAGACGTACAGTGCGGCCGTCACCAACGCGGAAGAACTGAACAAATATCAGGCGTTTTCGCCCGATGTCTACGGCGAAACCTCCTTCGATCTGATCGCTCAGATGATTGACCAGATCGAGCTAACCAAAGACGATGTGTTTATCGATCTGGGATCAGGAGTGGGTCAGGTGGTGCTGCAAATAGCCGCCAGCTGCTTCTGCAGCACCTGCATAGGGGTAGAGCGAGCGGAAGTTCCTGCTAGATACGCCGAAGCGATGGCGAAGAAGTTCAAGTTTTGGATGCAGTGGTATGGGAAAAGGTGCGGCCAGTTCGAGCTACGCAAAGGGGACTTTTTCGACGACACGCACCGGGAGGCGTTTAGCGACGCCACAGTGATATTTGTGAACAACTTTGCCTTCGGCCCTTCAGTGGACCACAAGCTGAAGCAGCGCTTTGCCGAGCTGAAGCACGGCACGAAGATCATCTCCTCCAAAAGCTTCTGTCCGCTCAATTTCCGAATCACCGACCGAAACCTCAGCGATATCGGAACCATAATGAACATTAGTGAAATTGCCCCCAGCACCAGCTCGGTGTCCTGGACAGATAAGCCGGTGTCGTACTATCTGCATCAGATCGATCGCACCAAGCTGGAAGCCTACTTTTTAGCGAAGAAAAATGGGGCTGCGCCCCTTGGCGACAGCTCGGAGAGGTCTTGCGACTCCTTCGACACCACCGACAGCGAAAACGCCTTGAGAATAACCCCGCCTCCCAAAAGAAAACTGCTTTCCTCTAAACCGAGCAAACGACCGGAAAGTGTTTTGACAAACCACGAGTCTTCTAACGGCGCCCCCAAACATCCCAGAGTGAGACTCAATGGGACTATCGTGAAACTGGTGAAGAAAAACGGGGTTTTGGAACCAAACAAAAGCATCATCAGGCCCAGTAAGTTGATTTTGGATAAACCGCTTGCGGCAACGACAGAAATACCAAAGAAACGTCCGACGGGACTGAAAAGGAAACGCAGTGCTGCATACGCGAACGAGCCGGCTGTCGGTTCGATGCAGCACAAGCTGCAGCAGCTGATGCAGGGGTTCAAACAGCAGTATCTGCAAGTGGTGGCCGAGATGGCGGATCCGAGCTATAAAGGGAAAATCGCCGCCCAAATGAGGGAGGAGCTCATCAAGAACATGTACTTAAAGATGCAAATCCAGGAGCTCGATCAAGATATTGAGAGGATTATCGTTAATATGGAAAAGAGTGTGATACGCAAGAAGTCCTAGTGATTTGAGGCCTTTTTCGTATTGCCAAGTTGTTGCAGTGGCATGTAGTTTATACCTACTGGTCCTCAACTAATGCGACAAAATTTAGTTTGGTAGAAGAACTGCCAGTTACTGTCGAGTTTTCCAGGTACAAGTGTAAATTAAATTTTTGTTTTTTTTTTGGCAAAATACAAAATTGCTGCTTTGCAACTTTACAAAATTACAATTTGTCCAGTTTGTTAAGTTGCATTTTATACCGCATGCCGCAAATAATGTGTTGTTTGACCCACAGGTTGATTTCAAATTAGTTTAAAAAGTATGACTTTAGTAGTTTAAATTGGGAACTTTTGTCGTCAAAGTGTGCTAGTTTGGGTGTTTCCCAATGAGAACTACCAATGTTTTTGTATATAAAAAGATTCGTCTCTGGTGAAACACTCTGTTGATTTTGATTAGCAAAATGTTTATTCCGACTTAAGAGTCTTCCTTTGAAGATTTTTGCAACGTTAATAAATGTGATCAACATGATACGATATTAGTTTAAAGTTTATCACGGTGTTGATCAGAAGCTAAGAGTTTTCAGAGGCTTATGAACTGTATGAAGTTGGTGATTATCAAATACATCACGCTTTGGCGCCGTTAACTACGCGCGTTTGTTTTTTTTTAGCAAAATACAAAATTGCTGCTTTACAACTTTAGGAGAAAATAACTGAATTTGTCGCATTCGTTAAGGCCCCGCCCTTTCAGTTTTTTCCTGCAATTTGTCCAGTTTGTTAAGTTGCATTTTATACCGCATGCCGCAAATAATGTGTTGTTTGACCCACAGGTTGATTTAAAATTAGTTTAAAAAGTATGACTTTAGTAGTTTAAATTGGGAACTTTTGTCGTCAAAGTATGCTGGTTTGGGCGCTTCCCAATGAGAACTGCCAATGTTTTTGTATATAAAAAGATTCGTATCTGGTGAAACACTCTGTTGATTTTGATTCGCAAAATGTTTATTCTGTCTTAAGAGTCTTCCTTCGAAGATTTTTGCAACGTTAATAAATGTGATCAACATGATACGATATTAATTTAAAGTTTATCACGGTGTTGATCAGAAGCTAAGAGTTTTCAGAGGCTTAAAAACTGTATGAAATTGGTGATTATCAAAGACATCACGCTTTGGCGCGGTTAACTGTATTTATAGTTAACTCCTTTTATAGGAAAGTTGGCAATAAAAATATTTTCTATTAGAACTGATAACCTTAATTTCCCGTACTCATAAAACCGCCATTAGTGAAATGACAACGACTTCCAGCACCATGAAGATTACTACAGATTACTACAATAAAATCTGGTAGTGTGTGGTCGCCCATAGCGAACTGTCCGTTGTTTGGATGCTTCTGGGTTTAAATGGCCGACGAGTGCGCGCCTTTTTTCCGATCATCTGGCGTTTGAGCGTAGAGCGACTGCGCGGCTCTCTTGATTTTTAAATGCCGCTAAGCCCCATTCACGCTGGGGCGCTGGGTGGCATTTTTTCAAATTAAATCGCAACTTTTTCTGTTATAATCAAACGAAAAAATGCTGTGGGGGCAAAAACTCAGCAGCTGTAGGCCTTCACGCGAGCTGTAAAACGCCCAGGCGATGTTGCTATGCAACATCGCATCCCGACCGCGACCACTATGCGGTCAAAATCCATCCAGCTAGACGGGGCTTAAGACATGTATTTGACATTTCCTATCGTCTGTCCTTCTAGCAAGCCGATGAAAACGTTCAATTTTTGTCGGGTTTTAACTCAAGTTGTGTCGAATTAAAATCGGCTGTTTAATGGTGGTTTTTTGCGGATTTGCTACTTGCGTTTAGTGAATTTGATTCGGCAATTTGTCGCGTCATTTGTCTGTTATGATAGCAGTGAAACGGGCGGCTTTTGATCCAGTTACCTCCAAATAAGCGATCATTCGGCTTTCGAAATGCCCCTGCTCAGAAATGAGGTGTTTGAGAAGCACACTGAATCAGACGTTTTGCGGGACGAGGACGAGGTTTTCCACTGCAAAATCACCAATGAGATCTTCAAGAGCTACCAGTGAGTATTTGGCGATTTGCTCAATAATCCAGTCGAAGTACTGTCGGGCTTTGCTCTCAGCAGAGAAATCCATAACGGTTTATTGTACCTGCGTCCAGCCACGCCATACTTTTGCAACCAGGCCTCTGCGTTTGCTTTCATTCGCCTGGCAAGGAAACATGATTTGGGGCGCTTGCAGGTTATGTTTTCAGCGAATTCTGCCTTATTTCTCCAACCAAATGCATCCGATTGATCCCGTTTTCTTCAGAGTTTCACCAGACGTTCATTAAGCAGTTTCTTACATGTGCATGCTGGTTGATATCGGGGTTTTAACGTGAAGCCATTGCCAACAGATGCATCAGCAAGTTTCTATCTGGATAAGACACTGCTATTTCCACATGTTACATAACTGCTGTTCATTGGGCAGAGTGTAATTGTCTGTAATGATTAGCTTCTATGGGCGATTTTCTCTTTTACATATGCTTTCAGTAACGATCCAGTCCAGCAACGTTTAATTCAATGGAAAGAGGTTGCTTCGTTAAAGCCAGTGGTTTTCTCCCAGGACTGTCTTGCATCCCCAAACTGCCCTGATTAGTGGTAGTTGAAAAACAAAGCGCCAATGAAGAAAGGAAGCAAACTGGACAGCATTTAACGATTTGTACTCTCATTTATGCCAAAAGTCGATAGTGCACACACTATAGAGTTTGAAGACTTTGTTCAGCAGTGACGACTAGAGCGTTAGAACTCTACCGGTTCTCTAAATGTGCCTCAAACACTTTCTTGACTGACGCGCTCTATCTCAGCTAGAGCTTTACTACTCAAATGGTCCATTCCAAACGTAATGTTTTATGTAAAAACGCACAATTTGTCTCGATCTCGCAGTGAGAGCTTTGCAAAACTAGCGTTCATACTTGTAAAGATGTTGAATTAGTTGCCTCGAAATTTAATTGATTTGCGAGGATTTTGCACTACTCTTATGGATCAAGGGCTTGGCGCTCGGACGATACAAAAGGTTTCAAAAGGGAGTAATTTTCCTCTTTAAGGGCGGCTCGCCACTATTTTTAATTCCTGGGTTTCAGTCATTTATTGTCTTTATTTATCAATTAAAATACGTTTCGGTGTATTTTTCCACCATCATCAGTTTTTATGTGTAGCG
>NW_026018814.1:702497-705092 GCF_020466585.1 Dendroctonus ponderosae
CGCTACACATAAAAACTGATGATGGTGGAAAAATACACCGAAACGTATTTTAATTGATAAATAAAGACAATAAATGACTGAAACCCAGGAATTAAGTTTTGATTTGGAATTGAAACACTGTGAGGAAAGTAGATACGGTTTTTAAAGCCCCAGTGGGCGTAAATGTATCCAACCCCAGTTGATAAATGTTTTTTGCAGTGATTTCTCTGAGAGGATGTTTCTGTGCAACTCGATGGTTTGGACCTGTTCGATGACGGGCAAATCGGGGCTCACCTACGTTGAGGCGGAAGAGAGTGAGAAACATGCAATCGAGTGCCTCAAAGCGTTCCCCAACCAGCTGAAGGTGCCGATTTTGTTTCTGGCCACGCTCACCCAGAGGAACGCCTTTGGGGCGATGGCCGAAGACATTTTCGCTTACATCAAGGACCGGTACTTTGTGGGCGAAAACATTCAAGCCTGCTTTACCAGCAACCAGTGGAAAGATTGTCACATTATATCTGTAATTGCGCCCGAAGAGGAGAAATGCAAAGCGGAAATCGTACCTAATGGGTAAGTGAATTCAGTGGTGCGATAAAACAGCAAACTTAAAAAACTGTTCCCCAGCAATAAGACCGGTAAGGAGCGGCATTTTGTGCCTTCGGCCAATCTGTACAAGTACGAGATTGAGCACTTGGACGCAGATGATAACGATATTAGCGAAATAATGATCGTGGACAGCACCCAACTGCGACGAGTCCATTTAAATCGAGAAAAGGTCAAACTGTTTTTGAAGCAAAACGTCGAGCATGACTCGCGAGGTGTGTTCGTTGTTAAACCAGCCCTTTTGGAGAAGTACAACATCAAGAATGTGATGTGGGAGACCATGTTCGATGGGCCGTTGCCCACGTTCCACTCTGTCAGATGTAAGGACAAAGAAGCCTCGAAGAAGCACCGACAGGAAACAATGACCAAATACCTGCAGAAGAATGGAGCGACCGGGACGGGCGTAGAGCAGGGCGAGAAGACGGCGCAACTTTTGAAAGTGATGATGCAAAGCAAGGAGAATTATAAGCTTCTAAAGCGCCAAATGCTCGAGGAGAAAGCCCAGCGCAAGCAGCAAAACAAGGAGAACAACAACAAGTTGGCCGTTCGGCTTCGGGAGTGGTCCAAACCCAAGGAAGACTTGGAACTGGAAGACCACGTTGTAAGTGCCCAGTTGGTTTCGCTCTAAAACTTGCATCTAAACCACTTTCCTTGCAGAAATTGCCAGTTCCCACTCCAGTGGAATGCAACTTGCCAAACAGCTACTTCGGCGATGTGCTGGCCATTCTGGAGTTTGTGCATTTCTTCAAGAAAGTGCTGACGCCCAAGGACTTCTTCCCCGAGGGCCTAAATCTGGATATCATGGAAAGGGCCTTGCTGAAGATGGAAGTGGCCGGCCCCCTAACAGATTTAGTGCAGATGTTCTTGACTGCAATCTTCAATTGCCAGGAGGAGGAGTCGAACAGTTATAACACCAGAAGCGAGGCACTCAAAGGTAGGCCAACTCGCCAGTTGGAAGCAAAGCCTATCGTGAATATTTTTCAGGAGTAAAAGCGGATAATCATTCAATTGCTCCCAGTCTGTATCAGAGCTCACGCTCGGCAACGTTGGCGTCTAAATGGGCAAATAAATACCAGGGCTTGCCAACCTATCGGCTTCCCCTCTATTCTCTAACGGTCTCAGAAGTGCTGCGCATTCACTTGCTCTCTTCGGGCGCCCGAATCAATGATATTGGATCCAAGTGGCGATATGCCCAAAGAGGCGGCTACACAAGCGAAGACGACCCGGGCTTTCAACTGAGACTACGTGAGGCGCACATTCTGAAAGCTCTATCAGTGTACAACGTTGTGCAACTTGCTATCGGGGACAAAATTAAAATCATTACTTGCCTGATGAACCAGCTATTGACCTATGCGGATGTCAGAGACATTATTGATGAACAACTCGACAAGGAGCGCACCATCAAAGTGGGGCTGAAAAGCATTCGCTCCGAGGAGCGGAAGCGACAGTTTGAGATGGCCACGCAGCGCGCCAAACTGAAGAAGGAAATGGCCGGGAATCCCGAGGCATTAAAGACCAGCCTGCAGCAACTCAAAGAGGACGTCGAGAGGAAGAACGTGCACGACCAGAAGAGAGGGGAGACGCTCACCAAGTCACTCACTTCCTGGCAAGTGATGTTAGGGAGAGATCGAGCATATAGGAAATACCTGAAAGTCGAAGCCGTTCCTGGCCTCTTTGTTAATTGGGAAGATGAGCTGAGTGGCACGTGTATGGATGCACCCACTGCACAATATCCAGAGTTGGTAAACGCCCAACGTTCCGAACTAATGGCGCATATTGACAAAATGTTCTCAACCCCCGTCATCCAAGATAATCCGCTGAAAATTGAAACACCTGCATCACCGGAGAAAGTCAATGGTAAGAGCCGCCGTGTTTATTTCATTTTTTTCTTTAATTTGATTCTCCAAAGCTTCTTAATAAACACCTGAACTCAGTATATGCTTCATTAATTTCACTTACATACTTTCCTGACTGTGTTTCAATGAATTCCTGGGCTTCAGTCATTTATTGTCT
>NW_026018814.1:705206-719279 GCF_020466585.1 Dendroctonus ponderosae
CAACGCTACACATAAAAACTGATGATGGTGGAAAACACCGAAACGTATTTTAATTGATAAATAGACAATAAATGACTGAAGCCCAGGAATTCATTTTGATTTGGAATTAATTTCACGTGCATGTGGAATACTTGGAAAGTTTTAGTGTTATTATTGGTTTTTCTGGTCCTTTTTCATTTGCTACTTCTGTTTTCCAAATAATCACAATTTGCAAAGCTTTTGGCCCCAACGCGTTTAATTGGAATAATGATTTTTTATTAGTTTTAATCAAGTTAAAGTTTTAGTGATTGCAGGAATAAACAGCGCATTATCTGGAACAGATGGGGCTTCACATGCAGACCTGCTTTTATGCACGGCAAATCCCGCAAACTGCCCAGTTCATACGAAAACTGCGACCAAACACACTTGGGCATTTTTCCACCAATACGAGCAGCTTCAAGATCTGATCAACGCCCTTAATAAGCGAGGCTATAGAGAAGGAGAGCTGAAAGAAACGCTCAAATCAGATTACAACGATTTAGTCAGAGTAATCAATCGAACACCAGTAGGTTCTCTTAACCCCAAGATGGAAATTAAGCAAGAGACACCAGACGACGATAAACCTGTTCGACTGAATGGATCGTTCAAGAAAAAAGACCGGCAAGTGAAACATTGACCTGAGTTGTGATTGATTGACTAACAGAGGAGTTTTTTTTTAGGTGCGTAGATGCGAACATGGGCTACCCAACGGAAATGAGCTCGGATGAGGTGCAGGAAAATGTCCTGATCGAGAACATCTTGGAAATGGAGGAGAAAATCAAGGTGGGATTCTTGGGAACAGTGAAATGTAAGGACCGAAACAAGTGGCGAAATTGTCTGCAAAATAAACACTACGATGAGTTCGAAGAACTCATCAAAAACTACTCACCCACTACAAAAGACCTGAAAGTCAAAGAACCCGATGAAGGTGGTGATAAAACATAGTTAAATCGAATCGATTAGACGATTTTCTGTTCTGTTGCAGAGCGAAGCAGATCGAGTACACCAGAGAGCGCCAACAAGGAAGAATACCGAGACCCGGGAAATTATCTCACAGCTACAATAGAATCAACCCACCTTGATGGTACTCCATTAATACAGTCCGATGCCACAAAAAAGGCAATTTACTGTCTGGCCAACGCTCTTAGTCACGTCGCACACGCCATTAAAGGAACATTCTTGAAAAGGCCTTTAGGTAATTTACTCTCCCGTAAGCAGATGATCCAAAGGGATCAGAAGACCAAACTTTTACTGAGAAAAAATGACAGTTGTTTAAAAAAATTTGAAATATCGGAAGAGAAGTACCTGTATGGACTTTGGACATATTTGGGTTCTTTGTAAAATCATAGTTTTCCTTTGGCGATCAATAGGCGGATTTGAGGAGCCCTATACATACCGTATGTACAGGGTTATTCACGCTATTCGGCACGGACGTTTGCGGGTAGCCCGTTTGTTTTTTGCAAAGTATTATTTGATGAATTCACAGACGCTGTATTTAAATTAATCAAGTTAGAGCCACTTAAAGTTCTTATTTGATTAGTTTAAATTTGTGGACACCCTGTATAACATGGTAAGTTTATTATCATTGGGATATAAAATATTATATCTTGTTACACTTCACTATAAATTACGCTTACATAACTTAAATACTTCTAAAGTATTTGACACGTGAAAATTAGATAAGATTTTGATTAAATTCGAGTTATTTAAAAAACCTTTAGATTTAGACATAAATCTTATTAAAACAAACACTTATTTTGCTCAGAGAATCCAAAAATGCAATAATATATAGGGTATTTCATTTCGAAAAAGACAACTCTGTACATTAGAAAAATATTTTTAAAACGTGCGCTCGATAGGCGTCTGTGGATTCATCAGATATTTTGCAAAAATAAACGGTTTAGCCGCAAACTTCCGTGCCGTATAGCGTGAATAACCCTGTATATACATACCAGTACCTAGAGAATTATTTATTATTTAGGTCACAACAGTCGATCAACCAGCAAGATGAAGGATTCGAAAGACGTGTTGGAACACTGGATGCAATCTCTTCTAGCCTCGACCAGTTTTAGCCAAATATTCTTGCACCTCGGCACGCTTGATTCGTGTGTGCAGTGGTCAAAATCAGCGCTCTTAGCGCGCTGCCGGATTTGCAGAAGGAAGAGCGACTCAGAAAATATGCTCTTATGCGATTCGTGCAACATGGGCCATCACTTGTATTGTCTCAAGCCAAAATTGAGCGTGAGTGAAATGGAGGAAACCCGCTGAGGCGAACAGTAACAAACGTTTCTCTACAGGCTGTTCCGCAAGGGGATTGGTTTTGCAGTCAGTGCCAAAAAGAGAAGGAAAAGGAGCAAAAATTGCTCAGTCCAGAACCAGTGGAAAAACGGCGGAGGATATTCGGCCAGGATGACGACGAGGAGGACGAAGACCAAGCTTCTGATGTAGGTTCGGAAAGTATGAGTGAAAACGATGATAGGTGAGTTGTTGGCGATCATCTTTTTCTGCTCCGGCTAACATTTTTCGTTCTCGCAATCTAGTGTGATACAGTTGGCATTGTGCAAAACATGTGGATCAGGAGGCGAGACTGTAGAGTGTGAAAAATGCGAATCTCACTTCCACAAAGAGTGCACGGAACCTCCGCTCAGAAGACTTCCCAGAATGCCGTGGACTTGTTTTGCCTGTTCGAGTCGCATGAAGCGCAACAAAGGCCGAGACAGATCAACTGATAATGGCTTTCACTCAGGTAAACTGCTTCAGTTCATTCAGTTGTCGTATTTTCAATGAAACATTTAACAATTTTGAGCAAAAGCTCAAAATTGCCTTCGTTTCCTCCACGACATCCAGCTATATTTAATCCGAAATAAAGTTGTGTTCCAAAGCGTAACTTTGTGAGGAAAAAGTCTGTTACTAAACCTGTGTTTTTTCACATAGACTACGAATACATGGCTGGATTTACATATAGCCAGAGAAGTTGTGCAGTGAAGGCCAGCCGCAAGATTCACGCATTTGCCAAGGCGCTGCGCGTTAAAAATTCTAAATCGCTCAGTTCTGAGGACGATGGTGGGTCGCGCAGTTAATCGCTTCGTTCTGCCTCATTGCTGTGCTTGCATGCTCAGTTTTCCTTAACCTGGCATCTTTTAATTTGAAATTGATTCTGTTTTGAATATAATTTACCTTCAAAAGTAAACGTCATTGTGTTTTTTGGGTCTATGTATATCCGAGTGTTGCTACAAATCCGACTCCTGTTTATATTGTTGAAAAGTTGAAAACTTATCAGACTATGAAGGCTTTCGCGGCCGGTCAAATCACATATAGAAATGATTTTCATGGGAATTTCTTCCTGACGTTTCGTCCACAACTGCGATGGGCATTATCAAAGGCGATGAGGCAGTGGGCGAAGTGATCTCCCGTGCTTTCCGACTAAGACTGGTTCAACCACTGGATCCCCTGTGGGACGACAGGGGATCCAGTGGTTGAACCAGTCTTAGTCGGAAAGCACGGGAGATCACTTCGCCCACTGCCTCATCGCCTTTGATAATGCCCATCGCAGTTGTGGACGAAACGTCAGGAAGAACTTTCCCAGAGACCACGGCTTCAAAGCCCGGAAAACTCCTAAATGTGAGTTGAAAACTTGTGTACATGCCAGGGTGGCGAACTGAACAGCCTGCTTTACGTGTTTATTTCATTTTTTCTTTAATTTGATTCTCCAAAGCTTCTTAATAAACGCCTGAGCTCAGCATCTGCTTCATTAATTTCACGTGCATGTGGAATACTTAGAAAGTGTTAGTGTTATTATTGGTTTTTCTAGTCCTTTTTCATTTGCTACCTCTGTTTTCCAAATAATCACAATTTGCAAAGCTTTCGCCCCAACACGTTTAGTTCATCTAATTAGATCATCTGCAATTTTCACTTGGAATCACTGTTTTCCTTAGAATCGTCATTCGAACAAGTCGTTAACAGGCGACCGTTTAGACGAGATGACCAAAGAGATGATCTGCCATTGCATAACGCCGCTCTGCAAGAGCTTCTTGCAGATGTTATGAAACATGAATCAGCGTGGCCTTTCCTCAGACCTGTTCAGCAAAAAGAAGTAAGTGAAGTAATTTCTAGCTTGGCAAGTTAAACGCGTCTTTTTCCCTATGAATCAGGTACCTGATTACTATGAAATAATCACTGAGCCGATGGACTTTGCCACGCTGAAGAACAAGCTAAATATGGGAAAATATAGTACGGATTCGCAGCTTATGCGCGATGTGGTGCTGATTTTCGAGAATTGCAACACCTACAACTCGCGAACTGATGAAGTTTACCAGTAAGTATAAATAGTAGTACATCAACAGGCCGATCAAGCATTTTGTGTGTCTCGTAGATGCGGCAAGCAGTTGCTAGAGTATTTTGCGAAAAAAGCTAACGAAGTGGGCCTGGTCGTACCTCCAGAGTTGGAATTTAGCGAGGGTGAAAATCGAAAGAGCAAGAAAAGGCGGACCAAGTAGTGTTGTTAGCAATTCCACGAATAAACTATTTATTAGTAAATTAATTACTCTACTCTATAACTCAATTTCATCAACGTGTTTGAGTACAAGTTTCCTTGATTTTTTAACTACTGGTTGTAGCACCCCACATTGTGATTTGAAATTGTTTACTGGCTTAGCAGTGTAAGTACCTGTACCATAAGTAGGATATATTTTTGCAAATAAAATTTACATCTTCGCTCTAGCATTGAGGTTGATCTATTGAAACACTTCATTTCTGATCTAAATGTCTGTTGATTTTGAACAAAAATAGAGCTATGTATCACAAATCTAAGCTGGTCTTTTATTCAAGTTCCATTGTCTCATTGGGGTTTTTCCATGTTCTCTAAGTTTTTCAAGATCTGGTCTATTGAGTAATCGACTAACTTGCTCTGCATTTCGGGTGTTATCGATTTTAATACTTCTCTGGTCACGTACTCGATGAGGTTTCGGTGCTGCACTTTTTGGCGCACCCCGTTAATGGCAACTTGATAGTCAAGCCGGTTTTTTACTTCTTCGTAAACTTGCATTTGCCTGAAATCCATCGCAATGGAGATGGTTCACAGATGCAGAAACTGTTCGTACCTTTTGCGATATTCTTCTTCGAGTTGTAACAGAACGTTTTCCCGTTTTGCCGCTAGAAGCAGTTCCTGCCCAGCCATTTGATATTGCCAATGCAACTCGTTCAAAATGTTTTCCTCCAGTTGTTTTTTCTCTGCCTCTTTAACTGTGTTTTTATCGTACTTCGTTGACCGAACTGATGTGAATAGACGAATGAATAGAGAACACTTACCATCCTCCCATTCCTTTTCAATAGCGTCGATGTGCTTATCTAGCGTTTGGCCTACTTGGGCTCCGTAGTACTTGATCCCAATAAACCACAAAAGCAACATGCTCAGACCGCCATAAAATTCGTGTTCCAGCACGTAGTATTCCTTGCTAACGAGAAACGTGCTGAAAGTGAACAGGAACACACCAAACCCAGTCACTCCGGTTTTCGGAATGAAGGCTCGCCACCATTCTTCTGGCACAAATGCGAACAAAACCTGGCAATTATATAATCAGTTATCATGGCCAGTTTCTGCCTGATTCTCTGCCTGATTGGTACCTTGCCTGGTTCCTGTCTGACTAGCCTTGGAGGTGCTACAGTTGACTCTTTAGATCCCCCGTCGGTGCCCCCTGCAGGAGCGCATTGGGGCTCTTTCGGCTTTGCTGGTTCAGGACAGTTGGTTGGAACTGGTGGGCATTTGCCTGATTCTTCCAGCTGGAACTTAGTGAAATTGTCGGACAACCAATCTGGGGAACCTGTTGGAGGATAGCAAAATACAAAATTACCAAACATGCTACTTCATAGCATTTATACCGGTTGGTGGGGCCAGTTGCTCTACACGTATAGAGCCGCATCTAAGAGCAGTAGCGCTGTTGCATCTAGCTAAGAATACTTTGCAATCCTTAGACAAACGGCTCTGAAGATTGGCATCTTGTTCCTTTTCAATCAAAACTTGCTTAGCCATTCGTTGTTCGAACTTGGCGCATTCATCAGAGTTTCCAGTCGCCAAATCTGCCGAATTTTCAAGCTGCTGTTCTTGTTTGAGAGTTTTGGATGTTTGGAGCAACGTGGCAGCATTTTTCGTGCAGTAAAACTTCCCCAAGTCTTTAAAAGGGGTTTTAGTAAGAAAAACTTTGAGTTGAGGCATGCCTAAAATGTCAAGCTCAACTGTAATGCTGACGTGCGTACTTTGACGCGCCCAGGGCGCGTTGCCTAGGCAACAAGTTTCCAAGCAAACATTTGATTGGTTTAGATCACTTGATTGGCGCGAATGCCTGTATCATGTTCCTGTCAGTAGTAGCGTTCAGAAGTGGTAAAAAATGTGTTTTCAGCATAAAGCAGTTTTATATTTTCAAAAATTCCTATAAAAATGTGTCCAGGTAGAAACAAAATGGAGAAAAAATTGGCAAATGCGCGAAGCTGCGCCTTATGTTATCAGAAACCACATTTTCGCCAAAAAGACCACAGAGAAAAGCACAAGGTGAGTCCATTGTTAACTGGGCAGGCCGAGGCCTCCTGTCTCTTAAAATTACCAAACACATTAATGAATTCAAGATTTCAATGGAAACTTTCACCGCTCCATGCACAGATCACAAAGGTTCTGTAATCTGTGGCTCCATGGTCCTGTCCTGGATGACAGGAAACTTAACCTTCGAATATTTTGGCATTTATTTGAACTTGTTTACGGAAAAAAAACTTAGCTAGTTTTAGCTAGTAACTTAGATTTTAGCTAGTAAAGTTCACGTTACACTTGTGGAATATGGATGTGAGTGTCTACGATGAAATTGTGAGCTTTATAGGGAACTTTAAAGGTTTGTCGAAAAACTGTTCCAAAAAACTGGAAGAACTGTTTCCCAGGTAAGCCGGCCTGCAGCATTTGAATCCTTAAAATTGCCCTTTCTGTTCGCTCAACCGCCGTGTTGTTTCAGCATAAACAGCGATACATTATACAGTATTTTGTGCAATGAGTATCAAAGGAAAATGCGTCGCATCTATGGCAAGACCCAAAACAACCGCGACTACTTTTGGAAGTTGTTCTGGGAGAAGATCGATCGCGAAAAGCCGGGAATGTTGGTGAAGATCGCTGAAGAGCATGAAATCCCTCCATGTTTGATTGCCAAGCTGATTTTGCAAAAGTACTACGAGGGCGAGGCGGATGAGGAGAACCTTGACAAAGAACCAGCTACCAAGCTGTACCTTTACCTAAAGAATACTAGCCTGATTTCGGATGGCCAATTGGCCCAAGAAATTTTCTTGGTGGGTTCTAACAATATTGCACGGGTGTAGGTACTTTGGGCCTTGCAACTAGGAATTTTTTTATCGTTAGTCTACTAACTTTTTGCCTGGGAAACTTCTCGTGTTCAAGCGTTATTTACTTAGCAAAACGTTAGGAATTTGGTTGTTTGAAGCTCAGTTATTTAGTCGACAAGCTTCAGGAATAATCAAAATTGTTGCAATAATCAATGTTTGCTTTCAGTGTACAGTTTACGATAGTTTGTACAGCCCATTGGCCGACATTATGAAAAAGTGAGTATCCCCAAATGTGCCTGGGTTACTCAATCCCGATGTTCCTTGCTTGGCAGGTCTCTTGGGCAGCAATACGAGATCCGTCTGCAGAAAGAGGCCACCCAGAGGGGTTTAGTCTTCCGCGATGAAGAATCGCTTAGGAAATATGGCTACGACAAAACTCCCGACTTAAAGCTGGAAGCCCCTGTCGCAGTCGATGGGTTTATCGTCAATTGGGTTGAGAGCAAAGCACTGTTTGCCGATGAAGACATCCATAAGGATTATATGAAAAGTCAGTACCTGAGCTATTGGAATAGGTGGGTGCTACTGTGTTAGACGACTCTTCATCTCCTATTAACTTGTGGCTTCATGATAGTTTTTTTTAGGTTTGGTTCCGGACTGATCATCTACTGGTTTGGATACTTAAAAACCATAAACGCATCGCCGGACAAGCGGTTTATTATTCGGGATCATTTGCCCGCCAATCTCACAACGATTCTGCCAGCCAATCAATCAATTATTCCCGATGAGATGAAGGAGCTGACGACACACCAGACAGTGTAGTTTTTGAAATTTAAAGCAATTTTTCAACGTGAATAGCAAAGAGTTAATGTGCGTACTGTTTAAGTACCTGCCATTAAAGGAGCTGTAATTTGCGCTGCAATAGCAAAAACAATAGTTTTTGTACTAGCTTGAGCACTTACAAGGGTCTGTTTCCGCGTTGTTCTATTGAAGCTCACTGAAGTCGTTCCTCCGTGCATTATCCAAAAAACCGATTTTTTGCACAATATTGGGCATCGTGCGTTTGGCCTGCAGGCCATTTAACTTAAAAATTCCCCATAATTAATGAATATTTCCGTTTAAACACTTTACGGGCTTCAATAGGTTAATTGCAGATTAAAGCGAATTAATGTATTTGACTTGTGAACCTCAGGAATGATCCTAAGATGCACTAGATTGGCTTCAAGTGTTCATTGAGCGAATTTTGCTAGGCACTAAAGAACAATGTTGTCTTTCGCAGCATTTGCTTGCTTTCCGCTTGTGAATTAAGCACTCAGGAATGTTTGATCAATCATTGTTTGCCACCCGCTATCATCAGCAGGCCAGATTACGTTCCATACAAACAAGCCACCCGGTCCAAAAACAGTTCATATCTACTGTCTTCAAATGACGCTGCCATTGCGGCTGAAAATCGTTAAAAACTTGTGTTTAAACCGTGTTTTGTAGCGTGCGAGCCGCTGGATTTGAACGGCCCCGGTATACGATTAAGTGCACCTTGCGTTTACTTGTAATTATTTTAATTCAGGTTTTTGCCGAGCTAACAGGAATCGAGTCAAGGATTATTTAGCCGTCTTCGAACATTGTTTTGAATACGGATTGTAGTCGAAGGCGCGCGCGAACCAACGAGCAGTGAGTCTCAGCGCAACCCCAACTTAATCTATTAATTAATAAACCAGGCAAATACAACAGTGGAAAAAAGTTCGTTCGGGTGCGAAAAGATAAGAGTGCGCGCTGATTGGACCGAGTTGACTTTCGAAAGTTGCCCGCTGCTGAACTATGGACATGGACAAGAAGCCCGAAGAGTTGAAAATCATCCACAGCCAACATGCCAGGATTTTAAAAGAGGTATGGTGGTTTGGATGGTTTTCCAGTATTTTAAGCTTTTTTTTGCACACACATTTTTTTACGACATAATTTATTGGTGCCTTTATATTGTGTTTGTAGAAAAACGCCCACTTTCCATTGTCTTTTCATGTTTTTTCGTATGTATAGATTTGCGGGTTGAAAGGGATAATTAGAGCTTTTTCTTCGCCGCTGGGGAAGCGCATTATAAAGGCCCAATTTCCAGCTTTTTATGGTCCATTTTTAGCCAAAAACTCAATAACTCTTCAGAGTTTACATATTAGTTTCAAAGTTTACAAAAAATCGTCAACTAACGAACCATTAAGACGGTAAGATACAAAGAGAAAACGATGCAAAGCGACAACTAAATGAACCAACCAGTTGCTTCTAAATCTTCAGAAACCCATAAATTGCCCAAAAAAAGCATTTGATTGAAGAAAGTAACTTTTGAAAAATTTCTTATAAAAAAGCCAGTCGCTAAAAGCTTTTGTTTCGCAGCAGTGGAAAGTGCAACATTTGCTCAATCAGCTGCAGAAATTATTATTTTCATTATCAATTTCAGCAATTTTGAAGATTTTTTGAAATTGGAGTCACGGCAATGCTGTTTGTGTCTGCTGTTTTATGGAATTCATTATTCAAAAATCCCTTGCAAAAAAGGCAAAGTTGCTAAAACGTTTTGCTTTGTAGCAGTAGAAAGTGCAACATTTGCTCCGTCAGGTGCAAAAATTGGCAATTTAACAATCAACTTCTGAAGATTTCAATAATTTTTGCATTTGGAGACTCAAAAGTGATATTTGCGCTTGCCACGCAATGAAAGTTATTTTTGAAAAATGTCATACAAAATATAGATAGTTGCCAAAGAGTTGACTTTTTCAGCAGTGCGAAATGAAGATTTGCTCCATAAAGAGCAGCAATTGGCAATTGAGAACTGAATTTGAGCAGTTTTAAATCAGTTTTGGAATTAGAGACTCAAAAAGTGCCATTTGCGTCTGCCACTTTATGAAACTAATTTTTCAAAAATTTTTTACAAAATAAGAAAGTTATTTTTCTAAAATTCCTTGCAAAAAAGCCAGATTCCCTAAAAGGTTTTGTTTCGCAGAAGTGGACAATGCAATATTTTCTCAATCAGCTGCAGAAATTATTATTTTCCTTATCAATTTCAGCAATTTTGAAGATTTTTTGAAATTGGGGTCACGGCAATGCTATTTGTGTTTGCTGTTTTATGGAAGTAATTTTTGAAAATTCATTGCAAAAAAGCCAAAGTTGCTAAAACGTTTTGCTTTGCAGCAGTAGAAAGTGCAACATGTGTTCCATCAGGTACAGATATTGGCAATTTAATAATCAACTTCTACAGCTTTTAATAATTTTTGCAATTGGAGAGTTATTTTTCAAAAATAGCATACAAAATATAGAGAGTTGCCAAAAACACTTTACGAAACTAATTTTTCAAAAAATTCTTGCAAAATATGGAGAGCTCTCAAAAAGTTTTGATTTGCAGCAGTGGTACGGTAAAAATTGCAATTTTGGGGGAAATTATGAAGAGCCTTCAAGGCAATTGAAGAATCTTAGATGTCAATTTTTCGTTAAATGTATGTGAAATGTTGGAAATGTTGAAGTTTTTCTAAAAGGCGTGTTGGTGTAGAAGTGAGGGCGAAAAACCCAACTCAACCGCAAATGGTTGTCGCTGTATTTGTGCGATATTTTCCGGAAAATCTAGCAACTTCATCAGTTGATAAACGAAAATTCGACCGATTGAATGCATATGAAACAAAGCTAGATTAATCCGGAAAACGCGAATGAAACAATCGCATTAATGGTTGAAAAGGCGGGCGTTCCAATATCATCCATAATATTTGCATGGATTCTAACAATTGTTCAAACAGTCCCGTGATGCACACTTTGTGCACTCGATAATTTTTCGCGTAATAAACGCAAACAGACTTATCTGTTTGGCTATGTAGACGTAATTATTTCTGTTTGCGCAAATTTGCGTCAAGCCAGTTTACAACCGGAGATAGACGAAAAAAAAACGTCTTTTCGGCCTCATTAACAGTCCATAAGGTCGAATTAAACAATTTGCCGCAACTCTCTTAATTGGCTGATTTTTCCTTGCAACGCGCTTCCTAATAAAAACGGTCATAAACTTGTGATTTAACAGCAATTTCCAATGGCAAAACTAAGCCTCACCTTGTTTCGGTGCAATTTTAAATCGTTTTATCGGCTTGCAATTGATACGAAACCATCTGTTTCCTCACACTTAATTGTCCGCTACAAGGCAGGTTTGCTCATAATCGAAGGTGCAGGGCAAGGAAATCACCATTGTTTATTGCATTGGACAATGAACAAATATGTTGTTAGTTAACTGGCGTCAATTTTTTAATTTTCTGGTCGAAGACAAACTTGTCTCGGATTAGGGTTTGAAAAACCTTGGGATAAAAACTTCTTTGCCAGACAATCGAGGTCCAAAAACCCATCATTTTTGCAAGTGTTTTGCTCGAAAACCATTTGGGATTAGCTTAGTGTACGCTGTCGAGTGAAACTACCCTGATGATGCTAGTTGCTCGAGTTGGCGAAACATTAATTTCTTCGACGGGCTAAAAGCAGGAAAAACCGACCCATGAGCCATGAGCGCGAAAGTCTTTCGCTTGTTGTCTCAGTAAACATTTGGTGAAATAATCTTCTAAATTTAGCTGTTGTGTTGTGTGTTAGCTAAAAAGTCGATATTTTCTCATGCAGCTATTTTTGATGTGCACTTTACACACCTACAGACAAAAAAGAAGATTCAAGTTTCCGGATGACTAATAGTTATTTAATTGAAGTCCAGGTGTTTACTGAATTGAACAGTGGCATTTTAAACGTTCTTTGATCGTCACTTTGCCATCATTAAATTGCTTTTATTGGCCGAAAATTGCCACTTTGTGTGTTGATTGGAACATTCAATCATTAGCACCCGCAATGTGTGTTATTTCTGGCAAATTCACACATAAACTGCGCGTTTTCTACACACAAAAACCATTCATAATTCCATTCCAGTTGAATTTTGTTGTTTTGAGAGACGTTTTGTGTTTTTAGGACGAGGAATTTTGGATTTCCAGCGAGGATTTGAACACGGAGAACAGCAGCGACGATGACCGTTCAAAAGCCAAGCACGCATGCAAAAAGAAGCTCAAATTGAAAGACCGAAAACGCTCTTCGCCCAATATTCGACTGCAAAGGCCATCGATTTCTTCCGTTGCCAGCACATCAAAAGCTTTGGGTTAGTGGGTGAAAAAAACACTTTTTTAGCCAATTTGCCGGTGGGATTTTTGCCATTTATCTTAATGTTTCAATCAGGGGGGATTTCCAAACAGGTACAGCGATGCATTTTAAATTGGCAACGACTCTAAAGTGCATTCATAAATTCCCCTGCATGGTAACACCGCAAGTTGATGAGAGGATTATTGATAAGTGCATTGGAAAATTCAATTATTTGCTGTCTATTTAAGGCAGTTTCGCTTTGCGTGGCTTTGCGTGAGTCACTTGTTCGCTGTTTAATCAAATTAAATATTTTGCGCCAATTCGCGATGCAACTATAGATTGCGAGTGTCCCAAAAAGCCTAAAAGTATCAAAGTTGTGTTTTTCTAAATGAAATGCCCCATATATTATTGCATTTTTGGATTCTCTGAGCGCGAAATAAGTGCCTGTTTTAATAAGATTTATCATGTCTAAATCTAAGGGTTTTTTCAATAATTCGAATTTTATCAAAATCTAATATTGTTTTCATGTGTCAAATACTTTAGAATTATTTAAGTTATGTGAACGTAATTCGTAGGTTGGTGTAACCAGAAATCCTATTTTATATCCCAATGATAATAAACTTACCATTTTATACAGGGTGTCCACAAATTTAAACTAATCAAATAAGAACTTTAAGTGGCTCTAACTTGATTAATTTAAATACAACCCCATATTTTTTAGCTTACTGGGAAATGCAATTTTTAATTACCTATCGAATGGTTCCAGGATGTTGATAACTAAGTTTTTGCCTTTTTACAAAATACACCAAATAATGGTTCTGTGCGCCATTTGGTGTTTTTTTTTAAATTAAAAGAATAAATAACATATCAACAATACCATAAAAGCGAGGCAAATTAATTATAACAAGTGTTCGAAATGTTGGCCGTCCATTTTCAGGCATTTGTAAATTCTTTTTTCAAAACCACTGCTAACTCTGGACAACATTTGAAGTGTGACTCACGGACAACGTGTGAAGTTGTCGGAAGCGTATGGTAGACAATTCCTTTTATGTACCCCCACAAAAAGAAATCCAGTGGAGTTAAGTCGGGAGATCTGGGGGGCCAATTTTCAAACCTATTTCTGCCAATCCACCTGTTTTGAAAGTTGGCATTTAAAAATTGCCGAACTTTGCAGTGATAATGAGGCGGAGCTCCATCCAATTGAAGCCACATGTTGATTCTAATATTGAAAGGGACTTCTTCTGATAATATTGAGAGATGGTTTATTAGAAACTGGAGAAACATCAAACCATTTAGATGTCCTTCAAAAAAATAGGGTCCAATTAAATATTGGCCCAGTATTCCACCCCACACATTAACTGACCACCTATTTTGTTTTTTCATCACCCTGTATGCGCGCGGATTTGCATCAGAATAATAATTAAAATTGTGTCTATTCACGAGACCATTGTTATGGAAAGTACATTCATCACTAAATAACACATTTTCGAAAAACTTTTCATTTTTTGCCACTTTATCTAACAGCCACATGCAAAACTCAGTTCGGTTTTCAAAATCATTTCCATCAAGTTCTTGGCAAAGCTGAATTTTATAAGGATAAAAGTGGTGCTTTTTGATAATTCTGGA
>NW_026018814.1:720278-731721 GCF_020466585.1 Dendroctonus ponderosae
GGACATTCCATTAAAAAAAAACGCAACTTTGCGCTCGGTAGGCGTCGGACAATTGATAAAACAATACTTTTTAAAAATCAAACGGTTTAGCCGCAAACGTCCGTGAATAACCCGGTATAAACGTTAAGTTTTTTGTTGAAAAACGCTTCTGCTCTAGATGAGCGGCTGCTAATGCCGGCCACCGACGACCAAAACGCCCGATCTACAGATGATTCGCGGACTTCGGACGAAGAATACCAAATTTCGCCGCTCATCAAGGCGGAATGTCTGTCGAAAAGGCTCAGCCTGGAAGACTGGAGGCCGATGAAAGGGGCCCTCAACATTTCGTCGCTGGATGAAGCTAAATCGTCTGCTGGTAGGTCCATAGAGGTGTGACCTGCTTAAGGTGTTGATGTTATACGATTAAGCAATTTTGGATTAGGTCAGAAAATATGTATGTTGCTTAAAGA
Source organism: Dendroctonus ponderosae (assembly GCF_020466585.1). Taxonomy (NCBI): domain Eukaryota; kingdom Metazoa; phylum Arthropoda; class Insecta; order Coleoptera; family Curculionidae; genus Dendroctonus; species Dendroctonus ponderosae. The sequence goes on from NW_026018814.1 coordinate 720,728, forward strand.
GGGACAGTGTGGATAAAGCTATGAGCTTCTTTGAGGCATCGATAGCTAATGTAAACATTCGGTTGTTGCCGAGTAGGTCTGTGCAAGGTGAAACCACTACTGGTAATCTACTTTGTGATGATACGATGGCATTAGTTTTCTTGTTTTTTTTCAACCTTTTCCTTTGCCAATTGATCATCCGTTCCCTTTGTCCTACCAGCAGGAATCGCACCACTTCAGTGCAGGACCAGTTTGCTTAGATAATGAGTTTTCTGGGTTTTTTACGTCCGCCAATTAAACCGGCAGTTAGTAAATCACACTTTGCCCATCGAATAGTAACGAGCCAGCGTATAGACATGGACAAATTATTCGCATTGAACCGATTTCTAGAATAACACGAACAACACCTTTGATTTGTCGCATAATTAGCACAATTGGCGCAATTTTAAAATTTCATCCACATATCACTTGCCGTAAATGGCTCGAAAATTATCAGGTAGATGACTTAACATTCTTGCTAATTAAGCCGGTTTGTAGTGGTTTACATAAGCATTAGGCTGCAGCGTACAGTGAGTCCCAAGAGTGATGGCCATTAGAGTTAGCGGCTTTTTTATGCCAAATTTGTTTAAAGTTGTTGTCCAAAAAATTTGGTTGCGACCATCCACTTGGTTCTTCAAATTACATGGAAGATCTAATTCGATCGTATCAAAGTTGGATTTTTGGCTGGCCTAAACATGAATGCTTTCCTACAAATGCTCGTCTTTAAAAGTTCATAACTTCTAATCCGGAAAATTTCACAATTTATGGGCAACGATTGAATCTTTAGACAGCAAAACCTTCTGGAGTTCTCTTGTGTAGTAAATTAGCAAAGTCAGTTCAGATTTCAAGTTATCTTTCCAAAATTCGCAGATTCTTAACGAKGGAGGAAAATATCTTAAAATTTTCTCGCTTTTCTCCTATGTACATTGAGAAACTTCACACAATATTTCTAAWTTTTATCCAAAACGAGCRTTTTCGCACMAGTGGCGCGCTATCCTCTAATTATAATAAACTTGAAACTCTCTCAGGCAACATTCAATTTAAGTGGCGCAATCATCTTTTTTATTATTACTTRTTGCAATCTTGCACGATACTTTTGAATTAAATGACGAAAGAAGGCTGGAAGCCAGTTTTTTCTTATCATACACGTTCGTTAAAAGTGTCAACTGAATCGCAAAAAACCCTGATTTCCTGCAACATTGGGCTAAAAAAGATGTGCTGTGGCATAACAGCACTTGTACGCTTTTCTTAAAAAAATTCATAAATTCGATTATAGAGCAAGTAGCCTATTGAAAGTTGCTCCATCTATAGAAGACAGTTGAGTGTCAAAATGGTGAATTTTTCAAGAAAATCGTACCAAATCTGTATCCTTGAAAATTTTGCCTTCAAAGGATATGCCTTGGAGCAACTGCACGCTTTCCTTTAAAAATGCATAACTTCGAATCTAGAGCAAGTAGCGACTGGCCATTTTTACCATTAATAGAAAACACCAGAGTGTGAACCTACTGAAAAGTTTAAGAAAATCGCAAAAAAATACGATTTTTTGTTAGAATTTGCCAGTGCGAAAATGTACGATTTTTCTTTAGAATATGCCCACATTTTCGTTGAGGGTCTGCAGCAACTTGACACTTTCTCCAGCTGAAGAACATGCCGGAATTTGATAATGTTGAAGATTGTAAGAGAATCGTACGAAATTGGGATTTTCTGCCACTTAGTAAATACTGGGCTAAAAATTGTAGCTCTGGCACAATGAAATCGTCACTTTTAATCTAGAGCAGGTAGCAACTTGAAAAATTCCCCATTTATAGGCAAGGATTACATCTGCACATAACCAGAGATTCTTTGGAATCCCGATATTTAGCAGGTTGGTACTTGAAAGTTAATAAAAAAAATGACGATCTTTCTCGTGATAAAATCGCAGATTCTCAACGAGGGAGGAAAATACCTTCAAATTTTCTCGCTTTTCTCCTATAGGAGGAACTTTAAATTTAACGCTAAAGTTTCAAAAAAATTGTCGGAAAAATCATGCTTTCCAAAAAATTACAACTTCTGATCTTGGCCAAGTGGCTTCTGGAAAATTTGCCCATCCATCTAAGACACTTCAATTGCAAAATGGTGAAAAGTTCAGAAACATCAMACAATATTTCTAATTTTTACCCAATTTTTATCCAAAACRAGCGTTTTCGCACAAGTGGCGCGCTATCCTCTAATTGCATCGAACGCCCCAGCGAAATCAAGTTGCAACTGGAAATTTTCCTCATCTATAGAAAACACTGCACAAAAACCTCTAGATTATTCCCTTAGCAGGAATTTAAATCTGGTAAAATTGGGTCAAATCGAAAGTACCCAAGTCGCTTATTGGCCTTTGGTCGCCCATGTATTTATTTATTTAAAAGCCGCGAAATAGATTGGTGTTTACGAACGGCTTTAATTCAACAAAATCCAGGCCTTTAATGTTTTCCTGGCTAAAAATACTTTTCGCTGCTTGTCCAGGTTGATGCGATAAAATCAAAGGAAGCCTAGGCCGAATTTCGCCTGAAATTGCGCCATTTAACACTTTTGCGCCGACCTTTACTCGACACTGACCTTCGCGTTTGCTGTGATTTTAGCTTCCGATACGTGCAACTTTCGATGAATACTAATGTTTAAATTCACATTTGCACAACCCAAACATACCGTCGAATATTGATTTTGGCCGCTCGAAATAGCAGGCCATTAATTTTGCGCGCATATCTACACGGTGTGCCAGTTTACACTCTCTTTTGCACCTTTCAATCTTGCAAAGTTTCACTCGGTAGTCTCGGTATTATGTAAATTATTAACGAAACAATCTGGATTGCTAATGGGAATCGCACTAAACAGCCACTTTTCGTCCATTTAAATTCAGTGCTTCTAATTAATTTTTAACAGGCGACGCAAGAAAAATTGTTAACGAAACTGGAAACTTTTGCAACGCGATGCTCGACAAATTGAAATCGTTAAAATCCTGTTCGGTTCTGGAATCCGCCCGACAAGAATTGTCTGGCACAGGGAAAACTTTCCAGTATCTTAAAAATACGCCCGAAGTTAAACAACAGTTGGATTTCATTAAGAAGCTGGACGAAGACATCAACGAGACAATTAGCCGCTACAAGGTGAGTCACGTATCAAAAATTCCTACAAGCTGAATATTATGGTAATATATATATGTGAAAGATTAAATAAGTTGATACTAATCTATCTATTGCTATTTTGTTAAATATTTAGTAAACAAATTCAGCTAAAATTCAAATTATTCACGAATCTCTAAAACGCAGTCCTTTCGGTTGTGACGTCTCTGGTCATATAAATGGCGGATTGTTTACGTTCTGTGCATAGTGATTAGTTGTGTGGCTGTGTTTCATTAACTATTTTGTGGATTTAAATAATTTATAGTTTGTGTTAATCTGAAAAACGGCTTCAGAAGGATTCCTTAAAGCATCAACAAACAATTTAGCATGTGTACATATTTTTATGGTTACCGAATTTTAAAAAAACGACGAACGCTTTGATTCAGCCGAATTTAAGGGTGTCAAAGCAGCAGCGTAAGGAAAAATCTGTAAATTCATTATTAGTTACTCTCTCCTTAATATACGAATCTGTCTGTATTGGTTTAAATTAGGTGAATAATATATAGAATTTCACTTATTCAACTTAACCTAATCTATACATATAGCTGCTTTAAAAGTAAAATTAACTCTTAAATTTGTATTTTGGGCATTAAAAGAACAATATGGTGATATGGGATATGTAGAATTGAAACGCGAGAGTTCTTTGCACACTGTCTGCCTCATCATTAGCTTTTTGTTCGAACTTTCATTAAAATGATCCTCGCAATAAAAAAACATTGATTTTGATTTAGGAACATCACGTCTAGCTGCTTTGAACCATAAAACTTGACGTGCATAATCATGGGGAACGGTTAGAAAAAGTTTGTTTGGAGCACTTATGAGGTATTCTTGCATCCTGGCACAAAACATCACTTATTTTGTGATCCATACATGTCACTATTTTCCATTATGCAAGATAATAATAATCAATAAAATAATGATAATCACAATAACTTAAATAATAAAACAAAGCTGCGAAAACAACAAAATAAACACGAGACACTTTGTTGATATGACCTGCTACGTCACAATCGGGATAGGCAACCGACGATACGGATTAGGCGATTTTGGCGAAAAATATCTGATTTGAATTTAAATTCGCTTTAAAATTATTATGGAGTATCAGTGTAATGTTTGCCATAACTACTTTCTATATATCAACATTAAAAAAAAAGTGAAAACACCCTATTGTTGTTTGAAAAATCAGGCTCGAGTCCTGATGATGAGTAGTTTACATAGGTACTCGAAACATGTGTTTGAACTCAGCTGTAAAAGTTGAGGTGTAGCCTTCAGTAACAATTCGAACACCAAAATTTGAATTTTTCGATCAGAATTTGTTGTTTCGATATAATTGAAACAATAATAGCGAAACGTACACCCAAAATTTCTAGCTTCACTCGATATCTGCACTTACAAAGAACAAAAAATTGCAAATTTTTCAAAGCGGGAACCAGAAATTGTAACTACAGGTGCATTTCAGGGATTCGAGCACAAAATTGCGCCTTCGATATCGAATCTGCAACTCGAAAATCATTTTTCAGTTTGAAAAACAGAAAAATTCGACTTTGATCTAGAAACTAAGATTTCAAGCGTAAATTTCCGCCCGTGATCCTGAAATTTTGACTGAAACCCGGAAGCTCTTGTTCTAATCTTTAAATTTAAATTCAACTTTTTACCTTCAAGTGGATGTTTAGACTTTGAAGATGAAACTTGAAATTCAATCACCAACTTTCCTATTGAAACCTCAAATCAGGACTTTTATCTCAAAAAATTCACTTCATAAGAACAATAATCATGAGGAACGGTTAGAGAGGGTTTGTTTGCAGCACTTATTGAGGCATTCTTGCATCCTGGCACAAAACACCATTATTTTGTGATCCATACATGTCACTGTTTTCCATTATGCAAGATAATAACAATAATCAATAAAATAAGGATAATCACAACAACTTAGATAATAAAACAAAGCTGCGAAAACAACAAAATAAACACGAGACACTTTGTTGATATGACTTGCTACGTCACAATCGGGATAGGCAACCGACCATACTGATTCGGAGTTTTTGGCGGAAAATATCTGATTTGAATTTAAATTCGCTTTAAAATTATTATGGAGGATCAGTGTAATGTTTGCCATAACAACTTTCTATATATCAACATAAAAAAAAAAGTGAAAACACCCTATTGTTAGGCCGTTCGGCTGGAGAGGCTCAGCGCAGAGTTTCAAATGTGCACGTCCATCAATGAACTGAAACTGAGTGAGGAGCGCGGCACCGAAAAATTCCTGCAGATTTGCAACTTTGAGAAGAAGCATCGGGAACGATGCCCGGAAATGGAGCAGGAGACAAACGAAGGTGAGTGAGCATTTTTTGAGCTGCAAAATATTCTGCCTCAAAGCTCCTGAAGGTGATGATGATCCGGAATTAATTGAGGAAACCGCAGCTGAACCAGCTCGGCTTGGTGGTTCCACTGAGGACGGCACTGGCAATGTGAGCTTTATTAGGAAGAACATTTACGTGAGTTTTTTATTGGCTTGTGCCCACTTCTTTGTATCAAACAACTGCGGCTGTCGAGGATTGTGGTGGTTGCATGCTGGGTATTGATCAAACATCATTCTAGGCGGCAAGGGAAGGCCTGATGGCGGGTTTTTCGCTGACCGACGAAGAAAAGGCCAAGATTGCAAACATATTAAAAGACATTGGTAAGTGGAAGAAGAACTCCGAGCTTGATTTTTTCGACGGGAGTGTTTGAGGCAGCTTCTTGGACTGATTGGAGAACTTGTTTTATTTACAAAACAGAAACTAAAGCAAAATTGTGCACTTTCAGACAATTTCCAGTTGGATGAAGCCGAGCTCCAGTTATCAGCAGCTTCCCTCAATGAGGCAACGGCTGCTAAAAGTGGAGAAGATTTATCGGTAAATGCTTTCGCTGTAATGGAAAGTGACCAGATTCGAATGGGGGAAATAGACAGCGAATTGGAGGTGAGTTTCTGCACTAGTTGAAACTCTTTGGCTTCCAGCACAGCTTTCACACACGCAAAAGGGCAGTTTCACCTCAAACTCTATTTAGCCTGCGAAACAACATTTTCCAGAAGTTCCTGAAAGACCAAAATTCGCCGGAAAACCCTCAAAAGGCGCTTTCACTGGTCAAGGACGAAGAGTTCTGGAAACAATACGCACTTGAGCGGTCCCTCAAAGACATTGATGCCCAGCTGAAGAAGTTGTATGATAGCTATGCGGAAGACCAGGAAAAACTGCAAAGAATGCGTGAAGAAGGTGTCGAGTAAATCTGATCGATGAAAATATAATATTTTGGTGACTAAATTTGTACGCCATTGGACGAAGAACCGATCGGCAATTATTCATTTATCCCATTGAAATTCATAGTTGAACAGTTGTGGCTTTCGCCGACTAGTAGGAACTCAGTCCGGATAATCGTTTGATTTATGGGCGCATTTATGCACTTGTTATGAACCCGGCATGATCAAATTAACTTCTACTCGGCGCCCCCATACGACTATTGTATTAGACCGACGGGGGCTTAAGTGGGGCTTAACCCGAACCTCAAATGCGCCTTCACAAATCGCCCCCCTTATTTGTTTGCAGTATTCCACTATTCGGGGGCAGTTATTGGGAATTTTCGATTTGATATGTGATTTATTGAGATATAAGACGATGGACAATTCAAATCTGTCCGCATATTCCACAAAATGCTCTCAATTTCGCAAATTTTTTTGCTAAGTTGCGCATGTTTTTAAGTGTAATTGGTTTAGTTGGAATGCATTTGAGTAAATCAAACATACAGGGTGATTCAAAATTGGCCTAATTCCTCTTACGAGGTGATAGAGGCTCAGTTGGGGAGTACGAGAAAAATATTGAAATTTTTTTTGTTGACAGTTGAAGATCGACTTCAACTTTGTTATTAAGCATTATTTAGAAAGTGTTCCATGCTTAATTGGCAGCATATTGGAATACTCAAGCATTAAAAACGAAAAATTACGATCTTTGCTTCAAATTTCGAACATTTTTGATATAGTTGTCATGAAAATCTTTTGTTTTTGATAAGGGATTATTGAATTGGTTTTAGATCAATAATAATCGCTAATAGTATGAAAAAAACAGGTTTATATCACTTTTGAAGACTTTAGCAGACTCGAAGCTAACAAATACGATTGAGATATGGGAAAAATTAGCAAAAATTTATAGGCAAAAATAAAAACTTACCAAACCAAAAACTAATCGATTAATCAAACGTCAACCTGACAACACAGTAATTCGCTACCAACTTATAAGGTTTAACCGAATCAAACAGTAAATATTCGTTTATTGACCGACCATATCGGCGATTATGTCTATCTCTCTTTAATGTACTTTGCTGTAAGTAAAGTGAACGTGATCGTGACGCATAACGACTAGTTTCAGATTAAGTATACTTGTTTGCCTAACTTTGCGTAAAAACTGAAATGGCGCCAAATGTTTGAAATTCTCACAATCGATTGCGGCGATTCGGACCTAGCGGTTTGTTATGATTTAAGACGATTTAAGGTTAGGTGATTTTTTACCGGTATTTTTTTGTAACCGTAAACTCTTTGGATTTTATTAATCTAGTGTTGGACTTTGACTGTCTTAATTTAATTAATATTGATAAAATTATTAGACTAATAAAGTTTGATTTAGAAGAACTTAACGATGTGTTTTTTAACGTTACTCTATATATTATGTACACCAAATGGGGCGTTTTAATAATAGATAGTTGGCTTAAGTTATTTTCCTATGTGCAATGTGCAAATTTAATTAAAACAAATTATCAACGATTTTTTAATTTTAAAGTAACAGAAAAAATAAAATTACTATTGTAAGAGTCAAGAAATATTAAGCAAAAGAATTGCTGGTATCTTCTGTTTCCATTTACTTTTTGTTTAACATCTCACACTAAGCAACACATGAAAATAAGTGTAGTTCACAGCAGTAGTACTATGTGAATTAATTTCATTATATCAGGCGTATAAAATACTAGGATTTGTAATCAGAAATTTTAAATATTTTAACAATAATGCAACATTTTTTATTAAATTTTTAGTATTTAATGTCATAAGCACTCTTACTTGTTATTGCCACTTGGGGGATGTTTATTATAAGTTTTACCGATCAATAAATCTATGGAATGTATTTACTAATTTGAAAACTATCCATATAAATGTATCGATGTATGTAAGGATATTCAATATACTGTCAAATATGCAATAAACCACACTTTTTAGGAGATTTGCTTAATGGTTTGAGCTGCTTACTTAAATACTACGAATACAAAATCTAATACCTATTTAAGTTGATCAGAATAAATCATTTGTAAATTGTTATAAATTAAGGAATACTCATGATTATCACTGTATTTCCTTGTGCTAATATAAAGGCAATGCTATTATTTTTGTTCCAACAAATTCAAACAATCCCTCTTAAAAAATTAAAAATTACTAGCCAAGAGCGTATAAAATTTACCTATGAATTTGTGCGGTTGTTTATCTCAACAAATTATAAAATAATTATCATCAAACAATAAACAAAACCACCTAACCTTAAATCGTCTTAACTCATGTGTAGAACTTGTCAACGATACGCTTATTTGATTGGTTCGAATCGCCCCAATCGATAGAAGTGACAGGACGTGCCGTATATCTAGACGCTTGTGAAATTCTCTGCTGTTTTTTGCAAGGAAGCGGAAAATAAGGGAAACTTTTGAATATTTTTTTGAGCAAAAATGGTGATTTAGAAAAAAAACGAAGGATTTCGAAAGTGGAACGATAATTTTTTTGTTTTAAAAGGAGAAACTGTACCAAACCCAATTATACAGAGTGATTCAAAATTGGCGTCATTCCTTTCAAGGCGTTATAGGGGCTATCTCAAGGAATTTTGCGCATTTTTAATGCCTTTTTACGTTTTATTTTGCTTTTTCGCAAAATATCAGCGTGTTTTTTAAGCGCTTTTCTTGTATAGTTTAGGCTTGACTTCATGAAGGCGAATCTGTGTGGATATTCTCATGGCTTTTCCCGATCTCCTGTGGCTTTTCTTGCTTAACTGTTCAACGTTTCTCGGCTTTTCAGTCAAGCTTATTAACAGCCGTTTCCCATCAGCTCCTTAATCAGTCTTAAAATGATAAAAAATGCATATTTTTAGCCGTTTGTGCAGCGCTGGAATATTAATGTACGCAGTTCCGGTAAACATGTATAACTGAGGGGTAAAATCCCTGAGCACAGATGTACAATGGATGTATAATTTCCCCCTTAATAATCCATTGTCTGCGAAATCTCCTTAATGAGAGCTGAGGGGCCGCTATGAAGTGGCTGGAATTGCAGGCAAAACCCTGGAATAAGTTTGCGAAATTATTTACGCCAAAGTGTACCTTTGGAGGCTTTGTGTTGGCGCTGAGAGAATGGAGGGATAATATTTTCTGAATTCGTTCAAACGTTGTTCACCCACGATTTTCCTGCTGGCTTCAAAGCGACGGCGTTTTGCGGCTGGAGGGAGATTTAAAAAGTTAATTAAAACCGTTTCGCATTGTATGGCGGCGGATGAGGAAGTTTTAAAGGCAGTTGGCCTTGTGGGTTTACCGTTAAGGCGACTAATTGGGGAAGTTTTTCAATATTTTCAAATTCCCCGCCAGAGGCTTAAGAGTTAAAAAAACTTCAATTAGCCAGCGGACTAAATACGTCCCCCCAAGTAGCGATTTTGTTAAACAACTTCCAAATATTAGTTGAAACGGATTTGGGCTGAAAAGGGAACCACACCGAGCTCATACAAAACGTTATTCTGTCGGCACTGATTTGTCGGTAAATCATTCCATCACAATCCAAACAGGGTGAGATTATTGGATTTGCCAGCCCCGCGGTCGCAAGAAGGGCCGAAGGGCTGGGGGATGCTAAAACAGACATCAATATGGCCGCTCCGCCCTAAAGGTTAGCTGTTGCCTGGGCGACGTGGAAGGGATGCTCTCAATGGCGGCCTCAGGGTGGAGTTTCGCCCCCCTGCAAGACACTGGAGGAGAAAGTTTTCGCTCCCGTATACCGACGGTGGTTTCAGGTGTTTCTGATGTTTTTATTAAATTGCGTATTTAGTTAGGAAGAGTTTTAGTTGCACAATTTTGAACGATGTTGCGCTCTGTTGGGTTCTGCACCCTTTTTTTCTGGAAAATGTGCACCCGAAAAATACCACCCTTAATCTGTCTTTGATGAAAAAACGGCGAAACACACTACGCAAAGAACTTTGGCCAAGCAAAGTGTCTAGAGATTTTCCAAACTGCGTAAGGTTTTAAATAAACGTTCTCTTTGTCCCCGTGTAAAAAACTCTGCACAGCAAATACATTGCACACTTTTGGTTGTCCAAGTTGTTCGGTAGAATTTCTTCCCGACGTTTCGCAAACCCGAGTGGCTTGCATCTTCAAAAGTGGTTTGCTTGAACGCTTACACTGATCGTGATCGGAACAGTGTAATCGGACAGCAATCTTAATATATATTCAAAGGTTTAACAATAGAAATCAGTTGTTAGAAACGCAATCATTTATAGAAATGAAGAGAAAATTATATGATAAGTATTAAATTGCCTAATTCTAGTGGTGTGAATGGAAGTAAAATAGCGGGTGTCCAGCCATATAGAAATGCAAATTTTCGTAAAAAACCTGCAGTTGAAGCGCTTTTGATCAGAACAGAGCTTTTTGAATTTGGCGCATTTATGCGGCAAATGGATCCGGACCTAATGAACCAATCAAAACTCTTGCTTCCATAGCAACCGTTCAATGACAACTAACATTTTCAATGTCACTTCAACGTACGCCGACAGGGCGCAGCAAAGTATC
>NW_026018814.1:731771-742990 GCF_020466585.1 Dendroctonus ponderosae
AGTGTAGTGATGCAGTTCAGTTCACCATTCAGATCTCCTGTCTTTAAAGAATATATGTAGTGGTGGTTAATGGAAAACATGAAGAAGATATTCATTAAAGCTGCTTTGATTGAAGATTGATCTCTCGGTAAGTGAAAGTTGCTTTTTTTGGTTATTTGGAAAAACATCAAGCTCTCGCGTGCGCAGCTAAATATATGCTCGTTTCACAGAAAATCCCCATGGCAACAGCTTTTCTAGGGGTTTCTTCTGCAACCATGCTGTTTTATACCAGCTTTCAAGAAGTTAAATTCACTCAAAAAACGGTAGCAAAAGGCGCGATGGTAGTTTCCACTAGCTCATGGCAAATTTTGAATTTTTTTAAATTTAAATTTCAGACTGAAAATCTGAGTAAGGGGAATTTTCTATTAGATAAGCATGTCGTTGTAGATGCAAGCGGTGCATAAATACGGACGCGCCCGCGGAATAGCATCGGAACAGTGTAAGCGTTCAAGCAAACCACTTCTGAAGATGCAACCCACTCGTGCTTGCGAAACGTCAGGAAATTCTACCTAACGACGGCCTAAAAACCCGGAAAACCCCTCAGTTTCAAGGAATGGTGCGAAAGTCTATTTCGTTTGATACTTTCGGTTGTCCAAGTTGTTCCCGGTTCTTCGGGTACGAAACTGATTTGCTCCGAAAAAACTCTCTAAACTTGCCAATTGCTCACTTTTAAACTTGGACAACTAAATTGTCGAATGTATTTGTTGTGCCGAGCCCTTCGGGCACGACACTGGTTAAAAGACGAAAAATCGTTGTTTCCGTCGGTCTAAAAGGGCTCGGCACAACTTCGACAATAATTAGATTTCAATGTTGAAGTGAAGTAGAATTTGCAAAATTTTCATTTAAATATTCACCTTCAGCGTCTAAGACCAAATAGTGACTTTTTTCCAAACAAAAAACTAGTTAGAAGTCAAATCATAAGAAATTGACAATCATAGCATTGCAAATTGTGAGAACATGAAAAAATCGATAATTGCCCGGAAGTACCACCTACCAGTGTTGCCGCTCTCGCCCTGGTTGCTCCGTTTTCCCAGGTCGCTTACAATTTTTTTTTTTAATTTCCCGAAGCAAAAGTAGTTTAGTAGTCATTTTAAACTGTGATTTTGCGCTATTTAATTTTGCGTTAATTTTTTAATTCTAGAGGTCTTGTGCAAGCCGTAAACAACGCTCAATTTCGGTTTAAAATCAGGTTGTTTCAGACAAAACTATAAGCCCAAACAAAGCCATAAATTTAAAAAATTCAATACTTCTGCCTACTTAAAGCGACCTACAAAGATAAGGCCAGTATGGGAATATCGATAAAGACGCAAATTATTCACACAGTTGGGTAAAAAATCGGGGAATTAATAGATTGATTCAATCGCAATTTCGAATTTTCGTTCGTTTCGCGTTAGTATCAAGTTTCGGCCGGTTTTTCGCCAGGACTGCGTTTTAGCTCGATTTAAGCCATCATCAGGTCTATAGAAGGGAGCCAGAGTATACTCAGGCTTATGCCATTATAAATTGTGCTTGCGATGAAAAAATCACATCACGGAACACAGAAAAAATAATTTTTTTTTACATTTTTTATTCAATGATTCTTCATTTCATGATTTTCGAGATAGAAGGTAATTAACCGTCTATTTGTCCATTAAAATTTTGCGGTTTTGCGTTGCGACTTGTATTAAAGAACACCCTGCATATGACTTCAGTAATCAGTTCTCAGAAGAATTAAATTATTTGAAAACTGTATGCATGTTCGACATTGTTATACATTTTAACCGCTGAAGAGCATAATGAGGAAACTAACCTGAAATGCGCTGCACCGCTGACAGGTTTATCAACACACTAACCGGAAGTTAAATGTTTAATTATGCTGCTAGGTTGCCAAATTAGCATTAAGTATCGTATCAAAGTATCGCTGATTTAAGCGCAAAAGCCACGAAACTCCCAATTCCCAATCACTCTGTAGAGTGTGTTTGTATCGAACAATCCGGTTGATGATTGTTTTAAAGAATGCCAAATTTAAAATCCTTTCGAATGTTTAAACAAATTTTTTTTGGGCTGAAGCTGCTTGTTGAACCAGCGCCTATTAGATGTAGGTATGCTTTGGCTAGGAAAAACGTTCTGGTAATAAATCTGCCATAAGAGCGCGTTCCAAATTTCATCGGTAAACAGAGGTAAAATCTCCATAGTGAAAGGGCACATTGTAAATCTGCTCACATGATGAAGTAACCCAGTAACGGGACTAACGCAAGAAATAACAGCAAACATGGCAAAATTAAATATTTGGCCGCACCGTTATCAGGAACTGCTGCTGCTGCTTTTGTAGATTTCATTTTTCTGATAATATTAGACGGCCGTAAATTAATTAAGCCGAGGCATGCCAAATATTATGCTAAGACGAGTAGATGGATTTTCGACAAAATAAACCTGCTTTTCGTAGCAGGAGCAACAGCGTCAAGCCGATCTAATTGTTTTGTTCGTGCAATAAAAACTAATAATCGAGCGCGGCTCTTCAGCCAAGCACTCAAATACTCGAAGAATCCGATGGGAAAACGTACACAAGGCATATTTAGCTGTACCGAACAAATAAGCAGAATGTCGTCGTCGACGACGACTTTCATATCTTTTACAAGCATTTCGTGATCCTGGCGAAGAGCACTTACGACTCTCCTATCGCTATCCAGGCTCGCTGATGACGTGTCTCTGGATTCCAAACAGACTATCCAGGATTGCCGAGTATTGAACGCCCGACGAGAATAAATCTTATTATAAGGAAAGAACGAGACGGAGTCAACATCGGTTTGCTCCGCCATGCTTAAATTAAACATTGCTGAAGCTGAATAGGGAACAGGATCGGAGCGGTCTTTATTTTCCCACAAACTGCTTTAGCTCTAATCGTTTCGCGAACAGAAGTTAATTATAATTGCTGGTTTTTTCTAATAAGATAAGTAGATACGATAAATACTCAAGAAAGTTGCTGCGGCTGCGAAAACTTGCGCCTCTAAAACATAAAAAGGGTCTGCTTCTCTTTAACCAACTGTTTACTATGGAAGTCCAACTCTTTCAGTGTTTGACCATAAACTTCGTGAATATTCCAATAAAACGAAACCGCAAATCAATGATAGTCGAAGTTGTGCCAAGCCCCTCTGGAACGACACTGACACGAAGAAAGCCCTGAAAAACACCGCACAAATACTGTGGGTACTTCTTCATATCCCCTTTTGTGGCTCGGCACAACAAATACATTGGATAACTTTGGTTTTCCAAGTTGGGCCTCTTCGGGCACCACATTGATTTGCACACCACAGACAAAACGCTCTAAAGTTGTCACTTTTTCATATTTCCTTTTGGTCAGTGTCGTGCTCGAAGGGCTCGGCACAACAAGCGCAATAGAAAATGTATGTTGTTAATGTTGCCCCGAGCCCTTCGGTTACGACACTGATTTGAACGCGAAAAAAACATAAAATTTCAAATGTTTTCCTTTTGATCATTGCTGTTCTTGAAACGCTCGGCGCAACAAATACATCGAATAATTTTTGTTGTTCCAAGTTTAAACACCAAAGAAAAACCAAACTTGAAATGTTGAGTTCTTCTTTTAAACAGTGTCGTGCCCGAAGGGCTCGGCACAACAAATACATTGAATAATTTTGGTTTCGCAGAAAAGGCGTTTTAAACTTGTCTAACAATCTAAATTTTCTAATGCGTTTGTTGTGCCGAGCCCTTCGGGCACGACATTGATGAGAAGCAAAATTTGACATTTCAATCGACGAGGGGCTCGGCACAACTTGAAGAACGTCAATGATCCAAAAGAAAAATTGAACAATTGAAGCTTTTTTCGCGCTCAAATCAGTGTCGTATCCTACGGGTTCGGCGCAACATTAACAACATACAATTTCTATTGCGCTTGTTGTGCCGAGCCCTTCGAGCACGACACTGACCAAAAGAAAATATGAAAAAGTGACAACTTTAGAGCGTTTTGTCTGCTGTGCGCAAATCAATGTCGTGCCCGAAGAGGCACAACTTGGAAAACCAAAAGTATCCAATGTATTTGGTGTGCCGAGCCCTTCGGGCACGACACTGTTTAAAAGAAGAACTCAACATTTCAAGTTTGGTTTTTCTTTGGTGTTTAAACTTGGAACAACAAAAATTATTCGATGTATTTGTTGCACCGATCCTTTCAGGCACTGCAATGATCAAAAGGAAAAGTGAACATTTGAAATTTTATGTTTTTTGTGTTCAAATCAGTGTCGTAACCGAAGGGCTCGGCGCAACATTAACAACATACATTTTCTATTGCGCTTGTTGTGCCGAGCCCTTCGAGCACGACACTGACCAAAAGGAAATATGAAAAAGTGACTACTTTAGAGCTTTTTGTCTGCGGTGTGCAAATCAATGTCGTGCCCGAAGAGGCACAACTCGGAAAACCAAAGTTATCCAATGTATTTGTTGTGCCGAGCCCTTCGGGCACGACACTGTTTAAAAGAAGAACTCAACATTTCAAGTTTGATTTTTCCTTGGTGTTTAAACTTGGAACAACCAAAATTATTCGATGTATTTGTTGCGCCGTGCCTTTCAGGCACTGCAATGATCAAAAGGAAAAGTGAACATTTGAAATTTTATGTTTTTTGTGTTCAAATCAGTGTCGTAACCGAAGGGCTCGGCGCAACATTAACAACATACATTTTCTATTGCGCTTGTTGTGCCGAGCCCTTCGAGCACGACACTGACCAAAAGGAAATATGAAAAAGTGACTACTTTAGAGCTTTTTGTCTGCGGTGTGCAAATCAATGTCGTGCCCGAAGAGGCACAACTTGGAAAACCAAAGTTATCCAATGTATTTGTTGTGCCGAGCCCTTCGGGCACGACACTGTTTAAAAGAAGAACTCAACATTTCAAGTTTGGTTTTTCTTTCATGTTTAAACTTTGAACAACCAAAATTATTCGATGTATTTGTTGCGCCGAGCCTTTCAGGCACTGCAATGATCAAAAGGAAAAGTGAACATTTGAAATTTTATGTTTTTTGTGTTCAAATCAGTGTCGTAACCGAAGGGCTCGGCGCAACATTAACAACATACATTTTCTATTGCGCTTGTTGTGCCGAGCCCTTCGAGCACGACACTGACCAAAAGGAAATATGAAAAAGTGACTACTTTAGAGCTTTTTGTCTGCGGTGTGCAAATCAATGTCGTGCCCGAAGAGGCACAACTTGGAAAACCAAAAGTATCCAATGTATTTGTTGTGCCGAGCCCTTCGGGCACGACACTGTTTAAAAGAAGAACTCAACATTTCAAGTTTGGTTTTTCTTTGGTGTTTAAACTTGGAACAACCAAAATTATTCCATGTATTTGTTGAGCCGAGCGTTTCAAAAACAGCAATGATCAAAAGGAAAAGTGAACATTTGAAATTTTATGTTTTTTTCGCGTGCAAATCAGTGTCGTAACCGAAAGGCTCGGCGCAACAGTAACTTTTCGAATGCGTTTGTTGTGCCCAGCCCTTTGGGCACAACACTGACTAAAAGAAAAAATAAAAAAGTTACAAGTTTAAAGAGTTTTTCTGCGGGCAAAGCAGCTTGCACAACCAAAATGTTGCGACGCATTTTTTGTTCCCGAAAGGCTCGGCACAACTTGAACAACCAAAATTGTCCGATGCATTTGAGGGCCCCGATGGGCTCGGCACAACAAATCCGCAGGTCAATTTTGATTGTTTAAGTTGCGCCCAAAACGTGCGTTGACACAAAAACACGCCGGATAATTTTTGTTGTCCAACTTGTCTACATTAACTTGCACGCAGTGTTTGTTGTGCCGAATAAAAGGCAAACACTGATTGATTCTGAAGTTTTTGAGGCTTTTTCAGTGGCAAAATTTTTCGAAAATTAAACAACTTTTAATCCAAAAGCTTAATTGCCAATATTGTGTTTTTGGGGTTTTCTAGAAATCCGGCTTTTTGGTCAACGACGAAAGGGTGGTTTTACACATTTTATACACACTGTGTCCTGTTGCACAAAAACCCTGTTTTAGACCCAATTTGCCTGTGCAAGATGCAAAATTAACCTGAATTCTTCACACTTCACAGTCTCTTTTCATGCTCACGTTTTTTCCAAATTAATAACTGAAATGCGCCTATATGGAAATGCGCGAGAGATCAATGAAAAAACACCTGCCACCCCACAGTTCACGATAATCAAGCCCCCAATAATATTTGGAATAAATCGAATCGCAAGCATTAGCCCCCCTCTAGGATTGCGGGTAGCAATGCTTCATCCCCTAGTTGAAACTAGGCAGCTGCGCTCTCTTCCCGAACCTCTTAAACCATTGTGCCGCAGCTTAAGGACTGTGTATTTTAATTTTAACACTCCATATTCATGACCCCGTATCATAAGGCCGGATTTGAGTGCCGCATAATGCACTTGATAGTCGCATATTGGCATTTTATGCGCAACTGTTCACATATCAACGAGTACCGTTCATCATATGAGGCTTGATTGTTCCAGAAAAAAAAAGAAGCGAAATGACAATCATTGAGCGAGGAGACGCGTAAGGAGGTGAATTTTTTCGGCTTTTAATATCAATCTTTTGATAAGACGCGCACAATGAAAGGGGGTGAAGTCGTTGCGTAACGCTCGGGCTAAATTTGCAAGGGGGTGACAGGTTTGCGCCAATATTCGCGCCCTTGCAGGTCTGCACATTCCCGAAACACGTGCTTAACATATCGAAAACTGATGGCGATCGCGTCCGGTTTTAATCAACGCTTTCCGCCCGCGTTTATCGCATTTTTTCATTATCGGGGAAGTTCTTTGATGTTCGGGTCATTGGGATGCTCATCAAGACTCAAACCTACCAGCTGCGATGAGACAACTTAAATATCCGCAAACTCTCTAAAAGTTATTAAACAATATAACGTTATAAAAGCGCGATTAATGGCATAAATGAAAGCGACTAATATCGCCTTAACCGGATCAAGTTCACATGGCAAATCCCATATGATTAATTTCAATCAAATATTTCCCATTAGGAGCTAATATTTTCATACAAGGGCTGGGCCCTTTAGGACGTCAAGAGGAGTCATAATCTTCCGCCCATTTAATTTTGTTTGGCGAGATAATCTCGAAATGATTAAACCGGCAATAAAGCGAAATTGCCAGTGAAATATTTAAGGGTGACAATATCAGATGATCAGGGGTGAGAATGCGAGCCCTCAGCAATATTGTACCATTTAGTCGGATCGTTAAAACGTAATGTATGATGGGGAGTGATGATCATCGTCCTGCTTTGTCATGCTTTACTATTCGCGAGGATCGATTTTGGATAGTTCCTGCAATATTTTCAATAAAGGGTAAATATTTCATCAAGTCCCTTACTTAATTTGTATGATATTTCCCTATTTAAATTGTTTATTCTCAGTTTGAATCTTTAGAAAGCAATTTCTGCCCTATTGTGAACTCCCCATATGCATGTAGAAGTGCATTGACTAAAAAAAAGTGAAAACATTGATTTTTGGTTGATTTTTTAGGAAAAACTCAATACTTCCTATTAATGAATTTACGATTTATACAGAAAAATTAAAAATGTTCCATACAGTGTACACAAAGTTCAAATTTCCATTGAGGATATTTTTGTACAACGGCCTAAGTTGGGCCTATAGGCCTGCTTGTTGCCACGCAGTTTACGCATTTGGGCCCACTATGAGGCTTTTGGTGGATCGGCCGTGGATTTTTCGATGCAATTTAGGAAGGAAAATCCACTTTTATCTTGTCTGGATTCAACGCGCTAGTCTACAACATTAAGTGAAAATTCGACCCATAGAAAATCGACCCTTGGAAAAACTTCGGCCAAAAATCAAAATTTCACATGCGTGTTTTTTGAGCTCAATCGATTCCTTTCGACGCAAGAAGGTCACAAATATGCATTTATAAAGGGTTTGGGTCAATAATAAGGAAGAAATCGTGGGATAAAGATCGTGAACGCTCAAAAAACGCTTAAAATGTGCCGAATATGTCTATTATTTCCGATATGAAACTCCTACAATGTTTTTTAATGAGTTCAATGCATTTCTTGCGTTCGTGAGCTTAAAATGATGTTAAATTTGAAACGTTTTGAGAAAATTTTCATTTTTTCAAAAAATCGACCCCCACCCTTGGAAAAATTTCGACCAAAAATCAAAATTTTACATGCCTGTTTTTTGAGCTCAATCGATTCCTTTCGATGTAGGAAGTTCAGAAATATGCATTTATAAAGGGTTTGGGTCAATAATAAGGAAGAAATCGTSGGATAAAGATCGTGAACGCTCAAAAAACGCTTAAAATGTGCCGAAAATGTCTATTATTTCCGATYTGAAACTCCTACAATGTTTTTTAATGAGTTCGATGCATTTCTTGCGTWYGTGAGCTGAAAATGATGTAAAATTTGAAACATTTTGAGAAMATTTTMATTTTTTCAAAAAATCGACCCCCACCCTTGGAAAAATTTCGACCAAAAATCAAAATTTCACATGCGTGTTTTTTGAGCTCAATCGATTCCTTTCGACGCAAGAAGGTCACAAATATGCATTTATAAAGCGTTTGGGTCAATAATAAGGAAGAAATCGTCGGATAAAGATCGTGAACTCTCAAAAAACGCTTCAAATGTGCCGAAAATGTCTATTATTTCGGGCCTGAAACGTGTTTATAAAAAGTGTGGCACGCTGTATCAATACGGCAGCCGTATTGGCTTCGTATACTTTTTTCGGTCTCAGCTACCCGGTATTTCTGGCAAACTGATTTAAACTTTGACAACCCTGTACAAATTTTCGCTAATCTTGACTTAAATTTTGCCCAACAAACCCACAAAGATTCGATAAAAAAGTTATTCAAATCCGTCGACTAGGAGCCCGGGGGATTTTTTTAATTCAAACTTGTATCATTTTGACACTCTGTACAGGTATGTGAAAACCCCAAGTTGCGCTATGTGGACAATCAAAGAACATCCCGAACAAACAAAAAAATTGAAAAGGTGAAAAAAGAAGAAATTTACAACCGGTTTAAGGCAATAAAATCTCCCCCCAAAAGTGCTAATCCCTGTTTGGCGTCACCACCCAAATCCCACTAAGGCTCAGTTCATCAGCAATCAAAAAATATTAATTTACATTAATAGGTAATTTAAATATTTACCATAGAAGGCCAATGTCGATGGCAGGCATATTAAGCGGAATACTAAATTATCCAGTAGGAAAAATGTTAATTCCAGAGTCTTAGACTGTCAGCGAGTGCATCCCGTCTCTTTCCCACATTATGTGTTCAAATGCAAAAATATTATGGGTGTCAATAATTTAGACTCGGCCTATTGTTAAATATGTGACATGTTTATTTGCCAAGAAATGTGGCGCCTGCAAGCCAGCAATCCGATTGGTGTGTGAGCAGATGTGTCATTAAAGGATCAAACTGGCTAATCCGGAACGAAATAATTTTAAAAACAAATATCGAAAGGATATTTATTTTGAATCAAGCTGCCAGCCTAAAAGGATAAATATGTTTTATATCAGAAAATGCTTGTTATCTATTGGCAAAGCTCGTGACTTGAACGATTCAACAAATAAATCAAAGACCAAACATTGTTATTGCACACGCACCTGAACCTAAACTGTTTTATAATTAATACGATGGATGATCAAAATCAAAGTGAATCAAAGTGAAGAAAATGAAAAATCATGGAACGTCCAACTCCATCTCTGTCCTGATGCTGATGGTTTCGATGAGCCCAACCGGTGTGCCATCATCAGACAAAAGCTCAGCAGCTCATGCCTCCTACCGCGCTTGTTGCACGCTTGAAATGAGCTTTTCACTTATTCCAAGCCGCATTAGCTGGCCGATTTCGCTACCGACGCTACCTGCCTCCCTTCTGACATTTATTGGACATGATCCCAAGTCGCTCCATTGATTCTGTATAAACATGTTCATCGACAGGGGTTTTGCTCCCTTTTTCCTAACAGTTCAAAGGATCACTTCCCGATAATCCCTGGGTGGCGACATCACCAAACTGAACGTAAAATTTCAAATATTATAGTCGCTTTCGGTCATAAAGCAAGCTCAATTCCCAAAAAAGGGGTGGAACTGTTGGGAGTACAACTATGTAAATGTTTAAAGGCAGAAGTCCACTCTTAAAAGTTGAAGTTAAAGAAAGAAAATAAGCAACGCATGCATACAGAAAACATCCATTATGCAACTTGCTCGGTCCATATATCAGTTGGAAATCTCATAAATAACAATTCATATGTACCAAACGATAAAGGCTGCCGTAACCCACATTTTCAACACTTTTCACACACCAAATTCTTTCTCACATGTTTTGATAAAGCAGTTTGCTCGGCAAACATTTTCACAGGCCTTAAGGACTTAAGTGCATCAGAGTCGAACAAATAGCCAGATTATCGGAATATTCAGCTCCCAAAAGACATTCTCATCGGGCATTTAATCACGTTCCAGCGATGGTACAATGACAAAATATTGTCGATGGAAAGTGGTTGGTACTTGACTGAGCGTGATGGATTATCCACGGTAAAATTACTTCGGGGATTTTCCGGCCGCCGCATTTCAGGGCTGGATTTCATTAAGTTGCCAGTCGATGGTAGCAAATTGTTTTAAAATATTTGTGGCATCAAAATCCCAAATCCTGAGGATGGCGGGTCAGGAACTCTAGGGAAAAAAGGAGCTCAAGAAAATGCAACAGAATGAACTTTTGCAGATTTGGAGAAGCAAATTTGGCTAACGCCAGCCTAAGCCAAAGTGACTTAAATTCAGGATTCTTTTGCAAAATACCCGATAATTGTATCAATAGAGAGAGCGAAAGAGAGCAAACGAGTAGAGCGCAAATTTCAGTTAAAGTCAGTCTGGCCCAAGCAGGGGCGGATCCAGCTTTAAAGTCAGGTAGGGGTTATGTAGAAAAAATCTTCTTCAGTCTTCTGTTATCTTCAATTTTCAGTCTTCTGTTATCTATGAAATTAGAAAAATTATCGTCGTTTTGTGCAAGGGTGGCGCAGGATTATTGCAAAATTTCATGTTTTCCGTCCCGTTTTGCATGTTTCTCGGGAGCAAAATGAGCAAGAACGCTCGTTTTTACATCATCTCAGGCCTTTATTCGAAGTTTCTCAAGAACCATTCGAGCCACAGAATTCGTTTTGGCATCGTTGGATAGAGAATTGAAAACTCGATTCAGTCGTAACAA
>NW_026018814.1:743989-744303 GCF_020466585.1 Dendroctonus ponderosae
GAATTCAAGAAGTTTTAGATTTGCGTGGTTTTTTTTGAGTTGCAAAATCCACTTGAACATGACGCTGCTTTTTTCGAAGTTTCTCAAGAACCATTTGAACCACAGAATTTGTTTTGGCATCGTTGGATAGAGAATTGAAAAGTCTATTCAGTCATGACCCCCATGACCCCCCCCCTCGATCCGCCCTTGGGCCCAAGTGATTCTCGGTTCAACTATGAAGTTTTTTGCAAAAGCCCTTCAGATGGTGGATTAAGAAAACTTCTAGCATCTATAAAAATGCACATTTAGAGCTTCTGTTACTCTCCGAAAAAATG
>NW_026018814.1:744759-746401 GCF_020466585.1 Dendroctonus ponderosae
GATATCGTCTAAAATTGCTGAATTTTTTGCAAACACTTTTAGAACGCTGGGGCAATGAAACTTTCAGCACCTGTAGGAAAACTAACCTCGATAGAAGACAAAAAGTTGCACAATCGTAGCTTCGGCAAATTTAGAGAAACTGATTTTTGAAGTTCGGTTAATATCATTCAAGGCAAAGCGATTCTCACTGAAACAAACGTATTTTTGCCAATGCCCTGAAGATGGCGGAGCAATGAAACTTGCAGCACCTACAGAGGGAAAAGTTGCAATTGAAGACTTTTTGGACTTCTGTTAACATCATTTAGCGAAAGCTCTGAGAATGGTAGAGTAATAAAACTTTGTTGAGAAGCAACTTGCTCTCGTTACAGATTATACCTTTGCAAACACTTTTTTTAGCAACGATTCTTTTTCTACCTATGGAAACTTGATGTAAAAACTGCCTTAATACTGGGCAAAAATTAGAAACAAACCCCTGAACAGTTGGTGACCAATCGCCTCCCAAGCAAATGAGAATCGGCTGAACAAACACGGAACAAATAAAGTAACAAATAAACATAATTACAAGCGAGTTAAGAAGCTTACACCGCTTAAACAAACACATATCAGGAAGCAGCGAGAGAGCAGTCACGTGCCGCGACCATGTGACATCTCTTCGGGGCCCCAAAAACTTTGAGAGCCAAGTAGGCCCGAGGGGCGCGACACTTCTCTACGCTCTTAAGCCGAATGGCAAACAGACAGATAGACAATCGAGGACGTGCTTATTTATTTTTTAGTTGACAATGGGGGATGAATTAGGGTTTAACAACGATGAGGATTTCGGGGGATTGACACCATATTTTACTTCAGTGAGGTGGAGGAAAAGGAGAACTTACATGCCAAGCAAAGGAGTATGCACTAATCAGTAGAATGCTCAACTATTCGAATTAGATGGGCTGGAAACTAGCTGAAAATCGACGTGAAAAAACCCAGAAGTTGAAGTTTGTTTGGAGTGTGACAGCGTTGCCAAGCAACCAGCTGTCAAAAGCGCGTCAACCCTCATGTCAGTTTGAACGTCACTAATGGCCGGAAGACACAGCGGGCGAACCGGTTAGTAGAATTGTTGAAAAATCAGCACTTTTTCAACTTCCGCACGAAACAAAGTAAAGTTCTTTCAAACGTCGACTTTCTTTTAACGTTTTGCGACATTTCCCGGCCCGGAAGTGCGATTTTGGCTAAAGCACCGCGTTTTGTGATTCACAACTGCCTGACGTTTTACTGTCACATTAGTGACAACATTCAAGCAGTGATGCCAGATCGGTAAATTTAAAGTCCCTAGTTTTACCGAGACTTTCAAAAAAAACTATAAATAAGAATGATGTGAAGTGAAACAAAAAAGGTTACAGCAAACGGTATATTTCGAAATTAAAAAATGTGAAAAATTAAGCTAACAATTTTGCTTCAATTTCAATTCTTCTGATTTATTCTTGTAAATTCAAGCTTTAATTAAAATAAAAAAAACTTGAAAATCGCTCTTAGTGTTTGGCTTAAATTTAGAGACCCAGTTGAGCTGTCACTGTCTAGTAGTCACTACGGGATAGAGCCTTTAAAAGCACACTTTTAATATAAAACATCAATTCGGGAATGATCCAAAGAGATAGACTTT
>NW_026018814.1:747400-749339 GCF_020466585.1 Dendroctonus ponderosae
TCGAAAATCATTTTTCAGTTTGAAAAACAGAAAAATTCGACTTTGATCTAGAAACTAAGATTTCAAGCGTAAATTTCCGCCCGTGATCCTGAAATGTTGACTGAAACCCGGAAGCTCTTGTTCTAATCTTTAAATTTAAATTCAACTTTTTACCTTCAAGTGGATGTTTAGACTTTGAAGGTGAAACTCGAAATTCAATCACCAACTTTCCTATTGAAACCTCAAATCAGGACTTTTATCTCAAAAAATTCACTTCATAAGAACAAGTTTTACTTCAATCTGCAAACGTGAACACGAAATTTCGAGCTTAACTCGCATTTGCTCGCCTCGGCAAAAACTGCGAGTTTCGCCCAGAAAATTAATTTTTTAGAATGCAATTTTGGCCTAGAAATGTGAAGTAGAAATTCTAACTTCAAGTCTATTTTTGAAAGAGAAATTGCGACTAATCTCGAGTTCCAACTTGAAACTAAAAACGACTTGAATCTTGAAATGATGACTTTAAATCTAAAATACCGTCGTTGATATCAAAATTTTCACTGAGAAGTGGAAACTTCAAATTGCAACAGAAAATTTCAACTATAAGTTGGCAAACTTAGTTTTCTAGAAACTGGAAGTTTTCGTTTCAGAATCGATTCACTTGATATTTGTGCTTTTGGACAACATTTTAATCTTTTTTTAGATGAAAACGTTGTCCAAAGGTACAAATATCAAGTGATCATTTCAGAGTGTGCAGACTTTTCCTTCTGATCTGAACAATCAATCTTGTTGAACTTTTCGTTTATTATTAAATATTAAGCCATGCTGCTCTGCATCTTATTTGCTTTCGATCCATTGGTTGGCCATAGCAAATCTTTAGGAATTTATCTACGTGCGATTGACGCAAATATTAATACCGCCCGCTATTGCCAGCCAGACAATTTCCTCACAGGTGCTTACTGTTAAAGTCAAAGAAATTATACCAGATTTACGAAAACTATCCTATTTTTCCGAAACCTGCCAATAAAGATAAAACGGCCTTCGTCTGCATGGGGAATTAGATCGGAGTCGCTGTTGATTCGATCAAAACTTATATAAGATCTCCAAAAGATTTACCCGGATTACCGTATTATTGCAAATATGGTGCCTCAATAAACACATCGACAAACATTGAACGCCTATTCTGAAACACGTTACCCGTTTAAAGTGCTTGTAATCCGGGTGTAATACTGTGAGCAAATAGACGCGCTTGTGGAGTCTTCAAACTTGGAAAAAATCAGGCCATGTGAAAGGAAAAACTAGTTCCTTAGTTTAAGTTTTTTGAAGCCAGATAAGGATGACTTAGATTTCAGCAGACAATCGTGCACAAACTTGGTTAATGTTAAGCCGTCTGCGTGTAGCTGGTTTTTTTGTGTGTTTTAGAAGATAAATTCTTTTTTTTACAAACTTCTTTTTGGGTATTTCGCCTCAAAAATTTTTGCCTTTAAAAAAGACAGAATTTCCTCACGTCTTTTATTACAGATTGATAAATAGTGCTCCTATTTCGCAATAAGAACGAATTATTTATCAAAAGGTAATCAAGAACTATCACCTAGAGGGTATCCTGCGACACACTTAGGCTCAAGCTGTAAGAGAAAATTCCAATTAGTACAGAAATTAATTTGAAAAATTACCTTGACGTTTCGATAGCTATTTTCTGCTATCGTTATCAAAAGAACCTAAATGAACCTCAAAAAGAGTATGTTAATAAATTGTGTAACAATAGTAGGGTAATACAATATATGAAAATTCGTTCTGATAATTCGTCTGTGCAAATTGTCAGTTATGTGACTTTCACTTAATCTCATTGTTTAAATTAGTAAAGGTAATGTTAATTAATAATTTTGGTGTAAATTTAATTTAGGTGTATGTTTCTTTGGTCTACTTCAGATTTTAGCATAGGTAACCATGTATGACTTAAATT
>NW_026018814.1:750338-751743 GCF_020466585.1 Dendroctonus ponderosae
ATGTTTTTCTGAATTTTAATCTAAGTTTCAACTTTCTCAACTACGTTCTTTGCCCCCAAATATTTAGTGTTGAGAACGAGACATGGATTTTAATCTTTAGCGACTGAACGCAAAATTCCTCGGCTTTCAAACTTGAAAGTATTCGAAATTGAACTCTACTGTGTTTTCATTTAAACGTGAAGGAAAATTTCGATTTCAAAGTAAACCATTTCAGCTTAAATAAAGGTGAGTTTAATGAAGCACTTTTGCTCTTTGAAAATGCAACAATACAGTTCTTTTGCATTTATGCCGCTTTTCTAAATGAGTTTTTTCTGAAAGTGTTCTCTTCTCGGGTGGAAAATTTATTAAAACCTAAAATATTACAATGTGTTATTTGTATCAAATAAATTTACTATACAATAATGGGGCACTTATCGCTCATGATGTCATTGAGCTAATACACACATTCAATCATGTTTCGCTTTTGTGTCATTTCTCTCTGCAAAAATCAACATGTTGTATGTTATTGTTATAACAGGCTTATTTTCGCACAATACAATGGAGGCGGGCTTAAGAGTCGCATAAATGTGTTCGTTTTATGTTTTGCTAAGTCACTGATTTGTTTTGGTTTTGAATGCTGCACAGCTAATATTTAATCGAATCAATGAATTCATTCATAAAACGCTTTGTTTAATATCAAAACAAACCTTTGCATTTGCAGAGTAATAGTAGAAAATGATGAAAAACATTTGTTTTTCAGATTGGAGAAGTGCAAAGAAACAACAAGCGTTTAAAGCACCGAAAGCTCGTATTGTATAATGTCTAAATTTTAGCATAATTGATGCCGAACCATTTTTCATAACATCAATCAATGTGATCTTAAAAGCAAATTAATCAGTGGAGGATTGAAATGTCCAATGTTCCATTAAAAATGTATTGGTCTAAAATTAATCCTTTGCAATAACAATAATGGATTAAGATGATTGGAAAGTGGGATTTATTATCTTAGGCGATTGTCTTCAATGGATGACTTTCGACAATCCCTTTAAGCCGACAAATTTAATGCCAATCGCCAATAATTTCAAGTGCATTTTCAAGCAAACTATTAATAGATGATTATTTAAGGTATTTGAAATGTTTTGTTTTGGATTTTCGTTACTCATATCTACGTTCAAGAGTCATTTTATTAGTTTCTTTTTTATAAATTCGCGTTTCAAACATAGCTTTGACAGTAATTTGAAAAGTTAACTCTAAATAATGAGACCAAAAAACGATATCTGAACTTAGACACGAAATATGGACAATTTATTTTAAATCTTAGACAACCAAAGTTAGGCAACGGTAAAGGTGGTTTTCTCGCCTCGAACAATTCTTTTGCAAGCCACCTCTGAAGATGCAGGCTGGTTGTGCTTGCAAAACATCGGGT
>NW_026018814.1:752742-755341 GCF_020466585.1 Dendroctonus ponderosae
TAGTGAACATAATCGAACAATACCAGTATACAATTTATATTAAATATCGAACATTCTTCATACACAAACTAAGACGCGCAACTTATAGAACTAAGCTTCAATATATCTTCTATACACAGCATAAAGGAAATAATAATTTACAATACTTTTCCCGGCGGGTGGTTATCTACAGAGTCCCATGTAGTTCCTAAGTCAAAAGAGCTACAGCTAGTTTCGGTGTTATAAATGTTTATATTGCATGCATTTGAAAAGCATGCCAAGGCTTAAAGCAGCACATAAAAACTGATGATGGTGGAAAAATACACCGAAACGTATTTTGATTGATAAATAAATGACTGAAACCCAGGAATGAATTTGACTTGGAACTTAATGCACAGCCAATAAATAGCCAGAACGAATTTTTCGTCATTGAATGGTTTGAGCGAACCAACCAGGATTAAACTAACTGCAGTGATGGCAAAAAGGTGCTTTTAAGCCGAAACGGTTGGCGAAAAGAGCGGAAATTCGTTCCAAAAAGTCGAGATTTGAAAAGCGAAAAAAAGTGAAATCTTCTATGGCCAGTTGAATGCTTATGGCAACTTTTCAACGGCACACACTTAACGGAATTGCGCATTTAATCGGGAAAAGTGGAAAAAAGGGGCACAAAACGAAAGGACGGCATTACATTTATTTAAATTTCAAACCGTGTGCTCGGTCGGGCGCAAATTCAAGCAGACGTGCAAGCCGCATCTGTGCGGATGGCGAATAAAAAATGATTTTATTTGTCGAGTTGGGGTCGAACTGAAACGAGGGAGAGAAAAAATCAATCTACATTCAGGCCGAACAACAACCCTACTGCAGGAACGTGAAAATCCCTACGTAAACCTGATACCTTGGGGGTGAAGTGGGCGTAGGCGAGGGGTTGGAGGCGTGGCCCGGATCTTCCCCACCATCGACAACCGCTTTGTTTTCTCACATCGTTGCCGGAAATGTGGTGGCTTGAACCATCATTGTTCTTGTCATGATAATATTGGTATAACATTTCCAGAAACCAGTCGCCGCTGATCTCGCCTGATGACTGGCTGTTTTCTCCTCCTCCTCCCGAATTACTTCTGGCTGATCCGCAGTGGGTGTGTTATAATCGCGATATTCCTTATCTCTGCCCGATGTTCAGTGCTTTGAAGATAACGCTCTTTTTAAAAAGACGTGCCAGTCGAAGATTCCGCACTGTTGATGATCTGATTGTTCGCGCCGGTCGACGAACGCCGCTGTGTCCAATTTTCTAGTGCTTTGAAAGTTCCACCGGTTCCGCAAACGTAAATGTTAGCCATGGAGGAGGAATGTGGCCGCTTGGCGACGGACGACATCAAAGAAGCGGACATAATGGAGCAAC
This sequence comes from Dendroctonus ponderosae, assembly GCF_020466585.1. Taxonomy (NCBI): domain Eukaryota; kingdom Metazoa; phylum Arthropoda; class Insecta; order Coleoptera; family Curculionidae; genus Dendroctonus; species Dendroctonus ponderosae. Next base: position 754,115 of record NW_026018814.1, read on the forward strand.
GCTACCCCATGCCGGACAGTCCGCTGGATCTTCGCGGGTCCAGCGAAGCGCACTCGCCGGTGAAGTCCGAGGATGGCTACATGGAGCAGCCCCAGAAGAAGTCCACGCATCAGCTGATCAAGCCGCCCTATTCGTACATTGCGCTCATCACGATGGCCATCCTGCAGTCGCCTAGGAAGAAGCTGACGCTGAGCGGCATTTGCGAGTTCATCATGACCAGGTTCGCCTACTACCGGGAGAAGTTTCCCGCCTGGCAGAACTCCATCAGGCATAATCTGTCGCTGAACGACTGCTTCATCAAAATCCCGCGGGAGCCCGGCAATCCCGGCAAAGGCAACTACTGGACGCTGGATCCGCTGGCCGAAGACATGTTTGATAATGGCAGTTTCCTGCGTAGGAGGAAGCGCTATAAGAGGCCGTCAGCCAATTTGATGCTGCGCGACCATCACACGTCTGCAATGGTTGCCCAGTTCCTGCAGAGCCAAGAAAGCTACCATAGTGGACTGTTCAGCCATCCGTCGCTCCACAACCCCTACCCGTACATTCCAGGCATTCCGAACGGGTTGCCGATGTTGAACCCGATCGATTTGTCGCGCTTGGGGCTGCCTCATTTAGGCCTGCTCCCTCAAGCGAACATCTGCAAGCCCGTGCCTGTGCAACCAAGTGTTACTCCGGTATCCGATGCCGAAGACTATTTACCGACGGATATTCGCAAAAAGGCCCGCACCGGATTCTCAATAGATTCGATCATTGGCAATGAAGGTAGGAGCCAGTCCAAGAGTGAAATGTCGCGCAAAAGCAACTCGCAAAGTCCAGAGATTCCGGGAATTTCCAGAATTCACAATCAAATGAGCGCCTTTTCGCCTTTGTCTTCCAGTGATGATTGGACGAGATGAAACTGTGGCGTGTAGTGATCGAGTTCGCTTAGTTTGTACATAATTCTTCTCACTCAAAGACCAAAGATTACTATATAAAGACATAGACTGTAATGTGATTATTTAGATGCAATATAAATATTTATAACACCGAAACTAGCTGTAGCTCTTTTGACTTAGGAACTACATGGGAATCTGTAGGTAACCACCCGCAGGGAAAAGTATTGTAAATTATTGTTTCCTTTATACTGTGTATAGAAGATATATTGAAACTTAGTTCTATAAGTTGCGCGTCTTAGTTTGTGTATGAAGAATGTTCGATATTTAATATAAATTGTATACTGGTATTGTT
>NW_026018814.1:756340-757769 GCF_020466585.1 Dendroctonus ponderosae
TGAGAACAGTGTAAGCGTTCAAGCAAACCACTTCTGAAGATGCAAGCCACTCGTGCTTGCGAAACGTCAAGAAGAAATTCTACCGAACGACGGCCCAAAAACTCGAAAAAGTTTAGGTCTCAAAATTTAAGTTTTAATGTTTTTTTCCAGCGACCATTTTAACTCTTTTCTAATATGTTTCCTTGCAAGATAACATTTTTCCGGCTGTTAAAGTCGATTTCTCAGCTTAGACTTTGAGCGCAACGATTTTTGCTCGAGATTTCTCAAAAACCCTTTTAATCCTACTGATTGTCCATTTTTTTGAAGATAAATCGCGATATTTTTGACCATCAAATCATTTCTTCTAAACTGCTCGCTAAGCAGCCAAATTTGTCTTAAATTTAGAACTGGATAAATTCTGATTGTTTCTAGTCATTTGGTTTCTGTTTGAGGTGCTTTTAACTCCATTTGCTTTCCGTTAGTCGCTGTTTTGATAAGAATTAAGCATCGCAAACGAATTTTGTACAGGGTGGCAAAAAATGCAAAATTTTGCAAAGTTCTGCATCCAACCCACAGGTTAAAGGTCAACCATTTGACTCAAAACAGTTTTTGAATTTTTCGTCCATCTTTTCTAAACAGATTTTTTTATTTTCTATACAATATTGTATACAGGGTGGTCTCAAAAAATCAACTTTTTGGTTTTGCAGCCACAACTTTGCGGCTCCTGGTCCGATTCTTACGATCTAGCGCTCGTGTGGAAGCTTAAAGTTCATGGACAATTTAAGATGAAGATTCAGGCAGAATTGCCCCCGAAATTAGCGATTTTGGACGCTTTTCAACTAAGTGAAGTTCATTTCCAAATATTTGAATTTTTCGCTCAATTCGACTGTGATGTTGTTGCTTCAATATGAGTCCCAGATTTTGAAAATCGGTTCAAGAGAAAAAATGATGATTTGGGAAAAAATAAACTCGCACAAAATAATCAACGTTTTTTTCTGACTTCGGCTTCAACTTCCCTTTAAGTCGCAATGCGCTCTTCTAAAACATTTCAGCTGATTATTTCTGATGCCGAGTTGACGATTTGCTTTGACCGAGTAAACGCTTATCCAGAATCTGAAGTTTTCCGGGGTTTTGGTAAATCGACACGCCGCACACAAAACGCTATTTATTGTTCTCGGCAGTGGCAATGCAAATAGAGCCTCACAAAGGACCCGTAATATTAGAGCCGCAGGCCGCAGTTGCGATGTTCACCATACGATTATATTACAATTGAGTTTTGGCTTTGTTCTCTTACGGTACACATGCTCGCTTTTCGGTAAACATTCATTATTGCCGTTCGAAGTTTCTCTCGATATTTCTACATTTACAAAGGTACGTTTTGTTTGATTTGCATTACGTTCATGCACATAATCAATTTGATATTTGGATATTGTGTTCTGGTCAATTCTCT
>NW_026018814.1:758768-761078 GCF_020466585.1 Dendroctonus ponderosae
AGAACTGAACGCGGGTTCTGATGAGAACAGTGTAAGCGTTCAAGCAAACCACTTCTGAAGATGCAAGCCACTCGTGCTTGCGAAACGTCAGAAAGAAATTCTACCGAACGACGAGAATGTATTCCTGATGTTTCTTTCTGGGTCAAAACTACTCAAATTTCCTCACTCACGTTGTTACCACTGAATCGACTTTTCAATTCTCTATCCAACGATGCCAAAACGAATTCTGTGACTCGAATGGTTCTTGATAAACTTCGAAAAAAGGCCATTTAGTTATCTCTAGAATGATGTAAAAACGAGAAACATGCAAAATGGGACGGAAAACAGGAAATTTTGCAATAATCTTGCGCCACCCGTGCACAAAACGACGATCATTTTTCAACAAGTTCATAAACAACAGAAGATTGTATTTTTTCTACATAACCCCCCCCCCCCCACAACTTTTTCCAACTTGGGTCATTTTTCCCGAAAACTCCATTTTACTTCTAAGTGTCCTTATCGCAAGATTTAATTGACAAATTCAATTCCCCAAACACTGAATTCTCTAAAGTGAAAACTGATCACAATAGTTAAGCATGCGCGGTCATTGCTTGAAATTCTAGTTTTTTGGGCCTTAAAAAAAGTTTTCCTGACGTTTCGCCACCACGAGCGACTGGCATCTCCAGGCATTCAGCGTTACCAATTTCCCCAGAATCAGTGGTGGCATCTGCACACTACCTAGCGAACTCTACATCACGTTTGCAGCAGAATCAAAGCTGCAGATCACACACTCGTAATTGATAGCTTTCGTTTTGATTCTCCTCCAATAGATGGCCGTCCGTACACGCATCGGGAATAACAGTTCCCTCTATGAAGAGATTTAAAGATAAATGAGTGTGCGCTAGGGATGGGCCACCGATGGTAGCCATCGATGTTGACATCGAAAGGTAATATCGATGTACATCGATGTTCGCAGTTGCATACAAATTTTAAATTGATTAACTTAAACTTAAACAATTTTATTTTACAACTGCTATGACATTAAATAATCGACTAAATTTACGACATTTTTCGGTCATTTGACTGCAAAAAGAGGCTTTTTTCGGGTGCAGCTGGAAATGGGCCGATCAACATCAAATATGCGATGTTTTAATCTCAAGGTCTACCATCAATGCCCAAATTTCCAACATCGATGCTAAAAATATCGAACATCGAACGAATTACATCGATCTTTGCGAAACATCGATGTTCCTCTCCCATCCCTAGTGTGCGCACTCAGAAAAATATGATGAAATAATAAAAATATGATTAGATTGCAATGTAAATTTGTTTTCAGCCCAACTGCTGTCAGCTAAACTTTTATGTAAATTAAACTAAACGAAAATTTCGCAAAAATGCACATTTTCCCGAAGTTAATCGTTCTTAAAATCTTTGAATTCAAATAATTTTTTTTGAATCCTCCAAAGGACCTTAATTTAAAGACAATTTAAATAAATCAACCATTCACTAATTATAACGTTTACGACGAAAAAAACCCCAAAAAAATGGCCCATTAAACAGTCACCCAACACAAGCCACTTAAGCAGCAGCAAATGCGATGAAGAAAAACTCTCATAAAGCACACACAAATCATGCACTCGAGGTTCTGCTAGAGTACTTTATTTAAAAATAACCCAATAATGGTCCCTGCAAACCCGCAAGTTACTTGGACTTTCCCTTCAAATCATTAACGTTTTTTTGATGAAAAAAAACCCGCTTTGTACCAAACTCATTAAACCAAGCGGGCCATCAAAAATGTTGCATGTTGACGGTTCGAAATGCTAAGTACTCTTATGCGTGGCCGGACCGCTGAAGGCACAAAGGCACTTAATGATATTATTCTTCGTCTTGTACCAACTTCGGGCAACGATAACCGAAAGATTAAACAGAAATTTCTTTGTCAAGGCCCATTCTATTCGGGCCTCTGAGACTTCGAAATGTTACTTTCCGCTAAGCGTTGGTGTTGGTAAAAGAACCGATTTACAGTACGAACAGTACAGTTGCTTGTTTGAAGACAATGACTCTTAAAGTCTCTCTGAAGAGTTTCAACATGTTTCTTTCTTGGAAGACTAAAAGTTTTGAAAAAGAATCAACATTTTCCCGTTCTTGTTGTGCATCTCCTATCGGAGACAGGGGCGGATCCAGCTTTAAAGTCAGGGGGGGGGGTTATGTAGAAGAAATACAGTCTTCTGTTGTCAATGAAATTAGAAAAATTATCGTCGTTTTGTGCAAGGGTGGCGCAAGATTATTGCAAAATTTCATGTTTTCCGTCCCATTTTTGCTCATTTCTCG
>NW_026018814.1:762077-763843 GCF_020466585.1 Dendroctonus ponderosae
TCGATTCAGTCGTAACAACGTGAGTGAGGAAATTCGAGTAGTTTTGACCCAGAAAGCGAAACTTGAATATCAGACACTTTGGTGCAAGATTATGCCAAAATTTCATGTTTTCCGGCCCGTTTTTGCTCATTTCTCGGAGGCAAAATGAACAGGAACGCTCATTTGTACATCATTCTAGAGAGAAATAAATGGCCTTTTTAGAAAGTGGACCATGGATGGGGAAATGTTGTCAGTTTTCTCAAAAAAGGCTCCGTTTCAGGAAGTTTTTGGTTGAGTTGCAAAATTGACTCAAACACGACGTTGCTTTTTTGGCAGTTTCTCAGGCCTCATTTGACCCACATAATTCGTTTTGGCATCGTTGGATAGAGAATTGAATGGGGGGGGGGGTCATGATCCCCATGCCCCCCCTCTTGGATCAGCCCCTGATTGTGATCCGTATCAGCTTTGAGGTACCATTTTGTTGATTCAACGGCAGCTTTTATCGATTATTGGCGAGAATGTGCTCAGTTTCAACGAACTTTTTGGATTATTTCCATCCAGACTGGTCTAACAGTCGACAATGATGCACTAATGTGGCGGATAATTGCAGTTTTCTCCCAAATAGAGGCCGAATCAATAAATGAATTCTGGTGTTTATGCGTTCGCTGGTAGCGAGGCGACGAGAGCATTCAATCTTCAAAGGGGCTTTCAGCACATAGCGAAAATTCAAAGATGAACAGCGACGATAACAATGAAAGCAAAATCCTCTTCGGTAAAGATAAGGTCTTTGTTTATTCTGCACGTCCAACATACACAGTGCGCGACGATTTATTTTCCCAACTGCGAATCGCATCCTTATTTATGAGGATTTTGATCTTGATTCGCGGATGCGTCCAGTGGATGCGATCTTGCGAACCATCCGAATAATTGCATTGTTTGTTTTTGTGCCGGAAGATGTTTGGCCAATCGCATGCCAATGGGGCCATCCGATTGACGAAGTGAAATTTTCATAAAGCGCTATCATGAAAGGAGGTGGGAGTTGAATAAATCCGGTTCTCCGGGATGAGAAAAACGTGTTCCATTCATTCATTTTCTTCTTTGATCCACAGTAAGTCGTTGGAATGTCAATGACCAAACTACCATTAGTGTCTTCTTAGGCAGGAATTTTTCCTTCTTTAAGGGGCCAACAATTTCTAGTCGGAGCCCGCGTTCGTCTTTGGAAGCGAGACGTAATCCGAAACCTTCCATTTAACTACCGTGAACATTAAAATCTTTTTGTGGTACCTTTGGGTGCAGTAGCGCTTCGATGGTAATTTCTTTAACTTACTTTTGAGAATTTTCCTGCTTAGAACTTGGGGAGTGGAAAAGTTGAATCGATCTCACAACGCAACTGAAACATCATTGAATCGTGCAGTCGAGAAAAACCGCGCTAAATCCACTTAAAACCCTGCAGATCTGCGTTGATATCACTCCATAAAGTGTTCACATCTGCGGATTTGCTTTGATGTAACGGCCTTTTCGAATTCCTGAAATCCTGATTCAGACGCTTGAATTTACAACATCCTGCCTCCCTTTTTTGCAAATTAAGCTTCAACGGCGCCCGTCTAGTTCAATCGTTTTTTTCGGAAAACTCGTGTTGTTTTTTTACGAACTTCTTTTTGGGGTATTTTGCCTCAAAAATTTTGTCTTTAAAAAAAAGACAGAATTTCCTCACGTCTTTTATTACAGATTGATGAATAGTGCTCCTATTTCGCAATAAGAACGAATTATTTATCAAAAAGTAATCA
>NW_026018814.1:764842-768767 GCF_020466585.1 Dendroctonus ponderosae
TTATTGTGATTATCATTATTTTATTGATTATTATTATCTTGCATAATGGAAAATAGTGACATGTATGGATCACAAAATAAGTGGTGTTTTGTGCCAAAATGCAAGAATATCTCAATAAGTGCTCCAAACAAACTCGTTTAACCGTTCCCCATGATTATGCACGTAAAGTTTTATGGTTCAAAGCAGCTAGACGTGATGTTCCTAAATCAAAGTCAATGTTTTTTTGTTGCGAGGATCATTTTAATGAAAGTTCGAACAAAAAGCTAATGATGAGGCAGACAGAATATGCCTTCGATCGTACTCTGTGCTCTGGGCAAATTCTACCTTGTACAGAGCACAAAGAACCTTCGCGTTTTAATTCGACATATCCGATATCATCATATTGTTCTCGTGATGCCCAAAATACAAATTTAAGAGTTAATTTTACGTTTGAAGCAGCTATATGTATAGATTAGGTTAAGTTGAATAAGTGAAATTCTATATATTATTTACCTGATTTAAACCAATACAGACAGATTAGTATCTTAAGGAGAGAGTAATTAACAATTAATTTGCGGGTTTTTACTTACGTTGCTGCTTTGACACCCTCAAATTTGGCTAAATTAAAGCGTTCGTCGTTTTTTAAAAATTTGGTAACCATAAAAATATGTACACATGCAAAATTGTTTGTTGACGTTTTAAGGAATCCTTCTGAAGCCATTTTTAGTTTAAGACAAACTGTAAATTATTTAAATCCACAAAATAATTAATGAAACACAACCACACAAATAATCACTATGCACAGAACGTAAACAATCCGCCATTTATATGACCAGTGACGTCACAACCGATAGGATTGCATTTTAGAGATTCATGAATAATTTGAATTTCAGCTGTATTTGTTTATTAAATATTTGACAAATATGCAATAGATAGATAGTATAAACGTATTTAATCTTTCATATAAATATATTACCATACATTAATGTTCAGTTTGTAGGAATTTTTGATTCCACTTAGTCCGCCGCCCTTTTCTTTGCTCAAAGTCAATAATCTGCAAATTTGCATCGTTCAGCCTAATATTACACAGTGGCCCCAACACAATATGGCAATTAGTTCTTTGCTCCGATCAATGCAAATTTACGATCAGAGTCAATGTTTAATCCTTTTTTGCATGTTGTGGTGATTTCTAGATCTAAACACCTTCACTCTTTGTTTAAAACGCTGTTTTTATGCGTCAATTTTTTTCAATCACGCTGTACGTGTTCTGCTTTCAAAATATGCCAACTGTTTGAAAATATTCGGCGATTCGTTTGGGAGGTGAACCGGTTTGCTTGATTTGCCGGCCACCTTTTCATCAATATTAGAAAACTTTGCTACAACACTCAAACACATTGTTGCCAAATTTATTAACTAGTTTTTTGCGATTATCTCAGTTTTTGCTCAAAATCCCTACTTTCCGAGCAACTGAGCAATTTTCAATCCCGCAGTATCATGAAAATAGTGAATTTTTCTCCAGTTTTCCATACAACTGGAGGGAGATTCCCATTAATCCCAGTCTGAATGACTCAGGTGAAAACACGCTGCAGCACGACCAAGAAGATAATATAAAATCGAAACAACTGGCGCACGATTTTCAGTCTGTTTCGTTCGAGCGAACGTGCGTATTCCACTCGTCTTCCGATTTCGTTTGCCGCTCGATATCGCGCCAGTCGAAACATTTTACGTGTTCAATTTGAGCAGGTTTCGCTGTGAAAAACGAACAATGATTTAGAGATTTTTTGTGCGCAAAACTCATTCACACATTTTCCCCCCAATGGCAGATGAAGTCGTCGTGGTTCCCCTAAAGAAGGTCGTTTTGGATGTTCTCTTACTCCAGCTGGGTAAGACCGCATTTTTACCCAATAATTATGTAATTGGCGTGATTATTATCAGGCAATTACCGCATTTACGTGGCTGTTTGTTTAGCTAACTGGTTTGTTTATGATGGCAATAAATGTGGTCTGTGTGTGGATGCCACATCCACACCAAATCTCATCTTTAGGGAAATTGAAATACTGGTTGAAATCGCATCAATCACTCCTGCTCCTGTGATGTAAATGCGGAAATAACTGCAAATCGCTAATTTATTGATCAATGCGTTCTGGTGTGGGCGATGAGAGTCCGCAGGATCTAAATGCGCGCTAAACTGGTACATTTGAAATTGTGTGAATTTTTGATCGAAAATTGCACAACGGGTGGAGGTCGATTTTTGCACAAAATGTTGCTCAAAACGCCTCGAATCCTACACAATCTTTATCTCAAAGAACCGAGGAAAGCAACAGACTTATAGAAAAACACCCTGGAAGGTTTAGATTGAAAATAATCGACATTTTTGGCCCACAATGTTCAACCCACGATATTTTCCTTATTATGGACTCAAACACTTTATAATTGCAAAATATAATTAATTATAATTGCCAAAAACGGGCATGTGAAATTTTGATTTTTTATCGCAAATTTCATAAGGGGTGAAGGTAATACCGGCCTCAGTGCTAAAATCTCAAAGACTCATGACGTCATATCATGGATTTCTCCCGTAAGGAATACATTGAGCTGTAGACCAAATCAGGTTATGATCATTGAGGAGCGAGGTTTCGTTAGTAACTTATCTGGTCTTCTGTACCGACGATATACCACATGGCAGGTACTTCGCGGGGTTGCCGGTCAGTGCTAATTTTCTGGGGCGTTTATTCAAAAGTTGGACGAAAAATACATTACAATTAGGTGAACGTTTTATAATTGATTGCCGACAGTTTTCCAAAAAATACGCATATAGCAGGGCCCATCCTGATTGGGGTAAACGTTAATTAGCGCTTAAAGAAATATACTAGTCTTTGGACAATGCAATCGACAAAAACTTACGGCAACACTGGTAGAGTTTCAGATACGCCGGAAGTTGTTTGTATTTTTCGGATCCGAAGAAGTTTACCTCTTTTTTGTGTTTTTCTAGTGAATTTCACTTAAACAAATTATGCCTTATATGTGTTGTGTTCGGGGGTGTCGCGCAAATTACCCAAACGGCCCCAAAGTGCATGTTTTTGGCTTTCCGGAAGCGGTTAACCTCAAACATCAATGGTTGACAGCGGTTCCGCGCAAAAATTTCACCGACGAATAGTTCTAAAGTGTGTGAACTTCATTTAATTTAATTAATTTCTCAACAGGTTGCACAGTTTAGATCACCTCAACCCAAGATTCCCGAACAGGTGAAATACTTTCAATTAATTCTAAAAAAGCCTCATTTAAAGCCGCGATGCAATACCGTCAATTTTTCCAAATTGTCCTCGATACTTATCTAAAGATATCAAAACTCGTAAGAGTAAAGATGAAAAATTGAAAGCACTCGAAGAATTACGTTTTTCACAATCTATCGAAGAAAACAAAAATCCTATTTTGAAGAAGATTCGTAATAATCGATATTTAAGGCCCATTTTGAGCCGCCCCGATCTTCAACCCACGATATTTTCCTCACTAGACTCAAGCACTTTATAATTGTACATGGAGGAGCTTCTCCATGGTCGAAACGAATCCATTGAGCGCAAAAAACGCGCATGTAAACTTTTGATTTTTGATTGAAAACTGCACAAAACATCAAGTTCCATCTTAAAGAAGCGAATAAAGCAACAAGCTCATCATTGAAAACCACTCTGGAAGCTTTACATCCGAAATAATCGAAATTGTTGGCCTATTTTGAGCGGTTTTTGAGCCTCACGCTTTTAACCGACGATATCTTCCTTGTAGTAGGCATCATAGAGTAAGTAAAATAATTTACTTTCTCTATGGTAGGCATGGAAAACGCAGTGAATTTTTGGAACTTTACCAAGTCGGTAAAAATCAGCCGTTGGGCCGATTTTATTGAAACTTTCATGGGTTTGAGACTCATCTGTCTTCTATAGACTGTGAAAGT
>NW_026018814.1:769766-774852 GCF_020466585.1 Dendroctonus ponderosae
TAGCAAACTGAATATTCATACACTTTTTGAAAAAAACTACAGAATAAACATGATTATTTATATATTCATTCGCTTGTTCGCCCTTTCGATGATTCATTTCTTTAGTTTGCAGTTGCATTTCAGTTTGTTTATTGTAGATATTTTTTGTCGTCAAAGTCGCTCAAAATGCCTCGAATCCTACGTCATATGCATCTCAAGGAAGTGATAAATGTAAATAAAACACTCTAGAAGCTTCAGATCCGCAAGAATTAAGATTTTTGGTCGATTTTAAGCAGTTTTTCAACCACCACGACCTTTAACCGACGATGTCTTCCTTATTATCGACGATTTTTTCGAAAGTTTCATATATCGATAGATTTTTTGGAGAAAAATCGAATCTCTTGAAAAGCCTTAAATCCTACATCAGCTCTATAAAGAAGACGATTTCGACATCCATCCTCCGCTTCGTGTCCGAAATAATCGACATTTTTTGACAAATTTAAGCGCTGACGATAAAATCCCCAGCACTTATTGGGTGTACAATACAATGAAAAAATCGACCTCTACGATTTTTTCACAAAAAGTCGCTCAAAACGCCTGCAATTCTTCATTATATTCATCTAAAAAAACCGAGGAATGGAACGAACTCATTAAAAAACACTGTAGAAGCTGAAAACGCACATTAGTAATTTTTACTTTTGAAAGGCAATTTCTGCATAAATTAATCATAAAATTATTGAACATTCACATTCACAATTTCTACTTGAAGTTTTGTGCTGTCCATTGCAAACTTTGCTGTTGTTCTAAACTTTGAGAGCAAATTGTAGACAATTTTTGCTATTTATAATCGAAAAATCGATGACTTAAGCACATAAATCGTGTGACAGATTTCCGAAAATTTGCTAGTCGCTTATTTTAATTCGTTAGTCAAGAGCACCTACAGGCGCCTATCGGACGTATGGGATCAAAGCTATTTTTAGACAAATCCGATCCAAGTCGCCTATTAATTAACCTTTTCGAAAACATTGCATATTGCATATGCGGAAGCCGTCAATGTTGTCAATCATCTATTTCCATTTCCATTTGCCATTTTCACACTCTCTGCGCCATCAGGATCAGTCAATACCGCTACCAATTAATAAAACTTGCCTAATAAATAGGCTACAATGTGCTACAATGTGTTATTCCGTAAATATTATTATCTCTACTTGCAATAGCTTAACGGTTTTTATTAATCACTTTATTTGATGTTGGGTTTCTTTGGGATGGTTTGGATTATTTTATGTTCAGTTGAGTTCGTTTCGCACAACACAAAGTGGCTAAACTAGGCAGATGTTCCAAAAAAACCAGTTTTTCACCGCGAGTAGTCAACTTTCACTTCAAGCAATTACCATTTTCTATTTGACCGTTGTGTTGAACTTTGTGGAAAATAAAAATAGATTTTAGTAATGATCCTGGCTGTATTTTCGTCATTCTATTCTGCCATCGATTCGTCAGTGAAGGTTTACAGCTTTGACTGTGTGGGTTGGTTTGGGTCAGGTCAGGAAAATAACGATTGTGTTTTATATACAGGGTGTTTATGTGAACGGTTAACAGCATCAGATTGCCGCCTTGCCTATCTATTCTTCGCCAGTTGAAAAACATAGTCTGTCCCACGCTATTTGGCAGTGACGTCATTATTGTTTGTTGCCAACTCGAGCGTTTGTTCCCGATTAATTTTTCTTGGCTCATATCAAACAAATCAGACAAAATCTAAGCGATGATAATGATCCAATCAAAAGTGAAATTTTGACCAAAATGAATCGCTGATCGCCCTCACAATATTTCGTAGGCATTTTCTCCATACTATCGCAAATTGTAAAAATTTGCCAAAAGTCATGCGTTTAACATCAAATTTCACGCTCGGTGGATAAGTAATAGAAAAAGAACCAGAATTATTGCGTCACTGCCAAAAAAATTGGGACACTTCTTCTTTCAACGCCCGGAGCTGAACAATATCAGTTTTCATTGCTCAAAACACGAAAATTAGGCGGGTTTCTTCAAATGTTTGATGCTTGAATCACTCAGTATCTTGGGCAAGTTTTGCTTTAATCTAGCAGGAAAGTGGTTTTCTCCACTTCATAGGCTCGAAATAAAACTTCCCAGATATTCGGGCGTCGGCCAAAACCCAAAAACCGTTTAAGGTGTGCGTAATAAACTGGCTGAAAATGCATGCACACACGTCTTTTTGTCGTTTATTGTTCTGCTTTTATTGTCCGTGACATATTTGTGTTTGTTGCAGTGGGGTGGCCGATATTGTTCCTTTTCCTTTGGGGCAATCCGTTCCATCGGGGGTTCTTCTGCGATGACGACAGCATTCGGCATCCCTTCCATGAATCCACCGTGCCCAGTTGGACCCTCTATATTACGGGATTTGGGCTCAATCTCATCACGGTGAGTTTGAAATGAAAAATTGAAACAGGAGCTGAGTGATCCAGCAATGTAAATTACCTGCGGATTTTTAAAATTTTTGCATGTTTATGGCCTTAGACATGCGATAAACATCCTAATTACCCATTTGACTTATGTGGTAATTGCAAGTAATTGGAGATTTATTGCGCAGCCTTAAGGCTAGTAAATCAGTGGCGGCCCCTTAAAGAATTGGCTCGTAAATGGGGCACGATTTGTACGAGAAATTTTCATTAAAAGTTGCCCCTAAGCCTCTTTAGCCGCCCGGCATAAACACCTCGCATGACGCATATTAACTTTTTGTTATTAATTGCTGAAAATATTACGATATCAATGCCATTAGCTGATCGAAATGTGTATCTATTTATAAGCGTGACAATTTTGCAAGTATTAGTTTGGAACTGGCCAACGTGGGTGAGCGTATCGTGATAGGAATAATCGAATTATTTTCATAATCCATAGACTTGAGGACGATGAGGGGCCGTTTTATGCCCCCTTTCGTGTCTTTCATCAGTTGAATCAAATCACATCAAATCAAAATATGCTTTATTGCCAGAGAAGTTTTGCACAAGCATATTATCAATTGAATCGTCATCAATTATTGAATAAAATGCTTGAAATGGTGCATCATTTTGATCGAGAAAGCGACAAAAGCAACGAGCTTACTGAAAAACACGCTTTCGATCCGAAATAATTCGAGATTTTTGGTCGATTTTAACCGTTTTTGGAATCGCCACTCTTTAATCGCCGATCTCTTGCTTGTTATTCACTCAAACAGTTTTTTATAAATGCATATCGAGGAGCTTCTTAGGTCGGAATGAATCCATTGAGCCCAAAAAACACACTTCTGAAATTTTGATTTTTGATCGCAAATTTTAAAACGGGTGGACGTCGATTTTTTTTACAAAATATAGTCGCTCAAAATGTCTCGAATATCATGTTCATCTCAAAGAAGCGAGGAAAGCAACGAGTTGTTTGTTGCAAAACTGTCCAATCTATACTCTGTAATCTGTGGTCGATAGTCAGTTGCTGGATATTTTGCGCAGTTTGGCAACACCGCGTGAAATTTATCCTTGAAATGGCAATTTTCCTTAAAGTTTGCGAATGTTTTTTGGCTTAATTTATGGACCCTTCAGGAAAAATTTTCACTGAGAGTGCTTAATTTGAAGTGATCTTTAAGGCACGGATGGACAAAACTAGAAACTCCGAGAACCTCAAACGACACCATCACCCTCGTAAGAGTAAAGATGAACAATTGAAAGCCCTCGATGATTTACGTTTTTCACAAACTATCGAAGAAAGCAACCAAACTTATTCTGAGTATAAAAAAATTCTTCATTTGTTTAAATCTTTTAATGTAAAAAATGGCTGGTTTAACATAACTTTATTTAAGCTTGAATATACACCAGGTCCATGTATAACGTGGGCGATCGTCTTTAATAGTTCTATTAAAATTCTAAGTTTTCTTGTATGGCCAACCTCTTAGCATTTCCATTTGTGGATTAAAAACTGCATTTATTATCAACAGCTTATCTGGGCAGATTTCAAACAGATCCTTTGGAAAATCGTTTTGGCAAATTTAGACAGTTAGCTGGACTAAAAACTAAAAAGACACTAGAAACTTTCCACCCGAAATAATCGTAATTTTCCAACAATTTAAAGCGGTTTTCAACCGGCGACGATAAAATTCCCAGCGTTTATTACGTCTGTTAGCAAAACACATTTTTTTAAATTATAAAGCGGCTTTGAAATCGGATTCAACACATATTTCCTGTTGTTCCTGCAAGAAAAGGTGCCGCACGCCCCTGAATTTTGCATATTTTATTTCAATTTCCATAGAAATAGCGGTTAGCTTGCAATTTGCCTGCAAAGAGCAATCTAAGCTATTGCCTGCTGGCGGTTTACCTTATTCAGAGCGAATTTGATATTATCAAGGAGTGTTTCGCTGGTTTAAAAAAACAACAAATTGCAAGCTTTGGAATTGGATAAATTGCAAAAAATACTCAAAACTGTTTCTTATTTCCTTTGATTCGCACAGATGCGTAGAACATGTGTAGATCTCGCTAAAAAGCACACATTTTGCAAGATTATGAGCAAAAACTAGACATTTTGTGTTCACTGTTCACGTTCAGACTATGTAAGTGGCAAAGTTATGCGAACATTAATCAAATGAACATTAAAAAGTAATTATTCAAGCGGCTACAATGCGGAATCGTGATTAATGATCCAGTCCCTCATTTCGATTTTAATGCACTGAGAGATTGCGATTTGCAATAAGAAAAGCCAATAAAAATCCATTGATTATGCCACTTTGGGTGGGAGAATGCCATGCAATTACAACCTATATTGGATGGATGAGAAATTAAATAAACGTGAATTTTTTCACTTGAAATTTCGCATTATGTTACGTGGGGGTTTTGAAGGAAGTCCAAAACTCATTTTCAGACACTTTCAGACTTGTTTGTTGATCCCACAAACGTTGTAAATTTAGGTCCAGTTAATGCGAAAACAATGTTCAGGTTATTAGCCTAATGCAGTTTTCCTGTCCAAACCAGCGCATAAATTTCCAGATGCGCTGGACTTAATCCAAATGCTGAATAACAGAGCAATTCTGGCCATCAAACGTCGGTAAGTTTAACTTTTATACCGAAAAGTTACT
>NW_026018814.1:775851-781568 GCF_020466585.1 Dendroctonus ponderosae
CGAATATGAAAGTTGTGGGTCGATAATAAGGAAGATATCGTCCTTTGAAGATTGCGACCGCTCAAAAACCGCTCAAAATAGACAGAAAATGTTGATTATGTGGGAACTGGAAAGGCCCCGGTGACTTTTCACAATTCCTCCATGCTTCCGCAAATTGTAACAATTTAGTGACAATAACATGAAATTTCCGTCTCGCTTGATGGACATGTGACAGAAAAAGAACGACACTGATTGCGCGACCGCCAAAAAGCTTGGGACTTTTGCTTCCATATTTCATATTTTGTTATTAATATTCCTATCACTTCCACTTGTAACGCAATTTCATCGGCATTATATTTCCAAACGTAAAAATTGAGCAAAAGCCACCGATAAGCTAATTACTTATTTGCTCGACTAAAGGATATGATTGCGCTAATTAAGTATTATTGCGTTCCCATAGGCTTTTCGGTACCAATTCATCTGATAAGTGAAACACTCATTGTTTACAGTTTCATCAGTTGAATCATGGATCTATTTATTGTTTTCCGTCGGCTGACTTAACTTAATTCACCTGCCCAGTACCCAAACGAATCGCTGTATTTATACTTAACTAAGCAAACGAGATTCACAAAGACAAAAAAGCCAAAGCCACGTTTTTTTGCAAATTGCAAGCGATTTGTCTGTTGGATTTTAACGGTTCTTGCCATTCTTTACTAACTCTTGAGGATGAATGGTGCTATTTACACAAACCCAAAAAAACAATGTCTAAAAGTCAGAACGTCGATGTCAGTGACTGTTCCTCACATGCTGTTGCGGCGCGCAAAGCACCATCGACGTTCTAACTTTCAGATAACTTTTATATTTACTGATTCACTGAACTGATTATTAATAAAATAATTAAACAAAACATTCCACACATTAACACCGCGGCATTGATAAAATAAAACAACTAACTGTTCATATTAATCGGTGTGCGGCAACGAAAATAATCTTGAACACTTTGTTCCATCAATGGAGTTGCAGTGCGGAGCGATTTATCACCTCAATCGTGAAGGCATTAACAAGTAATGAGGATTTTTAAACAAGATCCACTCGTATTTCAGTCGATTATCCTGCATGTTTCTGCCAGTCGTGCATTAGTTGATTGTTATGGGCGCAGACAAAAAGAAACTCCATTTAAGTGCGGTTAACAAAGCGTAAAAGCGGCTGAAGAACGATAGTCGGACAATTAAAGTAATTTTCAGGCGATAGTTACTTGGCGACTTTGGCGATATTTTCCATTAAACTGTCTTACTCTTCAATTAATTTCTTTAGGCCACTGGAGCTTGGTCCCAAGCAACTTGACTTAGAATATAAATTATAGTAGTAGTCGTTGGTCCCAAGCTTTTTGGCAGTGACGCAATCAATATCGTTTGCGTTCCTTTTCTATAGCTTGTCTTGAGAAAATGCCTACGAAATATTGTGAGGGCGATCAGCGCTTCATTTTGGTCAAAATTTCACTTTTGATTGGATCATTATCATCGCTTAGATTTTGTCTGATTTGTTTGATGTGAGCCAAGAAAAATTAATCGGGAACAAACGCTCAAGTTGGCAACAAACAGTAATGACGTCACTGCCAAATAGCTTGGGACAGACTAGGTTTTTCAACTGGCGACGAATTAGAATAATTCAGCTCGCAATGCAGAAGTTGCCAGGGCAAAGTGAGTGCTGTCGGTCGAAAATGACCGGAAAGTGGAAAATTGCAGCCGATTATTGGTGGGAATTTAATTATAGGCATTGCGAAGATTTTTGCTTTCTACCCCGCCCCGGTCGGGCAAAAAGCATCCAACGCATCAACTGAGATTCGTTCCCCATGGTCATTTTCCTGCCTGCTTAAGAGCGTTAACATTTTTTTGCGACTGCACAGGAATTACCCATTTAAGCTGACACAACCGGTAATTATTCGCAAAAAGAAAACAGGCGATTTGTTAAGGATGGCAGGCACTTTTCGGTGCCTGCAACATCCCGAACGTCGAGCGCTGGTTCTTAGATTTAGCTGTCTTTTGAACTCTTCTCCTGATTTAAATTCAAGCCAACGATTCGAAAGCCTTTTGCAGAACCCAAGCAAACAACTTTTCGCTTCTGTTTTAAACAAATCAATTAAGTTATGTGTTATGTCATCCGAGTGTATACTTGTGTAGTGCCGTACGTGTTAAGCAAGAGAACAACTAACATTAGAAGGATAATAATCACAACGGACTGTTTTATGGCCGTAAGCCCAGTGCTTAACGGGTTTTAGTGCATGTTTTGCTAATAAAATATTCGGCAGGAAGGCGGAAATAATGAATGCGGCCTATTTTGAGCAGTTTAGGACGCAAATTGAGCGCAGTCGT
This sequence comes from Dendroctonus ponderosae, assembly GCF_020466585.1. Taxonomy (NCBI): domain Eukaryota; kingdom Metazoa; phylum Arthropoda; class Insecta; order Coleoptera; family Curculionidae; genus Dendroctonus; species Dendroctonus ponderosae. The sequence continues at coordinate 778,203 of NW_026018814.1, forward strand.
TTGAAGTTCGCTTTTTCCCATTTAAAGCACTGGGAATTTAACCTCTTGACTCAATCAAGTGGCCTTTTTTCCACGCACAAGAGCTGTTAAGTGGCGCCAAGTAGTGTAAAGTCGGGACGGCACTTTTTTATCTGCCATGTTCACACCCAGATATTCGCTTGTAAAGCACTATTAAGATGCAATAATAATTACTGTTAATGCCATTAAGGCCATGTCTTCCAACATGTGACCAGTGTATATGTAAAGATTGTGTTCGGTGTGTCTTCGAATTTTATAATATTCATTCAAAAAACATTTTCTGATCAAAAAAATTGATGGTTGAATAGAGGTTTTGCGGCCTTTCATGCGTTAGGAGTTTGGAAACTTTGTGTTTCAAAAACCGCCACACATTTCTTAGCAGTAGTTTTAACTGCTTCGAAAGGTCGTCATTTTCCATTAACGTTTTAAGGACATATCTAACCTTTAAAATGCTAGAGGTAAAAATTTCCCAAGGCAAAGAACCCGTTGAGCTTTGGAAAACCGTACCAATTTTTCAAAAACGATTGAAAATATTGGAACATTTGCTGTGAACTTCCCGATAAATCCAGAGCTACCTTTCTTTCATTGGGTTTAAACAGATTTTCCTAACCTCTAAAGAGACAAAAACAAAATCTATTAAATGCTGAAAGATCTGCATTTTCAAATTGGAAGTTGTTGAAACTTTCTGAACCAGGGTTATTGATTTTTTGAAAAAGCGATTCAAAAGCGCGTTTTTGCGTTGTAGGGCTTAAACCGCCTTTTCTAACCTCTAAAGAGACAAACACAAAATAAGTATGTAAAATTTCTGAAGATTTTCATTTTTAAATTAGATGTTGAAAATTTCTGAACAGTCGTTTGAGGTTTTGTGAAAGAGCGATTTTTCTCGTTAGGGCTTAAAGCGCTTTTTCTAACTTCTAAAGGACAAACGCAAAATCGGTAAAATTGCTGAAAATTTTCCTTTTGAAATCGCAAGCTGTAGAAACTTTCTGAACAATCGTTATTGATTTTTTGAAAAAGCGATTTAAAAGCGCGTTTTTGCGTTGTAGGGCTTGAAACGCCTTTTCTAACCTCTAAAGAGACAAACACAAAATATGTAAAATTTCTGAAGATTTTCATTTTTAAATCAGATGTTGAAAATTTCTAAACAATCGTTTGAGGTTTTGTGAAGGAGCGATTTTTCTCGTTAGCGCTTAAAGCGCTTTTTCTAACTTCTAAAGGACAAACGGAAAATCGGTAAAATTGCTGAAAATTTTCGTTTTTAAATCGGAAGCTGTACAAACTTTCTGAACAATCGTTATTGATTTTTTGAAAAAGCGATAAACACAAAATCTGTAAAATTTCTGAAGATTTTCATTTTCAAGTCAGATGTTGAAAATTTCTGAATAATCGTTTGAGGTTTTGTGAAAGAGCGATTTTTCTCGTTAGCGCTTAAAGCGCTTTTTCTAACTTCTAAAGGACAAACGCAAAATCGGTAAAATTGCTGAAAATTTTCATTTTGAAATCGGAAGCTGTTGAAACTTTCTGAACAATCGTTATTGATTTTTTGAAAAAGCGATTTAAAAGCGCGTTTTTGCGTTGTAGGGCTTAAAATGCCTTTTCTAACCTCTAAAGAGACAAACACAAAATCTGTAAAATATCAGAAAATTTTCATTTTAATTTTTAAATCGAAAGTTGTTCAAAATTTCTGTTCAATCGTTAGAGCTTTTTTGAAAGAACGATTCAAAAGGGGTTTTTTCTCCTTTGGGCTTAAAACGCTTTTTCTAACCTCTCAAGAGACAAACGAAGAAACGGTAAAATGCAGAGTCGCTCTGCAGAGTTTCATTTTTAAATCGGACGCTGCTGATTTCTGAACAATCGTTGGAGATTTTGTGAAAAAGCGATTTCCAAGCAAATGTTTTTTTCATTCAGCTTTAAGCGTTTTTTATCCTCCCAAGAGACAAACGCAAAATCGGTAAAATTTCTGAAAATTTTCATTTTTAAATCGCCAGTTGTTGAGAATTTTGAGAAGAAGCAAGTTTTTCCTCCTTTAGCCTTCAAGCGCCTTTTTCTAAGCTCTAAGGAAACTAACGCAAAACTATAAAATACCTAAGAATTTTTTTAAATTTGGAAGCTGTTGAACATTTCTAAACAATCATTAGAGCTTTTTTGAAAAAGCGATTCAAAAGCGCGTTTTTACTTTATTGGGCTTAAAGCGCCTGTTCCAACCTCTGAAGCGACAAAGCTAAAATCGGTAAAATTTCTGAAGATTTTCATTTTCAAATTGGACGCTGCTGATTTCTGAACAATAGTTGGAGATTTTTTGGAAGAGCGATTGAAAAGTTCGTTTTTCCTTCATTGGAATCCATCTTCTTAAAGCGCGTTTTCCAGCCGCTGAAGCAAAATCGATGAAACCAGTGATTTTTTTTTAAGTCAGAGACTTGAAAGTTTCGGATCGTCATAAATCTTAGTTTCTGAATGCGCTGCTCAAGAGCTATCAGTTGGAAAAAGCGCCTGAAAAGCCGTATCTTTTCTTTACCTCTAAAAGAGCAAAACTGAAAGTTTTCCATTTGTATGTGAAAAACGTTGGAACATGAACAATCAATTTCCATTTCGCCATCATGAAAAACAGCGAGTCGACATTGACCCTGCCATCCAGACACATTCCCTGGAAAATCTAATTCTGTCGCCGTTATTATAATAATGGTGTATCTTTAGATAAATTTAACACCGGCATTCATTCAAGAAGGAGAAAATTCTCGGAATGTCGCTGATGAGCGTCCCGTTAAACAAATAAGACCGATTCCTTCGGACGGATTCACATGCAGGTAAATTTGCCCAAGACTTAAGGGGCTTAAATACGAGCGGCCCTTTTGGCGTCTTTTGCCAGAAATCGGCCTTTGCCGAAAGTTTCCATTGTCCGTTTTTTTGAGTGTCAGTTTTCCCCATAGGAATGAAAAATTTTACCTGCCAATTACATGGTCTGTTAGTGTTAAAGCTAAGACTTTGATCGAGTAACCGTCCGTAATCAGTAAAGTAGATTGTTCTAATCGGAAAGAGCGTGTATTATTGCATGAGGTCAACAACCAGTAAAGAGCTTACGTAACATAAAGTGTAACGGAGCCCAAATATGGGAAATTATCTTAACAAAACTGTGATTGATGGGATGGAAGCGGGAATAGGGAAAGTAGTTTGTATGCAATTTAGTGGAAAATGCCCTCATGGTCTAGCTTCAATTTACTGAAGAATTGCTTAGGCTCTTTCCCACATAGCAAAATGATATTCCCAGAATATACCTGGAACGTTCATGTGATGTACATGCATATTCCTGGGACATACATGAGTTACATTATGAACATTCCATGTCAGAGT
>NW_026018814.1:782567-784002 GCF_020466585.1 Dendroctonus ponderosae
AACGTTGACGCATTTAAAAAGAAAAGTTCATATAAACTCTTGTACTTGTACGTGCCCTTACTTTTCTGCTGCGGGCATGCAAAATTTATTTTCGATAAATTTTGTTAATTTGTTAATGAAAACACCATATTTTCAGTATTTCATAAGGGTCTCAGGTTTTAGTAGTAAGAAGATTTACTTTTACATGCCCTTACTTTTCTGCTGCGGGCACGCAAAATGTATATTCAACCAATTTGGAATATACCGTGGATATACATTCATGTATATTACCGGAATATTTGTTTTGAACATACTAGGTATATTCACCTGCACATATACACAATATGTACATATATGTACATACCTAGGATATACTTTTTATGAACTTTGATGAATATACATGAATGTACGTGGAGTATACATGCATTAGGAATGTTCAGCCATGTATATTCCCAGGATATTTCCGCAATGTTCTGTATATTTGTTGAACATTCTGGGATATTCATAGAATATCAAATGCTATCTGGGTTCTATAGTTTTGGTCAAGTTCAGTCAATTTTCCATTCATTAGTTGGGAATAAAACCGCCACATTCATAAAATAGTAAACAATCCAGGGTCTTTGTTAACGATAAAACACGCAGTGAACAGTGAGTTTATTCACTTTTACGACGCTTTTATGCCGCTATTGTATCAGCTCATCACTGTGACGAAACGTTAGAAATGCAAAAATATGTGTCAATGTACATGGAGGTTTTAATTACATCGAGTGGCTGATAAACCGAGATTTGCACATAATTATTTGTCTCCTAGCCAAATCGAGTAACGTTGTTGGACATTGTTGCAGATGACCTTAACAGAACTTCTCAATAGACCGAACGACAGGAAGCACTTCTACTTCCTCGGCAGGAAGATTCCTTTTTGGATCTACAATGCGTATTGCGCGATTGGAATGTTCGCTTTTGGGGCCGCATGCTCGCAACTCACCACTGACGTTATGAAATATACAATTGGTAAGTGATGCAGCGCTTGCGATGGGTTGAGGATTTTTCTTACAAAAAAAACGTGTTTTTTCCAGGAAGATTGAGGCCGCATTTCTACACGGTTTGCTTGCCTGACGTGAATTGTTCCCTAGCGGAGAACCAGAACGTGTACCATACGGATTTTTCCTGCACCAATCCAGCCTACATGTACAACAAGAGGATTATGAAGGAAATGCGACTGTCGTTTCCATCTGGTCATTCGTCGTTTTCCATGTACACAATGGTCTATTTCTCAGTAAGTCGCACGAAATGCAATATTTCTTTGATGCAGTTTTCAGCGAAAACGAGTGGCGGTATAGGGTGTTTTCACTTTTTTTTAAATGTTGATATATAGAAAGTAGTTATGGCAAATATTACACTGATATCTTTTTTTTTGCAAAAAAAGGCTGCATAATAATTTTAAAGCGAATTTAAA
>NW_026018814.1:784890-787625 GCF_020466585.1 Dendroctonus ponderosae
AGCTGAATTTGTTTATTAAATATTTAACAAAATAGCAATAGATAGATAGTATAAACTTATTTAATCTTTCATATATATCTTCGTTCAGTTTGTAGGAATTTTTGATACAATGAAAACACCCTATTGTTGCGTACGATTTTGGGATTATCGGTAAAAGGTATAGAAGAGTAAGTTTGTTGATTGAAAAATCACCAGAGTTTACGAATAAAGCTGAAAGTAGCCTCTTTGAAATTTTGCAAATTTTTTACATTGGAAAATAAATTTTTCTGTTGATGAGCTGAAGTGAAACACCAAATGGAAATGCTGTTGCAAATTGCCAAAAAATCACTGAAAACAGTCAGCAATTTGCCAATTTTACGGAATTGAGATAGAAATAGTCGCTATTCATATCAGAGCACCCGGAAATTTGCTTATTAGAAATTAGGCGGCATTTTGGAAATTTCCAAACGGTTTCTGCAAATTTTCAGAGGAATTAGGACACCAGTGTACAGGGTGACCCATAATCAGCATAGCTTACTTTGTCATGAAATAACTCGAAAACAAACGGATTGGAAAACGATGCAAAAAATTCTGAAAATTGAATAGTAGAGTTTTTTCTTTCCTTGCACGGGTATTGCTTGACCCTGGCGAGTTTTTTGTTAAAAAATTAATTAATAAAGCCGGAAAATCTCACCATTAAGAGACTGGTTGAAGGCTTCATTAAGTTTTTCGGGGTTTTAGACCCTCACCTCACTTGCTTGCTGACCAGTTGCCAGTTAGGTATAATGTAAAATTTTGCCATAATCGATAAAAACTTAAAAAAAAATACGGTTTACCTGTACCTATAAGAACTTTCCAAAAATCACCCTCTAACCGGGTAACTGGGTTTAGTTGGTAAAGAGAAATCCCAACATCTTTCCCCGTATAAAATAACGTCATTTCCTCCTCTTCGCCTCCATAAAAACCGTATATTTGCCCCTGATAAGATAAGTACAGGTAGTCAATATGCAAGTCCCGTTTGCTAAACATGATTTATACGGGGGCGATAAAACATGCCCCTACTTAGATCGTTATGGAACTTCCGCGTATTCACTGCTGCTGTTGACTTAGAAAAGCTTTCTCTGTACGTTTTACGAGTGGATGGGCATAAAGGTGCGACGATCATTGTGCTGTTTGATGCGGAATCATACAAATTATGTCGTTTTTCGCTCGACGAAAGTACAAAGTATGGGTTTGGTGGGACAATCTCCGGTCTTCAGACCATTAAATCACCACTGATTGGCTATTTTAAATACATCGACTGCACAATACCCTAATTAACTGCGCCTTAATTAGCGACTTGAAACACGTTAGCTGATTTATTAGGAAATTTCCCAGGTTGTTAAGAAAACCATCAGAAACAACGCCCGTTACCGAATAACTGCGATACATTATTCAAATCGTCTGTGCGTTTTTTTGCAACAAACATGTAATTTTCGAATGCACAGTCCACCTCCTCAGCTTGCCAGCGAAGTAATGAATACATTAATGTCTTCGCCTTAACTTAATGACATATTCTTTGAATCAATTTTGCGATACGTGATAACGATGTGGTGCCTATCATTGGCAGGATGCATAACTTTCCCGATTTCTCTCGCACGTTACGTTGTAGTTTCCATGCGTTTATTAACAAATTAAAGGCCCCAAGAATGCGACTTCGCATGCTTTATGAGGGTTCTGAATAAGGTTTGTTTCGGACGAACTGAAGATTTTTTAGGAATTTGAATTGACTCACATCGAGTGGGGCAGTAAGTGTTTCGCATTGAAAATTTTCAACAATTAAGGAGCTCTTGAGCACCGAAATACTTTTTCATCAGACCCATTGTTCGGCATTTGGAGGCGCTTTGCCCCAAAACGAAATTTTTGCCACTCACCAACTCAACTTTAAACCAGAAATTCAATTAAAAATTTGCAATTTGCGCTCGAAACACGCAATATTTGCGCTTTCTGCCTGCACTACTTTTTACCATATTTGCACGTAGTTTTGCCTCAGGTTTTAAAAATTGCGCCGGTTGACTCATGCAAAAAGCTCATTTGGAGCCTAAAGTTAAAGCTGGTAGATAGTAAATGTATATACATTTATATCAAGGTGTTTGATGAGGTCCATGTCGGAAAATATCCCTGATTTGCTGAGAAACGATGACCCAAAATGCTTCGCTACGGATTTATAGGGTGTTGAAAACGCATGGATATACAGGGTGATTCAAAATTGGCGTTAATCTTCTGGAGGTGTTGTCTGGTGGTGTTTTAGGAGTACAGAGAAAATAGTAAAACAAATTAATGGTTATTAAAACTGAGAAATTTGCAAAAAACTACATTAGAAAAACGGCAACAATGTTTTTCAAGGTAATCGGTGAATGTGCACTTTATATCATCTGGCGGATTTCGGGGTTCTTTTTAATTTTCCCTGAAAGTACACGTAAATTAAGCACATTCAAGGGGAAAAAATGCGGATGGTCAATAGAATCAGGCTAGAAAACATCTACAAACTAATAAAATCTCTGTTTATTGTGCCGATATTTACGCCATATTTTGTGCAGTGTTGCCAGACTGCATAAATAAATGGAATAGTATACTTTCGTGTGAGTGCTGTAAGTTTGGGTTAGCACAGACTAGTCGCTATGTTGTAAGCTGAGATGATAGCTAATGTTGTAAGGTTTAAAGATGCGTTGAATTTGGGTTAGTGTAGGTTCATTGCAAGGGCGGATCCAGGGGGG
>NW_026018814.1:788624-795757 GCF_020466585.1 Dendroctonus ponderosae
ATTTAATTTTTTGCGTCGAACTGTTTATTGATATTAGCAGATTTTTGCTCCTCTTCACGTCTCCTCTCTGGTCAGTCTTCATCGAAATCGAAATGCATTGGAAGATTTCTCTCACTTTTCGCATTTAAAATAAATTTATTTAAAACTCCGTTACTTCAACAGTTGCTTTCGAGCTGGTTAAGAGAATTATAATTAGCATTTCCGATTCTCCGCATCTGGGACAATTGATTAATGAATGATGATGGACTTAGGTGATCATGGCCACCAATCGCATTGAAACTCTCGACCCCGCCTTAATCCGGCCTGGTCGTATCGACCGGAAAATCGAATTCCCTCTTCCCGATGAAAAGACCAAGCGACGAATTTTCAACATTCACACCTCTAGAATGACATTGGCCGAAGATGTTAATCTGCAGGAGCTGATAATGGCCAAAGATGATCTTTCCGGGGCGGACATCAAGGTAACACTGTTGTTTAAGTCTTTGCTGCAAAACGTTCACGTTTTCGCTTCCAGGCCATTTGCACGGAAGCAGGATTAATGGCGCTGCGCGAGCGAAGAATGAAGGTGATGAATGAAGACTTCAAAAAGTCAAAGGAGAGCGTCTTGTATAGGAAGAAAGAGGGAACTCCCGAAGGACTCTACTTGTAAACTGTCTACTATGTAAAACGTTTGGTTTTTTTAAATTTTCCATCCCGCCACTACAGGCGTTGTTTTTTACTTTGTAAAACCCAAAAAACCTACTCTTTACGGAAATGTTTCAAAACGCCGTCAACATTACAAAATGTATTCATTATTTCAGTAGAAACGGATAAACACGTGTAAATGGAAAAATAATATTAACATGGCTTAAAAAACAAATGTATGCAATAAAGGCGTATTTTTACTTACACTTCGGAAATAGACGATTACTTCAACAGGAAACTCGGACGGGTTTTAAAATCCTGCGGATGCATTTTTTAGGGACGCGCTTCTTGAACAGCAAAGATGTGGATGGCGCTACATTTAGGACTTCGGTTTGGCTCCAAACTTCAGAGGCGGCCGTCGTGCTCGGTTTAATGGCGCGTCGGGGTCTGTTTTTCACGTCTGTAATTAGCCGCTCTATCAGGCTAATATCGGTTCGTAGATCGGCAACTCGTTTTTTGAACAAACTTTCAGATAGTGTGATCCTTGAGGCCTTCTTGTGCTTCTGTTGCTTTGTGAACAGGTTTTCTTCCGATGAATCGCTAATGCGTTCTCTCAGCTTTCGCTTCAGTCTTGCTCTCTTCTGGGTGTTTTCAGCATCCCGGCCGTTTACGGCCTTAACCAACCGACGCTCCAGCCTTTCAGCAGCACTTTGATCTTCTGATAAATCGCTGGCAGTTATTTTTGTCTTCAGTTTCCGCTTTTTCTTCTTAACGCCTGCAACATTATCGGTACTCTTGCTCTTGCTATTTGGCGAGTTCTTAGCGCCTGAAAAATCAGCTCCACTCTTTGCGCTGTTTGGTGAATCGTTTCTGTCGGTTTCCGTTTCGATGACCTGTTTGACTTTGTCTCTAATCAACGTGTTGCTTAAAACCAAACTAGCAAGATCATCACACCTGTGACATATATTCAGAGATATTTTGCCGTTTTTCACAGCAGAAGAGAATTCTTCTACTAGTGTGTTTAGTCCTGCAGTCGACTTGTCTTCCACCCCAGTATTCTGATGAATTGAAATAAATGAGTTTTTGCACATTTTCTGCATGTCTGAATCGGTAGTGATGATTGAAATATTGCCAATCACCACATCGGCAAGATGACCGTTTTTGGGCGCTTCTTTGGCATTTTCTGTAATCTCTTCTTGAACGCTATGGGTGGTTTCTTCAGCCACTACCGGGGTGATTTCGTTAATGCTAACTTTGGATGGTTCTTTGCCTTGGCATGAAGCCCTAGGGGAAATGTGCTGAGCGGTTTCATCGTCGCTGGAGGAATCGTACATCTCCACTATTCTCTTGCGCTTCGTCGGCACTTCTTTAGCCTTCTTTCTGGGAACCTTTATGATGTCATCATCCCCCAACAAGTCGGCATCTATTATTCTGGATTTTTTGGACTTTTTTCTTTCATATCCCAGATCATATTCATTGCCCGAAAGCAGCTCGTCTTCTTCATCATCGCAAATGAATGAATCATTAGAACCACTATCATAAAAATTAGACGCTTCCGTGTCGGAAGACCCAATTGATTCGCCTTGATCTGGTATAGCGTTGCTGTCTTCTGAAGGAGTGTCTTCTTCGCCTTAAAAAAAACAAAGCGATTAAATACCTGCGACTTTCTCAATGAAAAAACCGTTCGCTTACCTTCCTCAGCCATTCCATCAATGAATCCATTGCACGGCATCTCGGGTTCAGAGTTTTCACTGCTGGAATCATCGTCCTCGTTGATTTTTTGCCGAATGTAATCCTGCAGAGCTTGCGCACAGTTTTTGACGGGTTTGTCCAGCTGTAAGCAATTCAGGAAAAATTAGTATAAAAGTAGCCAAGCAGAACTGTTTACTAACCGAATCAGCCACTTCAGGCATGATCTCATCACCCGGCTCGGTCATCGACACATCTATGGATGGTTCTGCTGCAAATTCCACTTCCATATTTTCTTCACTATTCACATTTTCAAGTGGTTTAATAAGAGACTCATTCTGATTATCACTAGGTCCATTCTGTTTTGAAGGTTTTTCCAACTCCTCACTCTCTATTCGAATAGTTGCAGGCTCTTCTAGACACGAGCTTTTGCTATGTTCGGTACTGAGGAATTCTGACACGGTTTCATCTGCGGAATTGTTCAATAACACACCATGTTCAGCTGCTTTAAACGCTGTGCTTTGATCATCATCATCATCATCCGCCAGGACTTTTTCCTCATGGTCTTGTGACTGATCTGGCAAAACTGCACTGGCATCAATAACTCTAGAAATATTTGCTGTATCAGATAGATTAGAGACAGCCGATTGCGATGCTTTTGTCTTAGAATCGCAAACATCAGCCATCAAGCTCTCCAGCCCACCACTGCCTTCAGACTTAATGGGGGAAATAAACTTTAGTTCTGCAACATCTAGTTGTTTCGTTTTGTCGCTTGCAGACACATTGGGATAATTCATCATTGCTGCTTCTTTTGGGATGTCGGGGACACTAAGTGTTTTTTCAATATCTCCGATTTTGGGTACTTGGCAATACGTTTTACGTTTAGTAGTTTCCTCAGTATCTTGGGAAGACGTGACTTCTCCAACAGTACTCTCTGCTTTTCGGCTAGTCAAGTTTTTCTCAGCTATGTGGGTGAGATCTGACGAGTTCGAGTCTTCATCGGAAGGCAGAAAAAACTCATAGGGAGTTAAATTTGCGTTCATGCTCGCAGATCGCTGGAACACTTTTATCTGCTGATGCACTGCTTGAGGTCCCGACCAGTATTTCCCTGAAACTGAAAATTTCTTTAGACTTCGCTATTGATGATTCACGAGGATAAAATAACTAATATTAACTGACAAAAACTGTCTTGCCCACAGGAAGTGACGGTAGGTATGAACTGAACATGAAGGAAAAACGATGCCAAATAGAGCCAATCTTATAAACTCGGGGATCTTGATTCCATATTGTATAGCTAAGGCTTTAAAAGGCGCAGTTTTTTAGCAGAATTGCCGGAGTTTTTAACCTTCAGTAGTTAATACTGCACATTCCGGACTCTTCTGAGCTAAGTCAAGATTAAAACCGAAAGAAAGAACGTTAATTCGTCTATTATTGATAACAATGATAATTGAGTAATTGTTCTAATGAGGCTTAAAGCCTTACCTGTTAAAAACCAATTTTCCTGACAATTTCTCGAATTTTCACTATAAACAACACAAAATAGACGAACGGTTATTGAATTATTTGAAGAATGCGTCAAATTTGGACGTTTTGCATGGTGGGGAAAAATGGAGATCTGGCAGCGCAGCAAGATGGGCTTAATCGAAAATTTAGTTTAAACCTCTCTGGTTTTGTGCTTACAAAATTTATGCGGTTTATCACGTGGATTGGAAAGTGTCTTGAAAATAAGCCGAATTTCGAGTTTTTATTAATTTCCTTTCGACATAAAAAGGTTACAAATATGCATTTATAAAGTGTTTGGGTCAATAATAAGGAAGAAATCGTCGGCTAAAGATCGTGAACGCTTAAAAAACGCTTAAAATGTGCCGAAAATGTCTATTATTTCAGATCTGAAACTTCTTCCATACTTTTTAACGAGTTCGTAGCATTCCTAACGTCCGAGAGTTCAAAATGATGTAAAATTTAAGACATTTTGAGGCAATTTTAATTTTTTCAAAAAATCGACCCCCACCCTTAGAAAAATTTCGGTCAAAAATCAAAATTTTGCATGCGTGTTTTTTGAGCTCAATCGATTCCTTTCGACCTAAGAAGGTCACCAATATGCATTTATAAAGTGTTTGGGTCAATAATAAGGAAGAAATCGTCGGCTAAAGTTCGTGAACGCTTAAAAACGCTTAAAATGTGCCGAAAATGTCCATTTTTTCAGATGTGAAACTTCTACGATCTTTTTCAGTGAGTTCGATGCATTTCTTGCGTCCGTGAGCTGAAAATGATGTAAAATTTGAGATATTTTGAGAAAATTTTCATTTTTTCAAAAAATCGACCGTTGGAAAAATGTCGACCAAAAACGAAAATTTCGCATTCGTGTTATTTGAGCTCAATCGATTCCTTTGGACGTAAGAAGGTCACAAATATGCATTTATAAAGCGTTTCTGTCAATAATAAGGAAGAAATCATCGGCTAAAGATCGTGAGCGCTCAAAAAACGCTTAAAATTTGCCGAAAATGTCGATTATTTTGGATCTGAAACTTCTAGCATGTTTTTCAAAGAGTTCAACGCATTCCTCGCGTCCGTGAGCTGAAAATGATGTGAAATTTAAAACATTTTCAGAATATTTTAATTTTTTCAAAAAATCGACCCCCACCCTTAGAAAAATTTCGGTGGCAAATCAAAATTTCACATGCGTGTTTTTTGAGCTCAATCGATTCCTTTCGATCTAAGGTCACAAATATGCATTTATAAAGTGTTTGGGTCAATAACAAAGAAGAAATCGTCGGCAAAAGAGCGTGAACGGTCAAAAAACGCTTAAAATGTGCCGAAAATGGCCATTATTTCGGATCTAAAACTTCTATCATGGCTTTCAATGAGTTCGATGTATTCCTCGCTTCGGTGAGCTGAAAACGTGGTGAAGTTCAATATTTCTTTTAATAAACCGCCTTCTAAGCAAACATATCAGCAACAACAGCATAAGATAATTGACTAATTTTTTATATTAATGCTTATTTTGCACAAACATGCAACTGAAAATTAGCGAAAATACAGAAGAATGAAGAAATAGAACAGACGAAAGCACAACAGGACATCGGCTGCAAAATCCCTGTATGTTTAATGGACGATTTTCTTAATTATTGTGCTCCTGGGCAGGAATATCAAACTGAAGAGCCACTAAAAGATACGTCAAAATGCTTCCAATCACCTAAAAAACAACGCACAGTTTTAATCCTTCTGGTCTGGCCACCAACAGCTTACAGGGCCCATAATGCCAAGATCAGCATTGAAAAAATCGTTCATAGAAAATGGTCGTTGATTGGTCACTTTGTTGACGAAAATCCGAAATTGTTGATGTTCCTCATCAGTCTGGGCACTTAGGGAACATGCGATTAGTATCGGTTTCAAGCCCTGAACCTAAAAATCGAGTGAAAACTTTCGAATATTCATCAGCTAATGCACCTACGATTCTCATCAAGTTGTTGATGTTTTTGAAAAACCAAAAAAACCCAATAAAATGCGCCACCACGTAGATGCAGTTCAACGCAAATGTACTTGTAGTTATCACTTTGTCGGATTGGTACATCAAATAAACCATGGCCGAGTAAATGTTGATGATCAGTATGGAAACTTCGACTACAATGCATGCCAGCAATTGGGGAGAAGTGAACTGTTGGAAGAGCAGGACGATTTCGTAAATTTCCTCGTGGCTGATGCGAAGATATTCAATAATCTCCACTCGCGTCAGCTTTTCCATCTTCTCTGGCAGAAAATGCGCCTCATCGCACATTTTCTTCGGGCTGCAAAGGCCGCTAAACTGATACTCATTGCGCGACAAATCGATGCTTTTTTTTGGATGTATGTGCCGATACCCCAAGTAGTTGCACACAACATTTTCGAAGCAGATAAACAAGCCCGTACAGTACTGAATATCTGAAAATCCATATAAAAAAACACGCAAACCTTCTCACTCTGATGGCACTTACAGGAAAACCAAAATACGTAATTGACGCTTGGCGTGATGTTCATGTTTCTGAAGAACAACACGTGCAAAGGGAGCTTGTAGCTGGTGAAAAACGCGAAAAACATAAAAGCGCCATTCTCGAAAGTGAACACCGAAGCAATGAGAATGAGCAGGCTCTTCTGGAATTTTACTGTAAGCTTCTTTGCCCTCGGGCAGAACAGATGGTCTCTGCTGGCCTTAATCAACCCCTCAGTCATTCTGAGCCACAAACGCACGTTCCACAGGTACAGTATTGCCACCGACCAGTAAACCACGCTAAACACATTGGCTAAAGAGTCCAGGAAAACTGCCATATTGGTGATTTGGAACCTCAAAGAGGGCATAACATGGACGGATGCAACGGCCAAAAGAGTCATCAGGACGCAACTGTACAACATCCAGAAGGAGGACAATTCATATGCGCACTTGCCATTCAAGTGGCGCCAGGAATAAGGGAATCTCCCTATCAAACGCATGGGAAAGATGCACAGTTTTAGGGTTTGGCAAACGCATAAGGAATGCCTGCTAACTTTTAGCGGAGTTTCCATAATGCTCAGCTTGCTATAAGGGTGCACTTTGTTGTCAGAGCTTTGCCTCATCATGGCTCACTTTGACTACTACCTGGGCATGAGGGTTTATCACCTCGTTTATCTATCGGGGAACGAAATGGGTTAATCAGGGGATAGATATTTTGCCTCGCATTATCCCTAACTGCGTTGCATTAAGGGTGAGTGATCATTCCAGAGATAACTAAATGGCCTTTATTCGAAGTTTCTCAAGAACCATTCGAGCCACAGAATTCGTTTTGGCATCGTTGGATAGAGAATTG
>NW_026018814.1:796756-802485 GCF_020466585.1 Dendroctonus ponderosae
AAGAGTTTGATCCCGCAGTTCTAAATCACCCTCTAAAAATCGGGCGAGAATAAATGGAGAAGAGCTTTGAAAAAAGGAAATTAATGATCAGGACAATAAACTACTAAATTCTTGTGAGGAACTTAAATAAACATTAAACCAATTTGACCTAATTATTTTTCGATTCAACCGCGCAACAAAAACAAAAAATCCGGCCCCGCTTAATGTAGTTAAAATGTCAGACAATGTTTCAGAATCGTCCATAAAGTTTGCGTTTGATATTTTGCCAAATTGTAGGTATTTTTAGCTTATCCGCGTTCAACACATACTCTGAATGAAAAATAAAAAGACTCAAATGCACGGCATGTGGGCCACACTCGGTTTAGCTGGTTCAATTTTACACCCAGCATTTATATTGAGATTTATATTAAATTTAATCCTTTTCATCTGGGGATGTTTGAAATTGGATCTGGTTGGCTGTGAATCACTGTTGCCAACATTTCCAAATGACTTTGATCCAATATTGCAAAGCCTCTAGTTTCAGTGGAGTTTCGTAACCAAACGACACCCAAGCGTAAAAATCGGCTGAATTTTGAAGATCCTAATTTTGCAATTAGGATCTTCTCGTTAACTTGTTTTACTTTCAAATAACCGCGTCGCACTGGAGAACAAACACGACTGTCTGAAGTTGCTTTCGGTTATTTTTCCGGCAAACTCGGGACTGCAGACGGAGGCAGGAGGAAAACGGTCTTCCTTAATTTCCCGTTTTCTTTTCAGGGACATTCTACAGGAAATCACTTTAATAATATTCCTCGAGGCATCCGCGTATTTGTTTAGGCAGTCGAGGGTATTCATCAGGAAAATGTAGGAAATTTAATAAAATATTGGCGATCGGTTATGCAGAATGAATTTTGGGTTCAAAAAGCTCAAAACTGAGAGATTTTGCAATCACCAAGAAGCAAGAAGGGAAAGTGATCATTTTCTACTAGTTTTACAAGAACCAAAAAACGTTTTGGTTGCGGTTGTTTAGCTCAAGAAATCCAAATTTTTTCTTTTTTTAAATTTTTTAAACAACGGTTTTTCTTCGATATTTCCTAAGCAAAAAATTTTTACTTGTTCTACGTCGATAATTTCACCGTTTTCGAGATAGTTCACTTTTAAACCTCTAGTGCCTTTATGAACTAACCCGGAACAAAATAGATGTTACACGGACTAAGTTTGGAATTCGCTAAAGTCTGAGTTTTGGTAAAAATTAAGGATCTCAGACAACTTTTCTACAGGATGGCAAATAAAAAATCAAAAAAATCAGTCAAAAAAAAGTGTCACTGCAAGACCAAAAACAATTTCATTTTTGGAAGACCAGTCTGTAAATAAACGCGATTGTCGAAAAATTGATTTTTTTGAGATACGAGGGGAGATACAGAGATCTATCTTAATCCCTGTGGTATTGATTATACTGGGAGAAACTTGACCTCAACCACAAATTTTCGTGCAAAAACACGCACTAACCGAAAAGGAATTGCACTCAATAAACCTTCAAACAGAAATCAGTAGTAGAGATGGGATAAGCGGTTATTTTTCTGTAACAAGGTTACAACGTTCCAGTTTCACGTTGGTAATAGGTTTCAAACGTTTCGATTAAAACACGAGCTTATGTGTCGTCAGGCCTGATTTTGAACTGTCGCTAACATTTTTGAAGTTCTGGTGCCTTTGACCCAATTCCAAAAAAATGATTAATAGCGCTTTTGGAACCGGGATTTTGTATTATTTAACAACAAACTGCCAAGCTATAAAATCTAAGCAAAAACTTCAGCAACAAAGTTTTCCGTAAATGAAACCTCAAGATAAAAATTGAAAAACAATCAAAACTAAAACGCAAAATTAATGTTAAGCTATCGAACTCAAAGCAAATTCACAAATCTCGATCATTTGCATCTAAATAAGGAAATGTGCGTCACACGTTGATAAATTATGCCAGTCCTGAAGTTGCTGAACAAATCGGCGATAAAAATCCTCTGGTTCAACTTTGAAAGGCAAAAAATCGCATTTTTTTCCAGTTGAGGAAGGAGTTTTCTCGAATACACGCGATTTGGTGCCTTCAGGATTAGCCCCCCAATAACAAGCCCCATTTTAACTGTTGCATCTAATTGCTTCTGATGTTTTGGTCGTTTTGGTGCCCCACTCAACTCCAAAAGTTTCTGAAAAACTGCCGTGTTGGGGAATTGGGTTACTTGTTAATCGGAATCGAGGGGAAACTGTGAACTAGAGTTGGGATAAATAGTTATTTTTCTGTACCAAGGTTACAACGTTCCAGTTCCACGTTGGTAATAGGTTTCAAAATGCGGTTCCAAAAGGAACATGTTACCAGTCAGCATACATATTAAATTAGTGTCCCAGGGGTGAGAAATTTAATGAAACCCCTTTCAGTGTCTCAAAGGGTGAATATCCATACCTTTATGGTGGAAAGGCCGAAAAATAGATGATAAAAAGCACTCGAATGAGAACTGTTAAATGCAGTCGATTCCGAATTTAATTATCTAAAAATTAGAATTTTATTAGTCAGTAAATTCTCAGACAAATTGCGTTATCTTCCTATAACAAAAAGAAAGTTTGTTAGCGAAAAAAGTCGACAGCTGCAAACAATTAAACCTCCATTCCTCTATCCAGGTTAAGTAGAGAATTTGCAGCTGAATTTCAGACAGCAGAACGTATCGGTTTTCCTATAATAACAGTTTTGTTAGCCGATTGTATGGGGGAGCATCAGATGAGAATAATCATGTGTCGAATGTAAGCATTCACAGCCGGAATGCTGAGGAAATAACATGTCCACAAGAGAGTCAGAAGTCTCTTTCACAGCCAAAACAATGAGTTTCTATAGGCTTTTGTATGCTTATCAATCGATTTTGATAGATTTTTACGTTTAAATCCGTTTAATTGATTTTGGCTTCTGCTAATCTAACTCGATGTGTTCTAGAGATGGGATAAACGGTTATTTTTCTGTAACAAGGTAACACTTTGGTAATAGGTTTCAAAATGCGGTTCCAAAAGAAACATGTTACGTTTAAAATTTGTCATTAAACATGCGCAATGATAATGATGGTAGAAATAGTAATGACAAATAATGATTTAGTTTATTAAAACAATATTTCTTAACTAAAGCTCTTAGATAAAATAAAATATTCTAAAATAAAAAACAAAACATGGGTCAGAAGTACCTGCTTAAAGAGCAAACGAACCGATAATAAACTAGATAAAATAACAACGTTTTAATCGGAAAACGGCTGCAGCGCTCAACTGTTGCGGTTTTATGAGACAGTTCCAAAAACAACCGGTTAAATCTGCTAGCTAGAACCGTTTCAGGTTACACGTTTGTTACAATGTTATTTTAGCGGTTACGTTAAATACCGACCATCCCTAGTTTCCAATACACTTATTAACAGTTATTGTGGTAAAACTAATAATCATTTAGGCAAAATCCAAAAACGAAAAGTACAAACTCATGAATAACAACATGAATATCGAATATAATCCATATCAACGCCCTTGTAAAGGAAAATCAACTTGTATTGAGTGATCTCGACTAAAAGAAGCTGATAGAGAATAGTAAAAATTCAGAAAAAAACTGGAAAATGTATTTTTTTCAGGTTCATATCGTGCATTCTTATGACCGAATCGTTCCGTACGTGGGGCACAAAAGGTTGACGGTGGTGACGACGCCGCCTAAAGTGTTCTCGACGCGTCCGTCGGTTTTGCAACGAGAATACGACTGGATCGAACGGAAAGTCCGTCCAAGAGTTGGTTATTCGGCTACCAATCGCTACCTCAACTCGGACTCGGCTGTGGTAAGTCACACTTTCGTTTGGTTCCCGGACAGGATTTTGCAATACTTTTCAAAACCAATTCTATTCCAGATGAAAACATATTCTATCTAGAATCTATGTCTTTTCAGTAGGCTGTGTTATATTTTTCCTCAATGCAAGACGGTTTGATACGATTCTCTTCTACTTCTAAATTAACTGAAGTTTCAGGGTTGACCCAAACACATAACGAATGGAAACATAAAATGTTGTTCTTTTTTCAGCAAGTTCTCATCAACCGTCTATTTTCATCTACCAAACAGTTCAAAAGCCTTCATTCAATAAGCTAATGAATTGCAAGAATCAAAAGTGGCCAACTTGAAAAGTATCTCAAAACTCCCCAATCGTCATCATCAATGTGCTTTTAACCAATTTACGCTCAACATTGTTATTTTATTCAATTGGTTCAAACATTTTTGTTTAATCGTTACTTCATCCAGCTTTGTATCCTCTTCATCTGCGCTTGTGCTTTAACAATGTATCGCAATTTTTGAATTTGTATTAACCATTTGTTATCGAAACTATGCTATAACTGCAACTTCGGTATGCAGCAACGTTGTTCGTGATTGAATAAGCAACTTGAAGAAACGAAACACTAAAACACTGAAAAATTGGAATTAAATCGTATAAAATTCGCCAGGATTTTTATATAAAGTGCAACTAAAGTGAAAATGCTGACTTGGTATCGATATTGCAATAAAACCCGTGCAATCTGTGCACTTTGGCAGCAGCTGAGTGCGGAAAGGCACGTGTTTCTCAGCAAATAAAGATGCTGCATTTAAATTGAATCCTTACAGGGCCATCTTGTGTGCATAGAAAGCGATTTCGTTGCATTTAAATTGCGTCTCGATTAGAAATAAGTTACAACTATTGCGACTAAACAGCAAAGTCGGTGGAAAATTGACGAGGTTTTGTGGACTTTTGCTCTGGAAAATTAGACATTTTTCCGGGTTGAGGAAACCGCGAAAATCCGTTAAACATTAAGGGCAGATAAGCGTTTTTTAAAAATACCTGAATTTCTAGAAGCTTTGTGAGGGTGAAGTTAAATAGGGATCTTGACCAGGTCAAGTGGAGAGAGTTGTGACAACATTTCGCGAGTCAATTGGCTTAAGTTAGGCCTGGATAATACGGTGTCTTAAGACACTTGTGTGTTGACACCGCTCTGTGTGTCATGTGCCGAGACACCTCGCCCCTTGAACAACACTTAACATTTAATCTCATTCGGATTGCAGTTCGTGAAGGCCACGCGCAGTTGCCACATGGTTTCTGACCCTCTCGGCAGGGATTTTTTACCTTATAAAGCCGCACGAACGAAAGTGCTCAACATACTTGCCTACTGATTACTGATTCCAATGAGAAAAGTTTATTTTTTTTTCAAAAGATCGGCCCCCACCCTTGGAAACATTTTGACCGAAAATAATTTTTGGACAAAAATTCTGATTTTTGAAAAAAAAATTGAAATTTAGCAAGCATGTTTTTTGAGCTCAATCGATTCCTTTCAACGTAAGAAGGTCACAAATATGAATTTAGAATGTGTTCGGGTCAATAATAAGGAAGAAATCGTCGGATAAAGATCGTGAGCGCTCAAAAAACGCTTAAGATGTGCCGAATGTCTATTAATTCATATCTGAAACTTCTAGCATGTTCTTCAAAGAGTTCAATGGATTCCTCGCGCCCGTGAGCTGCAAATGATGGAAAATTTAAGACGTTTTGAAAAAATTAAAATTTTTTCAAAAAATCGACCTCCACCCTTAGAAAAATTTCGACTAAAAATCAAAATTTCACATGCGTGTTTTTTGAGCTCAATCGATTCGTTTCGACGTAAGAAGGCCATAAATATGCATTTATAAAGTGTTTGTGTCAATAATAAGGAAAAAATCGTCGGCAAAAGAT
>NW_026018814.1:803397-805754 GCF_020466585.1 Dendroctonus ponderosae
TTTTCAAAAAATCGACCCCCACCCTTGGAAAAATTTCGGCTAAAAATCAAAATTTCACATGCGTGTTTTTTGAGCTCAATCGATTCCTTTCGACGTAAGAGGTTCAGAAATATGCATTTATAAAGTGTTTGGATCAAAAATGAGGAAGAAATCGTCGGCAAAAGATGGTGAAGCTTAAAAAACGCTTAAAATGGGCCGAAAATGTCTATTATTTTGGGTCTGAAACTTCCCCCGTGAGGTAGAAACATAAAATTTAAAACATTTTGAAGAAATTTTAATTTTTCGGAAAGCATTGAAGGGTGATACATTTGTAAAAATAAAAAACTCCATTACGTTGGCAGATATTCAAGCAAATAGTGCGTAGAATAATCAGGAAACTTATATGGTCAGTTTCCCGTAAAGATGCAATAAACGACATTTTTTATCAGGTCGACTCACCAGTTTTCTTTTTAATTATATTCGCGATCTCAACTGAAAAGTGCCAAAAATTAGTCGGTTTCAAGCAAGAAAACCTGTTTGGATCAATCAATTACTCAAACTGGTAAGTTTTTCGCACTTCTCCGGAAACTCGCTTCTACGATGGTTAGAAGCCAAGAAAAAAATCTGCGGTATACATAGTCAAACACCCCTGAGGATGCAAGCAACTCGAGCCAGCGAAACGTCAGTGAGAACATATTTTCCACCAAAGCAAGCGCAACAGCTCAAAAAAACAGAAGCGCACATTTTCGTACTTGATTTTGATGCCTGTACTCATAACAGCTTTGAAAAGCAGCCAATAAACTCTTCATTTAACTGTCTGCCATCATTTAGTTTAATTGTCACTGTCCGATAATGAATAATTGTCTCGTTTGCGGTCTCCCAGTGCCTGCCAGTTTGGTGAGTAAAAAGTGTTAAAATTCTGCAGATTCTGATCGAATTTTTGACCTTGAAATTCTGACGAAAATAGACAAAATTTATTGGATTGGGCTCGATCGGTGCCCACGTTTCATAACAGTCGTTAATTATTGGCGAAATTAAAATATGCCAAGAATATTTAACACTTTTTACGCATTGTTCCCCCACTATGAGGGCAGACAGTTCAATGAATTAACTGGCTAAAACTCCCATTGTCTGACCGAAGAAGTTTCAAGTTTAATTTGGGGAAAATCACGGATAATTTATGGAAATTGTCGGGCTGCCTGAGTTAGAACTATCTAAAGATTAATAGGCGGGTGTTGGACATGTAAAAATCCGATTCATTCAACCCCAACAAAAAAGCCCAGTGAAGCTGCATGAACAGTCTTTGGAGTAGGAGCGAGTGTTGTAGGTTGGGGCGGAGAGATCAAAGTTCTTGTTAGGGCCCAATGAAGTCAATTTAGACTTAGGCAGGGAAATTTTTGGGGAAAATTGAACGTTTTGAGCAACCATCACTGTCCTGGAATAATCAAGCCAGATTCAGAAGCTGCCCAGAGAAAAACTAAACCAGGAAGAAGGAAGCGAAAATCAAAAGATTAAAAAGTTCAAAAGCAAAGTTCTAATGACCTCTTTAACCAAGTCCCGAAATAGAGCGCAAAAGAACATTTTCTCCTCAACATCCCAATTTACAACACTCCTCTATGGAAGAACTCATTCATTCGAATCCAAAGTCCTGCACAATTAATGAAAAATAAATCTTATGCGACCCTTCCATTAAAAAAGACCATAATCGCTGGCAGGCACTATGAGACATTAGACTAGTTTTCTTTCCATGCGGAACTCTCAACGATTTTTCTCCCAAATCTAGAGAATCTATTACTCCAGCTATCCAATCACTTCGAGCTACTACAGCACGTTAAGCCTGCCTAGCAGCACGTACTACCCGAAGATCTATCGCTGGTACTACGACTGGCCCAGGACTTACTCCTACTATTGGCCCAGCGCTTACTACTCAGCGTACTGGCCTTACTACAGGTCGTACCTGAGCAGCTTCTTTAGAAACTACTACTTAAGCTCGCTGCCTTCCCTCTACTACCGATCGCTGGACTACCAGTTCAGAGAGCTGGAGAACAAAATTAACAATCTGAGCGTAAGTAGATCGAGCTGATGCGAAGCCCAAAGCAACTTCATTGGTAGCCGGATGTGGCTGGCAAACCCTAAGAAAATAGGGTGTAGATAAGTTCTATATTGTTGAGGCGGATTCATTTTTTCACAAACTTCTTTTTGGGTATTTCGCCTCAAAAATTTTTGTCTTCAAAAAAGACAGAATTTCCTCACGTCTTTTATTACAGATTGATAAAGAGTGCGCCTATTTCGCAATAAGAACGAATTATTTATCAAAAAGTGATCAAGAACTATCACCTAGAGGGTATCCTGCGACACACTTAGGCTCAAGCTGTAAG
>NW_026018814.1:806753-813107 GCF_020466585.1 Dendroctonus ponderosae
GAAGAAATCGTCGGCTAAAGATCGTGAGCGCTCAAAAAACGCTTAAAATGTGCCGAAAATGTCTATTATTTCAGATCTGAAACTTCTTCCATACTTTTTAACGAGTTCGTTGCATTCCTAACGTCCGTGAGTTTAAAATGATGTAAAATTTAAGACATTTTGAGGAAATTTTAATTTTTTCAAAAAATCGACCCCCACCCTTAGAAAAATTTCGGTCAAAAATCAAAATTTTACATGCGTGTTTTTTGAGCTCAATCGATTCCTTTCGACGTAAGAAGGTCACCGATATGCATTTATAAAGCGTTGTGGGCAACAATAAGGAAGAAATCGGCGGCTAAAGATCGTGAGTGCTCAAAAAACGCCTAAAATGTGCCGAAAATGTCTGTTATTTCGGATCTGAAACTTCTAGCATGTTCTTCAATGAGTTAAATGCATTCCTCGCGTTCTTGAGCTGAAACTGATGCAAAATTTAAGACATTTTGAGAAAATTTTAATTTTTTCAAAAATCGACCCCCACCCTTAGAAAAATTTCGGTCAAAAATGAAAATTTCACATGCGTGTTTTTTGAGTTCAATCGATTCCTTTCGACGTAAGAAGGTCACAAATATGCATTTATAAACCGTTTGGGGCAACAGTAAGGCAGAAATCGTCGGTTAAAGATCGTGAACGCTCAAAAAACGCCTAAAATGTGCCGAAAATGTCCATTATTTCGGACCTGAAACTTCTACCATGTGTTTCAATGAGTTTCTTGCAGAAGTTGAGATCAGCAAAATTCAGCCACTGCAGGTTTTGATGATTGAACTACTTTATTGAACTAATAAAAGACTCCGTTTCTGTCGTCCTGCTGCTCGAAATGTGCTGATTTAGAAACAATTTATGGTCCTGTCGGATATGTGCTATTTACTCAAACTTTAATGTACATTTTTCTATAAATTTTGCGCGGTTTAAAGCGATTCTCAGGGGAGGATTTGTCTGCCAAACCGACACCAACAAACACCCTAAACCGACAAAAGCCCTTTTCCTAGTGCGGATTTGTGTGCTTTTGAAAATATCGTGTGCTCCTTAACATCGTTTAACATGAAAAACTAGATAATTTTAGGCCAAAATGCCCAACAACTTGACGAATTACAGATTACCTTTCGTCATTAGTTTAGTCGTCAGCTCAGATTGATAATCTGTAGAACTTAAATTAGGCTTTTTCGCAGATGAAACTAAAAAAATACACCGCATATTTACGCGCGCCGACTTTCGAATCGAAAAATTCGGCTTTGGGTCCTGTTCACGCGAGAACTTTGATAAATTTAGAGCAAATATGCAAACCAAATGATAAATCCCACATAAGCAGTCATGGAAAACGACAAATAACACGGCAAATGCGACCAAATCAATGATCGGATTAGGCGGGTCTGAGTCAGAAAGTATGCAGAAACTGATCCAAATATTCTGGATGCCGTCCAGAAATAAATCCGTTAAAACCGAGTGCTTGCAGTGCGGTGAAATCAAATTTCGAGTGGTGACCATTCAAACAAGTCGGCTCCTAATTCGGTCGCATTAGCTCTAAAGGTAAGTAAAAAGCAGCAAAAATATAACACTCAGAATGGCGAAACAGGATTTTCGGCTTTGTTTCGTGTCTCTGCTTGTTTTTGCAACTGTCCAATTATTCAACCAAACTTGATTTGCTTAACTTTGCGTCAACAGCAATTTGCTCCCGTTGCTCCAAAGGCTCGTGCCCAATCAAAGAAACCCAATTAATCGTTATTCGAATTTATAAAAAAAGTTAATTGAAACGCGAGGCTAAAAATAAATCCTGACTAGTCAATATGGTGTGATTTTTCTATTTTTTTAGGAAAATGCTCACCTACCTAAGAAACCCGATCACCCAGGGCAGGGAATGGTCGTTTTGGCCCGATGCGAAGTTTTACTACCACTACAAAATCTATCGACCCCTTAGCTTTTACGTGGATTGGCCATTCACAGCAAGGGAGAGATTTCCACAATATTGGCCCTCAAATAGATCCTACCGGTACTATTGGGATGATTTCCCATCTGAGGCGGCCTTCAGGGAAATTCGGGTATGTTTCCTGCACCAAACAACTGTTCAACTGCCGTTTTATCGGAAATATTTACTCATTTTTCGCTCACATTGCTCGTAGCTTAACCGCTCTTAAGTCAGGAAATTCCCTAAAAAACCAGTTTCGTGAAAAATAGGCCTCAAATATTAAAGGAAATCAGGGCAAATCTTAATATACTCTAAAATTTTCCCTTTTCGCCCCGGCGTGATTTTCCAGACACATTGACCTTTTTGTTCCTAATTTCTGACCCAGAAAGGCGGTTAAGCGCGACATAAATGGGCCAAAGTTCTAAAATATTTGCGCTGTTTTCGCAATTTACCAACCAGCTAAATTGTGCATTAATTGTGTTTTTTAGCTGAAAAATGATCTCTACTTCGACCGATAAACTCAACCAACAGACGAACATGTTCCAGCCAGAATACTGCACCGAAGAGTCCAGATTTTCAACAACTAACGTTTAATCATATTTCTGTTATTTTCATTATACAGTTTTTACTATTTATATAACAAAACTAATACAGCTGCACGCGGATTGGACTAGATTTTCTCAAATGCATGTACTTCGGTTGCGGTTATGGAAAAGTGATATTTACATGTTAGGTATAAGGAAAAATCATATATTTTTGTAAATATTTATGTACATATATATATATTTGAATCAACTGCAAGCCAAATAAAATGACTAAAGCACTTTTATAATTTTTTCATTGCGTCAAGCCTCCGGGATTACCAGATTTATGTCCGTTTGATTTTTAATTTTTATGAACAAACACGAGTTTGCAGCAAGTCATTTCTCTCCACTTTTCAGGTGTCGTTTCGGCAAAAATTCAATTAGTTTCTAATAATAGGTGTTTTTTTTTATTATTGTTATTTATTGTATTTTTGGATTTAGGTTTATATAATTAATCCAGGAGATTCCGAACATTCCGATCCTAAAATTGCGCATGGTTTTCTTGCTTTGGGCCTGCGGGAATTCGTCAAAATATCTGGAAATGCCGTTGGTGCGCCGTCGCGGTTTCCAGATTTGCATCCTGTCGATTTTTCGTTTTGACAGCCTTTCAAGGATTTTTTTGGACAAATCTACTAATGATGTTTGTGGAAATTCGTGAAAATACTTAGAAAATGTTTTGTTTGGTTCGCCTCCACGGGTTCCAGATTTGCGCCCTTTTGACTTTTAATGGAGCAAATAGAATTTTACCAGCATTTCAGTTGTTTTTTGCTAAACACATTTTGCTGTAGAAAAAGTCAGATTTCTGTAATTATTTTTTGCTAGAGATTCATTAATTTAAATTGTGTATATTTTCCTGACTGTATTTCAACTTAATTCAAAAGAAATCCCTGGGTTCCAGTCAATTTTATTGTCTACCATTTAAAATTTCACAAAAACATTTCGGTGTTTTTCTCCACCATCATCAGTTTGTCTTCACCACTTGAGTGGCTTGCCAAATGTGAAGACAAACTGATGATGGAGGAGAAAAACACCGATACGTTTTTTTGACATTTTAAATGGTAGACAATAAAATTGACTGGAACCTAGGAATTTCTTTTGAATTAATTTAAATGAAAAAGAGTTTAAAGAAATCGGATGCTTAAAATGGCAATAGATCCTAAAATCGTATTATTTTGCGCTGGTGGCAATTGGTCAAAACACTTTAGGGTTGAAATAAAATTGAATATAACATTTCTTCTTTAATAGGCCTCCACTATTTCCAGATTTTCGTCCTTTTGACTTTTCACTTTTATATATAAACGAGATATTTTGCTGTCAGATCAGGTTTTTTTGCGGACTGGAAATCTACATTTCTTTGTTGAAAGAGTCACATTTCTGATTTTGCGTCTTGCTCGATTTAATTAGTTTTATTGATTTGAATAAGCAATTAATTTGTTTAAAGAGAGTTGCAGAAATTGAATGTTGAAAATTCACCAGATCTTAATATCGCGTAGTATTTTGTATTTTGGGCTTCTGGGAATTCGCCAACTTACTTAGAATATTTTTGTTTGGTACGCCTCCGCGGTTTCCAGATTTGCGTCTCATTGATTTTTCATTTTAATGGGCAAACAGGATTTTTTCTTTGTAAACCACATTTTGCTGTAGGAAAAATCCGGTTTCTGGGCCTTTTGCTAGATTTTACTAGTTTCATTTATGTGTAGGTATTAGAAAAAGTGTGCGGATATTGAAACTTGTATATTCAATAAATCGTAAAACTCGTTATTTGAAAAGTTTAGAAAATTCGTCAAAATGCTTTGAAAATGTTGTTCTTCAAATATCTAATTCAACTTTGCAATTCGTTTGATGATTAAATCGATGTGTCAAATTCTTCGGATAAAACAGCGCTTTTTGACTTAACTTAGCTGCAAAAATGGCACTATCTTAAGTCTGTGTCTCATTTTTTAAGGACACTCTATAGTGAACATATACTCAGAAATTGAACTAATTTAGAGGTTAATTGACCAAAAAGCTACAAAAAATTTGGCTGATATTTTTTTTGAGAATTTGAATTACATTTTTGAAAAAAATGCAGTTTCGGATAAAACTCAATTCTGGACGATCGAAGATTAATTTGGGATAAAACTAAATAACGTTCTCGGCAAATTATTTAATGAAAATTCGATAAAAGTATGCCTAAGAACCTTTAAAAGGCTTTTAACTGGCCGATTAATCCGCTCTGGGAATCTCTGTAATGAAAGGCCCTTTCGGCCGACAACATAATAACAGGAAATGCCCAAATTCCTTGGAGATTTAACCAGTTTTCAGAGGTGGAACAGTTTAGGAAACATTTCGCAAACTGGCCTGCTTCAGCGTCGCAGACAAATCGAATTGTTTTTCAATTTATTTAATTTTTTACGGTCTTTTAATGGAAACTTGCAAGAAATGAGTTTGGCAGGCAAAACGCGAATTGCGTTAGCCCAAATGAATGTTTTCCACGTTAAACTTTGGCAAGATCGGCGGGTTTTTTATATCGCTCGCAGAAAAATAAATCATGAGCGAACAGATATTTTGGAAAGGACCATGTTTTCGGTGCCCACTTTTGCCCAGCGGCTGCTATTTTTTCCAGCCGTTCGCGTACTTCGTCCAAATAACAACGGGTCTATTTTCACATTCAGACAACAATGTTTATGTAACCCGTTTTCATTCACGTTGGCATTCGCTCAAAATTGTGAAAATTAAAATTGTTCTCTAACACCCTACATACAGCCAATTCCGAGCGAAATTAATTCAGTCCGCTTTGTGAAATTAAAACACTCCAAGTTCCTGTGCAGTGACAAAAAAAAAAAAAAAATGATCGTTCTCAATTACGATCGAACCTATGGGGCGAAGATGAACTATTCGAATGAACATCGCTATTATTTCGATAAGTTCTTGAGCTTGTATTGGCCCTTGCGGACCACTCGCTTCCCGTATTTGCCTTATGATCTTTTGGATTTGTGGCCCACCGAACACCATTTGAGAAAAATTCGAGTAAGTAGCTAAACGAGTTCATTCAGTCGCTTCAAAATCAGTTTTTCCAACCGGTGAAAAGCCAGGGTTTTTTTGTAACGCCGCCCATTGTTTTAGGTGAGAAACAACTTGTATGGGCTGTATTCACGGAACTGAAGATCTATGGGACCAGAACTAGCTTATTCTGGGGTTTTAAACCCTTACAACTGTTGATGTGAAACGAAATTTTTTTGTCGTTGTAAATTAACCAATGCAATGTATTTAATCGGAACAATAAATTAAGTTCTCTGTTAAAGGGGTTTGAAAACTTTGCAATTTTACACTTAATACTGCTTTGAAACTGGGTTTTTCTGAAAAATGGTGCCCCGAAAATCTCTCAAATTCTGTGCTCTTTCACTTTAAAATTCACATTAAGTTGATCTGCGTGAAACTGAATCTGAAAACATGTTCCACTTAATAAAGTTGACGCCGCAGTAAGTGAGATGAGCAAATCGAGAACGAGGGAAATTTGTAATTGGTTGCATATGCGTCGGATGAGGGCCAAACTATGCCCAACTCCACAACGCAAAGCACAACTTCGACATGATCCGTTATTTTTAGTGATTATCGATCGGGAAGTTCACCAAGAGTTTAGCACGTGTTGGGGATGAAACTAATTTGTTTAAACCCAGTGTTGTAACTATTGTGCAACTGTTAAAAGCAAACTGCTTTAGATAAGTTCTATATTGTTGAGGCGAATTCAATTTTTTACAAACTTCTTTTTGGGTATTTCGCCTCAAAAATTTTTGCCTTTAAAAAAGACAGAATTTCCTCACGTCTTTTATTACAGATTGATAAATAGTG
>NW_026018814.1:813861-815637 GCF_020466585.1 Dendroctonus ponderosae
TTTTGGTGTAAATTTAATTTGGGTGTATGTTTCTCTGGTCTACTTCAGATTTTAGCATAGGTAACCATGTATGACTTAAATTAAATGAACATGAATCAGCACAATTATTTTGATTTAGTAAAATTAGTGCGCTTTCTTTAATTTTACGTTTTCTTGTGAAATGTTCTTTTGTTAAAATTGGGGAATTATTCCATTGAATTTTATGGCAATTATCAAATGCATGTTGACAAATGTGTGATTGATGATATTATCTGTTTTTTATGTATGATTGGTGTTCTTTGAGTCTTTTGTGTAATGGTCTTGAGGTTTTTCCTATATAAAATTTATTGCATTCGCAAGGAAATTTGTAAATTACATTTTTTGTATTTTCAATTATATCATGAGGTTTTGTTACTGAAATTTTACTTCTAATTGTATTTTCAGTTTTGAAGATAGTCCCAATATTAAATTTTTTACCTACTCGTTTAATTTGACCTGAAAGTCCTGGAATAAATGGAATGAAAAGGTTATACCCAAATACCCAAAAAGAAGTTTGTAAAAAAAGCAAACTGCTTGTTTTCCCGTAATCATTTCTTGCCATGACTGACTTCAAGTTAGTTACGAGGTTTTTCACAATGTGAAGAAAATGTCTTTTTACCCAATTTATTCATTATTGTTTTTGCCAGCACGCTCTAATGCAGCCCACGAATTAAACTTTTCACCGAATAGTGGACTCTGTTGCTCTACACGTGTAATCAGAAGAGTCGGTGCCAAACGAACGTTATTTTCTCGCCAAATAATACTTTATTTAAATGTATTTGTGCCAACAATTGAACGCATTGAACAGCCGAATTAACTATGAGCATGTGAACAAACGGGGCTTAAAATGGTTATTTGTTCAGTTGCTTAATACCGAAATTCAGTAAAACTTCCTGATGAATTAACGGGTGCAGATTTCTCATTTTCTTCTTTCGGTTTGTCGATTCTGCAAGCTTCAATTTTTTTGCAAGTGTTTGAAAATCACTATTTAGTTGAGCATTATTTTTTTCTTGTCGAATGTTTGGAAGTTTTTGTGAAAATGCCTGAAAAGCGAACTGTTTACTGGATAAAGTTCCAACTATTTTCTTTCAAATAGCAGCAGTTTTWAACGATTTATGCTGTTTTCGACCGCAATAATACGGTTGTGAGAGTTTACGAACGGCCTTTTWACATGGCTCCAAAGATCGGAAAAAATCGCTTAAAATTGCGACTGTAGTGAAGATTTAGCTGCGTGTACTTGCAAATATCCACATTTAAGTCGAACGATTTTCAGAAGAGAAGGGATTATTGTTTTCCCCGTTCTTGAAATTTTAGTCTTTTTTGACTGATTTTCGAAAATATCTAGACAAGCGAGAAAAGCGTCTTCGGACTCAAATCATTGCTGTTTGCAACTTCAAGAAGAAAGGTAGAATTTTTTCCTGACGTTTCGCAAGCACGAGTGGCTTGCATCTTCAGAAGCGGTTTGCTTGAACGCTTACACTGTTCCGATTTATGCACCGCTTGCATCTACAATAATATGCTTATCTAATAGAAAGTCCCCGTTACTCAGATTTTCAGTCTGAAATTTAAATTTAAAAAATTTCAAAATTTGCCATGAGCTAGTGGAAATTACTATCGCGCCTTTTGCTACCGTTTTTTGAGTGAATTTCACTTCTTAAAAGCTGGTATAAAACCGCATGGTTGCAGAAGAAACCTCTAGAAAAGCTGTCGCCATGGGGATTTTCTGTGAGGCGAGCATATATTTATCTGCGCACGCGA
>NW_026018814.1:816636-817777 GCF_020466585.1 Dendroctonus ponderosae
TCAGCTACACAAACTGAGCTAAAATCCCTACTAAATGAAGCAGCTAGATTTTCCCCTCTAGGACAAAGTGCTCGTTTTCCAAAGTTTTAATTCAATTTCCCCCTCAGCTCACCTAAAACAATTATCTCGGCAGAAAAGAAATTTAATTCGCTTTGAAGATTCTTGTCGCGCAGTCAATAGCGATTTAACAATGCAAATATTACTGCAGAGAGGATGGAAGTGATAAATTTCTTAATAAAACTCGGTGCAGAGTCGTGAAACTCTTCAGTCCGTCTTGGGTATGGGGGAGTTCGAGTTGGCAGTTAATTAAATTGGCCGGCAATTTTTGATCAGCCCAATTAATTAGAAGCTCGTTTACATCCGAAGGATTAAAGCGACAAAACTTCAGCGGTAATTGAGACTAATTAGAGCAAAAAATTGGAAATTTGTCGCCAAAAAAAAACACAACTAGGTTGGAAAACAGAAAATTTCATTTATTTGGCACCTCATCAAAAATATGTACAAAGTTCCGCAGACAAAGAGGATGAAATTGGGCAATTCTTAGTTGATATGCAGGTGCTTCTTGGTGTCGTAGTAGTTAAAGTACATCAGCTTGCTGACCTGAAAACCGAAAAAACAGTCCAGTCGCAAAATGAGACAATCTCCACTCACTCTTTGTATGGCGAATGGCACTCCTGAGGGCATATAGTCGCAAAACACCCGGTATCCTCTATAGGGGAACCATATGCGTGTTCTAAGTGGAAAATGAGTCAAATGTATGTTAAAAATGAGTCAACTGAACATCTTATACCTATAAGGGTAGTCGTAAAGGGCGCTATTCACACGTTGGATCTTGTCATCGTAATAATATCGAATATCTGGATAGTAGCGGAAATTATAGCCGCCTTCGTCCGGATAGTATTTCAACTGCAACATCCTTAAACACAAATGTATTCCTCAAAAGTGTGAAGGGTTATATACTACTATATAAACAAGTATATATTTTCCTGCCTGTGTTTCAATTCCAAATCAAAATTAACTCCTGGGTTTCAGTCATTTAGTGTCTTTATTCATCAATTAAAATACGTTTCGGTGTATTTTTCCACCATCATCAGTTTTTATGTGTAGCGTTGTTGCTGCTTTAAGCCTTGGCATGCATTTT
>NW_026018814.1:817908-825116 GCF_020466585.1 Dendroctonus ponderosae
ATGCATGCCAAGGCTTAAAGCAGCAACAACGCTACACGTAAAAACTGATGATGGTGGAAAAATACACCGAAACGTATTTTAATTGATAAATAAAGACACTAAATGACTGAAACCCAGGAATTAATGTTGATTTATATAAATAAGGGCTGGCAAATCGAACTGTTACTTACCTGAACAATTTCGAACGCACTGAGCGAGTTGTTCAACTTGAGTCAGCAAAAGCCTCAAGTGGAATGTGGACCAGCAGGCTGGTAATCGTCCAAAAAATGACGATCACGTAATTTTTCGAATAAAATTAGAAAACCCCAACGGATTGGAGCGCCGAGTTTCCACTTGCATATTGGAAATTAATCATTAAGCGATTGTTCTCAATCGATTCCGAGCCAATGCACAAGCGAACTTGTCTCAGGTTGATTGATATGCATGGAAAACGTATGGAAATTGTGTCCAAGAGTGTTGCACATATAGGCTTTGATCTGGGAAAACTGGGAGCTGCTCCAATTTCCCCAGCTGGTGTTGTTGACAAACTTCGAGCGGTAATTTATGGAGTTTCACCAGAAATATATTTTGATCAATGGAAACTTTTCGGATTACAACGGATTTTGGCAGTTGATTGTAAAGAGTTTTCCCAATCGGTCCAATGAGGTTTACATGCTGTGAGCTTAAACTTTGCCCAGTTTTCTGGAAAACTGTTCCAAAAAAATGCAAGTTTGGGTTAGATGGAGAGCTTAAGGCAATTGTTTCGGTTAAAATGTTTGCTTCATTGCGAAGCAAGCATAAATTACATTGCATAAGAGAAAACAGGTACATTTTATGCAAAATCGACCGGAAAATGTTGTGCATTTACGAAAATCTGGTTCATGAACATAAAACGTTGATTAAAAAGTTGCCAATACACGCCACCAACGCCTAAACCCAACGGAATAGACAGAAATGGACACAACACTTTGTTGCTTTGTTCAAAATTTCCAAAAAAATCTGGCCATTATACCGATTTAACGTCAAAAAAACTTTACCTATATTTACATGTAAAAAACGCGATGATTTTGTGTTATTTTGGACGTTTTATGTTAATTTTTATTTTTTTTATTTCGTGGTTTAAACAGTATTTAACACCAGAGGCCACGCTAATTCTAACTCGGCCAGAATACGGAAAGCACATTTTCAAGAAATCGTCAAACAACAAAAAATTGAAACCAAAACTCAATTAAAATTCGTTCATTTATTTACCCAAAAAACGGAAAAAATCGCCAATTATAGTGGTTTTTTAAATTTTCTTTAACTAATTTAGTTTTGCTTCTAAAATCGTATAAATTTTAGCTTAAAACATTCATAACTTTCTGTTCATTCCTATTCCTTATGTAAAAAATGAACTTACCAGATTCTAAACAAGTTTTTTTTGAGACGTCGGAGATACAAAAGATATAGGAATGAACAAAAAGTTATGAATCTTTTAAGCCAAAAAATTTGTACCGCTTATAAAGTGAGCAAAAACCTTAAAAAAATTACAGTTTGATTTTTTAGAAGCAAAACTAAATCAATTATAGAAAATTTTGGAGAGCGCTGAAACTTTTTTGTTCTACAAAAGTCTGCTTGAGTTTTCCCGGACTTCCTTGCGTGGTGATTCCAAATAAATCTTAGTTTGAGTGAAGGAAATTAAGGGTTTTGGCAATTTTTTTACATTTGAAACAGTTTAATCCAAATTTTCTGAAAAGTCAAAGATAATGGGAACTAAAGTAAAAAGTTCACTGCCTGTAGGGATGGAACATCGATCGTATAACATCGATGTTAGCCATCGATGTTTTCCTAACATCGATGTTTGACAACATCGATGTTCTGATAGTTTGCCAACGCATACAAATTTTAAACCGATTAACTTAAACTTAAATAATTTTATTTTACTACTGCTATGACAATAAATAATCGACTAAATTTATTCAACTTATAGTTTCCACATTTTTCGGTTAACTGCTATGCCGCGCTATCGTTTGTATCGGCACTATCAAAGAGTTCGCAGCAAATGTTTCTATCTAGTATCAACATCAAATGTCCGATGTTTTCATTTTAGGATGCAACATCGATGTTCTATCGATGTCCCAAATCTCCAACATCGATGTTTTTCTGCCATCCCCAACTGCCTGTAAGTCGACATCTTTTCGACGAAATGCAAAATGGGACAGACTTAACGCGTTTTTAGTTAAATTTTAAAAATTTTGTGAAAAAATCCTGCTCTTGCGAACTCTTTAAAAATCGTTGTATCGAATCGTTGTTCTTTTCACTTGCCATTATTTCATAAAACTGTTTGCCAAGCAAAAAATTGCAAGTTATAGTTTGCAATGTTCTGCGTTAAATGTAGGAATGGAACATCGATCCTCTAACATCGATGTTGACATGGAAAGGTAATATCGATGTTAGGGAAATATTGAAGACAGAACATCGATGTTTTCTGCCATCCCTAACGGTCTGTAAATCGACATCTTTTCGATGAAATGCAAAATGGGGCAGACTTAACGCGTTTTTAGTTAAATTTTAAAAATTTTGTGAAAAAATCCTGCTTGCAAAAGTCTACTCGACTTTGGATTCCCTTGGAAAAGCTTGGCAGAGCGTCACTGAACAGAAATTCTCACTGATTGAATATATTTTCCTTAATTTGCTGCTTTTCCGCGAACTCTTTAAAAATCGTTGTTCTTTTCACTTGCCATTGTTTCATAAAACTGTTTGCCAAGCAAAAAATTGCAAGTTATAGCTTGCAATGTTCTGCACTAAATGGAGGAATGGATCATCGATGGTAGCCATCGATGTTGACATCGAAAGGTAATATCGATGTTAGGAAAACATCGAAGACAGAACATCGATGTTTTTCTGCTATCCCTAACGGTCTGTAAATCGACATCTTTTCGATGAAATGCAAAATGGGGCATACCTAACGCGTTTTTAGTTAAATTTTAAAAAATTTGTGACGAAATCCTGCTTGCAAAAGTCTACTCGAGTTTGGATTCCTTTGGAAAAGCCTGACAGAGCGTCGTCTTGAAAAATCGTTGTTTATTTCACTTGCTACTGTTTCATAAAACTGTTTGCAAAGCAAAAACTTGCAAGTTATAGTTTCATATGTTCTGCATTCAATGTAGGGACGGGACATCGATCCACTAACATCGATGGTAGCCATCGTTATTGACATCGATAGGTATTATCGATGTTTGGGAAACATCGAAGGCAGAACATCGATGTTTGATACCGTCGATGTTTTTCTGACATCCCTAACTGCCTGTAAGTCGACATCTTCCCGTTGAAATGCAAAATGGGGCAGACTTAACGCGTTTTTAGTTAAATTTTAAAAATTTCGTGAAAAAATCCTGCTTGCAAAAGTCTACTCGAGTTTGGATTCCTTCGGAAAAGCCTGGCTGAGCATCACTGAACAGAAATTCTCACTGATTGCAGTCTTGAATATATTTTCCTCAGTTTGCTGCTTTTCCGCGAACTCTTTAAATATCGTTGTTTATTTCACTTGCCACTATTTTATAAAACTCTCTGAAAAGCAAAAAATTGCAAGTCATAGTTTGGAATGTTCTGCGTTCAATGTAGGGATGGGAGATCGATCCACTAACATCGATGGTAGCCATCGTTATTGACATCGATAGGTATTATCGATGTTTGGGAAACATCGAAGGCAGAACATCGATGTTTGATACTATCGATGTTTTTCTGACATCCCTAACTGCCTGCAAGTCAACATCTTTCCGTTGAAATGCAAAATGGGGCAGACTTAACGCGTTTTTAGTTAAATTTTAAAAATTTCGTGAAAAAATCCTGCTTGCGAAAGTCTACTCGACTTTGGATTCCTTTGGAAAAACCTGGCAGAGCGTCGCCTTGAAAAATCGTTGTTTATTTCACTTGCTATTGTTTCATAAAACTGTTTGCAAAGCAAAAAATTGCAAGTTATAGTTTGGAATGTTCTGCGTTCAATGTAGGGATGGGTGATCGATCCACTAACATCGATGGTAGCCATCGTTATTGACATCGATAGGTATTATCGATGTTTGGGAAACATCGAAGGCAGAACATCGATGTTTGATACYATCGATGTTTTTCTGACATCCCTAACTGCCTGCAAGTCAACATCTTTCCGTTGAAATGCAAAATGGGGCAGACTTAACGCGTTTTTAGTTAAATTTTAAGAATTTTGTGAAAAAATCCTGCTTGCAAAAGTCTACTCGAGTTTGGATTCCTTCGGAAAAGCCTGGCAGAGCATCACTGAACAGAAATTCTCACTGATTGCGGTCTTGAATAGATTTTCCTTAGTTTGCTGCTTTTCCGCGAACTCTTTAAAAATCGTTGTTTATTTCAGTTGCCACTATTTTATAAAACTGTTTGCAAAGCAAAAAATTGCAAGTTATAGTTCGGAATGTTCTGCGTTCAATGTAGGGATGGGAGATCGATCCACTAACATCGATGGTAGCCATCGTTATTGACATCGATAGGTATTATCGATGTTTGGGAAACATCGAAGACAGAACATCGATGTTTTTCTGCCATCCCTAACGGTCTGTAAATCGACATCTTTTCGATGAAATGCAAAATGGGGCAGACTAAGCGCGTTTTTAGTAAAATTTTAAAAAATTTGTGAAAAAATCCTGCTTGCAAAAGTCTACTCGAGTTTGGATTCCTTTGGGAAAGCCTGGCAGAGTGTCGTCTTGAAAAATCGTTGTTTATTTCACTTGCTATTGTTTCATAAAACTGTTTGCAAAGCAAAAACTTGCAAGTTATAGTTTTGCGTTCAATGTAGGGACGGGACATCGATCCACTAACATCGATAGTAGCCATCGATGTTGATATCGAAAGGTAATATCGATGTTTGATAACATCGATGTTCACACACTTTTTTGTGATTTTCAAACGACCTGTTAGCAAAAGTTTTCCATTTCCTAACATCCTACAAAACCACTTAAAAATCTGAAAAATGACTCCAAAATCAGCTCTTCCGAATGAAGTAATGAGCCTTTGAGTTTCTCAAGTCGCATTTTTGAAAAACTGTGAAAGAAATCGTGCTCGAAAAGTTCCTTTTGAGGGCATTTGGCAAAAAAATCCATTATTCCGACTCGTCTAGTGGCAATTATAATCCCGGACTCACGCAGTTGTGGATTAAAAATTTACTGTTCCAGGGTAAAAAGCCTCTTGAACGGAAATTATAGGCAAACCTGACACGGTAAATGCGTCGAGAATAAAGAGGGGCCTTGCAAAAGTGGAGCACATAAAACTGCATCCTGTTAAGCCACTGGTGAATTTACGGGGGCAAAGCGGTCGGAACTTTACAGGAATAGCAGCTTCATCCTAATAAATATTCCAGAATTAAGTTTTGTGTTTTATAGGGCCGCACGGCCGTGGAACGCTTCCAAAACAGCGAAACGTGGATCGCTTGCTAACAAAGAGTTTCCGGAACTTTTCACCAAATGGGAAATTCCCTGGAAAATTAAATTCCTACTTGAGAAGAAACGATAAGTGCCTGTTTAGTCCGGCTGGATAAACGGGAATTTTTTTCCCAAAATACTCCACACAGTTCGTTTGTATAGGATGGAAGGCAAATGGGGAAAATTCGGGTGGATTGAAAAGTGTTGTTGCATTTTCAAGGCGCTTTTATTCAAAGAAGCACATAAATTGACGCTTAGAGTGAAGGAACCAGCCGGTATAGGTGGTTCCGTAGCTGGAAACACGAAAGTGATGGCAAAAGTCTTGTTAGTTGAGGGAAAAACTTACTCTTAAGCTTCTCAGGGAGTATTCGGTTGGAGTGCGCTCCATCAAGTGGGAGGGCCAATAGTGAGGGAACCATTCGCTTTTCCGTTCGGGTTCGTAGAAGTCCATCTGGCCTCTGATGTTATAATCAATGTAGTACTTCGAATAGGGCACATGCTGATAGTATTTATGCCCGAAAATCGGATCGTAGCTGAGAGTAAGCATGATATCTAAATTGTGAATGTTTTTTAACTAAAAACCCTGTTGGAAGGACAACAATCAATAAATGCGTTAGAATCTCATCACTAATTCACTAGTTTGAGAAGCTTTGAGAAGCTGATTGCTCACCGATATTTCAAGTTCGTGCACAAGTCGAGCGAGTTTACTAATAATGTAAAGGTAAAAATGTTCGTCGCTTACGTCTTTCGTGGGTTCTGGAAACGTGCCAGAACGACATTTATGATTGAATAAGTTGGTTAATTAAACGCTCGGATAACGTTGAGCTACAATTTTCCGAAAAACCTAAATAATTGCCAGAGAGGGACACTCAGATCAATTTAATTGTCGGTGAATGGAAGAAAGCAAACGTTCCATCGAGGACGTGAACTTTTCGCATCAAGCAAAGAAAATCAGGCATTTTTTGTGAGATGAGAATGCGAGTGTTTTCAACTGATGGCTAGGGAAATCGAACTAAAATTTGCGTTTTTTTATAACAAAAGTTGGGTGGAAATTTGGAAGAAGAATTTAAAAAAAATGCGCTTGGTAGGTGATTTGGAGTGAATTTTTCAGATTTTCAACATTTCTCCATCTGAAAGGGACCCTCTGTGTAGTAAATGCTAAAAGGGGTTTTTCGAGAATATTAGAAAGTGGGATAAACTTGTACGAACAAGGGTTTTAAAAAAATCGACAGGACAAAATCAAGCGCCATTTGAAAAAGTTTCAGTTTGAAACATTTCTGCAGCTGTTTGCAGGATCGATTTTCTTCAGCAAGGATTTCCAAATTTGTCAATATTTAAAATTTGCTTCTTACTGAATGAGAAAGTGAACTTTTGAAAGTATGAAATGTGAAAAAATGAAAAATTTATTGGCAACTTTCCTGTTTTTCTAGGAGTTTCATGAAATAACTGAATAATAATAGTACTTAAGCAAAATTTTGAAAAAATCAGCGGATAGAAGCAAGAGCATTCAGGACTCAATTTCAACTAGTGAAACTTTGGTTCGATCACAATCTCTCACGCTTTGCGCGAAAAACTCGTTTTGCATCAGCGCTTTATTTCAATTTCTAGTGGCATTTTTCTGGATTTTCCCAGAAGAATTGCAATAGGATTTCGTTTCTGCTAACAAGGATTTTCTGAAAATTTTATATTATTGTTCTGCTGAAAATGGTTTTTATAGGCAAGGTTTTAAAACATTGACAGAAGAAAATCAAACTGCTCTCTAAAACTTTCGAAAGAAAACGTTTAATTTTGATATAAATTTCA
>NW_026018814.1:826009-827441 GCF_020466585.1 Dendroctonus ponderosae
GTTTTAAATTTTGCTCTTTACCGAATAGTAAAAGTGAAACTTGCGTTTCGCACTAAATTTCCCACGAAAATGTTGCCCGAAAAAAAGTTGCCTTTGGCATTACGAAACAGTGTCCTTTTATGCAAGTAGACCGCGGCTTTTAAATAAATATTAACAGAATTGACCGAAAAACTGCAATAAATATTGAAAAATTGCCCGAAAATATAGTTACTGTGCGCGTGGCCGAAAAAAGATGAAAGTTTACTCCATTAGGCAAAAACTAGAGCGTTTTAGCAAAATTCATCTCCGGCAAAACAAATCGCCTTGTTTTGTATGCAACTTGCGGTTTTCAAGAGGAAATCCATGCATTTATGCAGAAAATATAACCGAAACAAAAATCCCCGGGTGCAAAACGTACCTACACGTTTGGTCGACGTATTTTTTCCGAAATCTACTTGAAAATGTTGATTCACCACCAGCTCGCGCACGATTTTCCAAATTTTCCTGATGACTAACGGCCTTCGTTAATGTTTGTTTAAATCGCGTTCAGGTAATTTACATAGTTGAGACAGCGACGCATATTTTGGTTGTAGGCCAATAAATTGCTAGTGTCGCCTTATTAAAATAGGTCGAAAAGTATATAATTGGCCCAAACAGTACACTAAGTGTTCAGCCGTGTATATAAGCGGGTTAAGAGGTTCTTGCTTGCGCATCCCATACAAGTAAGTGTGTTGTGTGAACTGATTTTCGCTTAGAATTAGGAAAATCGCATCTGATACATAAAGAAGCGCGTACTGAAGACAAACCCAAATCTTGCCTTTGAGCAGATTCCCTTCAACGCGAGCTTAGCCAGCAGAATGACTTTCATCCAGTGTTCAAGTTAAAATAGACTGTGTTTTTTAGACAAAATGCTTAGATTAAAATACGATCCAGTCTTTGGAAGAGCATATTCTTACTTAGACGAATTGCGGTACAATCCGGATTTTATCACCCGGAGGCCGATCGAGTTTTACTTCAATTGGCCCTGGAAATATCGATACTGGTTTACTAATCAGAGATTCCGCAGGAATTTGTACAAAGAACTTCGTGTGAGTACCGAACCATTTCAAAAGCCGCTCAAAATCGAATCTGGCTGCGCCAAAGTGAGCCGATCGGCGCTTTTAATGCAGTTTTTCTTTTTTAGTTAAGAGAACTGACTTACCTGATGTAAATGGTAAACGCGAACTGAGCCTAAAATTCAGCCAACATGCTGCTTGTAAATAATTTGATTTTTATTTTAATTTTATATTGTATTTTGTAAGCAATCAATAGAGGCGCTTTTTCGCAAGTCCTTGGTCTTTCTCAATCTCAAATGCACACAGTTTGGAGAGTTTTTTTGTTACGAAACCAGTGTTTTACCTTCTAAATCGAGCACTATCATCTTCGGTTTTGGTGTTTTGTTTTTTATTGGAAA
>NW_026018814.1:828440-832944 GCF_020466585.1 Dendroctonus ponderosae
CCAGATGTGTTAAAAACTTGTTTGCCAAAACGGTCTTAAACCCCAAAAAATGTTCCAGTTTCAGCACAGAAATTTTTGAAAAAGTTCGGCTTTTCGTTTGAAATTAGTCAGTTCTTCGGGCGTCTGCCCTGGCGTAGAAAAAAAATTTTCCAGGTGTTTCGCAGGCACAAGTGGTATGCAACTTCAATATTTGCTTTTCGAAACGAAATAACTGTTCCGTTCCGGTTTCGGTGCAAGGCAAAATTTAAAATTTCTGTTCCGTTACGGTTCCGGTTTAGAAAATAATTTCCAATTCGGTTCCGTTCCGGTTCCAGTTCCGGGGTTTTTTCGGTTTATTTCGGTTCCAAAATCTATATATAACGAGGAACGAGGACAAAGATACTCTAATTAAGAATCTCACCATCTTTTTCCTTGCTTGTTGTATTATACGAGATAAAAGATGCGCAAACTTTTGTCAATGAATTTTCAATCAAACAACATTTGTCAATGAATTTTCTGACTTTAGCGCTTTTCTCTTCTTTCCGTTTTCACTCAGGTCCACAACTTCGTCAATTCCTCTTCTTTCACTCTTATTTCCGTTTAAACATTGTTCTTCCTGGTTCATGTCTTCATCATCTTTTGAGGAGTTGCTTCTGCCCAACATTTCAATTTCAAAAGTTTCTTTGTTGGTGATCGAAAAACTAAAATGACTCAACTTAAAAAAGAATTTTAAAAAGAGTGTATAAACGTACGGTGTTTGTTCTTTTCGATTGAAAAGTCGGTTGGTCCTCACAAATAACTAGAACCGAAAAAACACCGAAAAACCGAAACAAAATATTTCGGTTCCGGTTCAGCACCGAACAGTGTGTTAATATCCAATATGGGTTCCGTTCCGGTTCCGGTTCAACAAAAAAAAAACGGTTCCGTTCCGGTTTTGGGTCCATATCGGTCCCGCTCCGGGCCCCTGCTTAGGCCTGAACAAAATACGATGTTTTTGCGATGTATTTTTTGCGTGAAATTGTTAGCAGAATTTAAATGAATATACTTACGATCGAAAAGCGATTAAGATTTACAGCTTGGAAGTTGAAAAGTGCACATTAAAATTCCTTATTTGCAGCGAAATTTAAGATAAATGAAACTGGTGAGTTTTTTGAGCTTTTAGAGGGCCACACGACTTTCCATGCCTAACGGCCCGAAAAACGTTCCAGTTCCAGAAACTCGTGAGTTTTCCGGGGTTTCACAGCGTATTTTGGTCTTAAAACGCAAAAAGCTCAGTTTTAAGCCAAACAACAGGAAAAAATCACTTTTTTACTGAATAAGTTGCTGATACTGTTGAGTTCGTAGGGCTTTGAGGCAGGCGTTAAAGCCACCGGTGACACACCTCTGAGGATGCACACCACTCGTGCTTCCGATACGTTAGGGAGAAATTATTTTCAAGTTTTTCGAGCCTTTTGAGATTGCCTAAGAGTCTCGTAAAAAATAACTTCTTCCAGATGTTTTAAAACCTTGTTGGCCACAACGCTCTAAGAACCCGAAAAATGTCCCAGTTTCAGCACAGAAATTTTTGAAAAACTTCGGCTTTTGGTTCGAAATTAGTGAGTTCTTTTGTTGTGCAACTTCACTATTTGCTTTTCGAAACGAAATAACTGTTCCGTTCCGGTTTCGGTGCAAAGCAAAATTTAAAATTTCTGTTCCGTTACGGTTGCGGTTTAGAAAATAATTTCTAATTCGGTTCCGTTCCGGTTCCGGTTCCGGGTTTTTTTCGGTTCCAAAATCTATATATAACGAGGAACGAGGACAAAGATAGTCTAACTAGGAATCTCACCATCTTTTTCCTTGCTTGTTGTATTATACAAGATAAAAATGAGCAAACTATCCACTGCTTCATACGGTAGGAGTGTAGGAGGACTAGCAACTTAAATGTAACCACATTGCAATAAAGACTCCCATACAAAAACTAATTTAATCGTTGTATTTTTGAAAAGTAATTTGTCAATGAATGGAAAAAAGCTCAGTTTCAAGCCAAACGACAGGGAAAATTCACTCTTGGTTTGAACATCAAAGTATTGTTCGATTCAAAAGTATCAAATTGGAAACAATACGCATACAACTATTTTTACCGAAGATTCCAGCTGAGTAACTTGTTGACGAAAAAAAGTTACTCAGACGTTTCGTAAGTTTATTATGAAAATAAACGCCAATGGCCACGTCGGTTCTGAGCATCGTAAATGCGACCTTCGTTGCACGCTGGTGGCGTAAGCAACGATTTTGCGAATTTTTGGCAATTTATCGAAGTTCCGTCTAAAAATAGGGGCGAAATTATTTAAAGCAAAAATGACCTAAATGATGAATCATGCCGATGTAATGTAATAGAGGCGGAGTTCAGACGGTAGTTGGCAGCCACTCGGGAATTGTTTTCATATTCCGCAAGTCAGGTGAAATTTCTTGTTGTGGCCGCATTCGTGCGAAAGGTATTGTGGAAACTTGTTCTTGGAAACATCTGTTAGAAGGTACGTTTTTCTGCTTTTGTGCCCAACTGTCCGAACGGTTTTTCCGGGAGTTTTGCTCCTCCATCCGAAACTTTTAGATGGTTTCTCTGGAAACTCGTTGGGATCCCATCCACGGGTACGACTACACTTATTGGCCGGACTCGAAGTATTTCAAAAACTATCGGTTCTCTCCACCAATCAGCTATGACGATCCATGGGGTTACCGATCCAGAGTCTGGTTTCCCTACTATTGGTCCACCAGAAGACTCTTCCAACACTACATCGACTCAAAGCCTTCGGATGTTTCCATCCGGGATGTCAGAGTGAGTTTCACCGGAGCAAATCTCTCAAACATTCCCCTGTTATAACTGATTTTTAGTTGAGAAATAATCTCTACTTCTAAGGCCGGATCGCTAGATGGATGGTTGTTTGCAGCGCTTCGCATAACTATGCCAGGCACGGATCGTTGATGCATACTAATTTTAATCCCAAAGAGTTAAGTGTAACGAACGATATAATTTGTTGTATAACGTAATGGAACAACGGTGCAATTCAATAAATAAGTGTCTCCTAATGTGGATGTGTTTCGTATCCAAAACTATCCCCAACCAGTGAAGTTGCTTGGACAAATTTACGTTTTGATTGTTTCTCACATTGAGGTTGAAACATCGTGCAAACATCGCCCAGAGAGTGAAAATAGTTATTTTCCCCCGTATTAAACCCCCTTGTCTTGCGTAACGTACAATCCACACGTCACTGAAAAATCTCATCTTCACCCTCGTTGATTTTTCCCGTACTTTCAGAACATGATTTACATAAACTACCCTTATCGAACCCTCGACTATTACCCCGAAACGACCAGAATCTTTCGACCCCTGAGCCTGTACTATAATTACTACTATCCGATCAGAAGCTTGAACTACTACTCAGATGTGTGGCCTTATTATCCTTACTACAGATACTTGTACTACAGATACACTTTGCCGTCTGATCGCTATTACCATCTGAAAACAGTAAGTAAAGTGGACAATGGAGCACATTTTGCGCAAATTTAGTACTAATGTTGCTAACAAATTCAACTAAAGATCCACAATTACTGATTAGTTTTTGCTAAACTTGTCCACCCTTTTGCCTGGATTGTACCTAAATGAGTGTGAGGGTATGAGAAACCTGTTGAGTTTGCCCATGTTTCATGGAACCAACAAAAATCACCATTTTTTTTGGCCGAAAATCCCGAAAACCAATAAATTAGCTGCTGTAGGCACCGTTACAACCGGGATACAAACTTTGGAAACATTCACATTAAAATGGCAAGGAATAATTGAGGAAAACTTCCAAAAATTGGCGAATATTAGAAAAAGAACATCATTTGCAAGACCGCAAATTCAGAAATCCAAAATTCAGGCTTTGCTAATTTTTTGGTAGAAAGATGGCAAATTTTTGCTATTTTTGAACTGAATTTCCCAGGCAATTTAATGTTTTGATAACATTTATGATAATTCTTCGGATTTAACCTGATCTAAGAACATTTACAACTAACTATGGAAACACTGAAACCACTAGATATGATTGAGCAAAAMCTYMAAAAGTCGCAAATATCGGAAAATGTGCAGCTTTTGCAAG
The DNA here is from genome assembly GCF_020466585.1 of Dendroctonus ponderosae. Taxonomy (NCBI): domain Eukaryota; kingdom Metazoa; phylum Arthropoda; class Insecta; order Coleoptera; family Curculionidae; genus Dendroctonus; species Dendroctonus ponderosae. Next base: position 832,532 of record NW_026018814.1, read on the forward strand.
ATCTCAGACTCAGAAATTTGGAATATTAACTTTTAAGATCAAACAGAAWTTGCAACATTCTGTCAARCCATTGAAGCTCAACTGCAACTTCAGCAAYAACTTTTTCCTTAAATTAAACCTCAATATGAAAATTKWGCAAAACGGTTTTTATTAACAATAAAGTCCAAACGTGAAATATTGTTTTACATAAACATAAAATGAAACTGTRAAATCCAAAGCAAATTAAAACGATCTTCAYCATTTGCCACCAAATAAAGAAATCAAAAGAGACTTTCGAGGCCGTTCCTTGAAACTAATGGGTTTTTCGGGTTTTCAGACCGTCCTGACGTTTCGCAAGCACGAGTGGCTTGCATCTTCAGAAGTGGTTTGCTTGAACGCTTACACTGTTCTCATCAGAACCCGCGTTCAGTTCT
>NW_026018814.1:833943-836698 GCF_020466585.1 Dendroctonus ponderosae
GTTTGTTAGCGAAAAAAGTCGACAGCTGCAAACAATTAAGCCTCCATTCCTCTATCCAGGTTAAGTAGAGAATTTGCAGCTGAATTTCAGACAGCGGAACATATCGGTTTTCCTGTAATAACAGTTTTGTTAGCCGATTGTATGGAGGAACATCAGATGATAATAATAATGTGTCGAACGTAAGCATTCACAGCCGAAATGCTGAGGAAAAATGTCCACAAGAGAGTCAGAAGTCTCTTTCACAGCCAAAACAATGAGTTTCTACAGGCTTTTGTGAGCTTCTCAGTCGATTTTGATAGATTTTTATAGATTATTTCAGATAGGTTTCAAAATGCGGTTCCAAAAGGAACAGGTTCCTTTGAAAATTTTTCATTAAACATGCGCAATGATGATGATGGTAGAAACAGTAATTACGACTAATGATTTAGTTTATTAAAAGAAGATTTCTTAACTAGAGCTCTTAGATAAAATAAAATATTCTAAAATAAGAAACAAAACATGAGGATGTACCTGTTTAAAGAACAAAAGAACTGATAATAAACTAGATAAAATGTATAAATTAAAACTGATTAAATAAAATATACGCTTTATTTGAAAAAACGTTTAAAACTCTAATTTTCATTTAAAAATAAAATAAAAAACCTTTTACTGAGTCCGAAGTATTACCCGAGTAAATTTTGGTACCACCAAAAAATAATTTTAAAAAATATGTCGACCTTACAACGCCTATATAACTAACTTTCATTTCATCTTGTGACTGAATTTATATCTAAAAATGGCAAGCTTTCCCTTTTTTTAAGATCTGGTGGGATCAAATGGTTACTGAAACTGTTGCAACTGCATAAAGCGATTGACGATGCCGCATCGGTTCCGTGCTGACGCGAACCACTTTTTCAGGCTTATGAGGCGGTTCCAAAAAAACGGCAAACGGCTGCAGCTACTGCGAAGTGCGCACAACTGTTTAGGTGTTATGAGACGGTTCCAAAAAGAACGGTTAAATTGGCAAACGGCTGCAACTAGATAGATGCTCGACGGTTCGCATCGGTTCTGTGCTGTTGCGAACGGCTTTTTCGGGTTTATGAGACGGTTCCAAAAACAACCGGTTAAATCTGCTAGCTGTAACTACTGTTCCCGGTTACACGTTTGTAACAACGTTATTTTAGCGGTTACGTTAAATACCGACCATCTCTACTGTGAACCATGTGAAAGTGATCCAGATTAGGAGCCGAGCGAGCTAATCGGGCACTGCTAGGTCTAATTGAGGCCGATTATTGGCGAATTATGAGATGACCCAATTTCCACCGCGTGATTTAATAGGTTTTCTAAATTGGGTTAAGGATCACTGTTTTAATTGGAATCAAATCGAACAAAGGCATGAATTCAATGCAAATTTCCCAACAGGGGGGGGCCGTTATCATAACCCGGATAATTCAGCAATCAGAATATTCATGCGACGCCCTGAATGTAACATGTGTGGTCGATTAGAACATGATTATTGCAGCCAAATTAGCATTTCCATTCATAAATCACTAGACGTTTTTGCCCATTGGCATACTTTTCCATCCATAAATTGCCCGAAAATTTGGACGCATCCAGTTTTAAATTTCATTACACATCGTTCGTTTGTGTAGCCGTTCAACATGATTTTGAAAACGTGCCAGATCATCGCTGATTATGCGAGCGTAAATTTCACATAGTTGAATCCAGTTGAAAGTTCGGCAGTTTGGAAATGGTAAGACGCCTTTTTCTGTTCGTTTTTTCTGTTCAAAATGCGGTTTTCGTACTGTTGGGGTTCTGGGGAGCGGCACCAAAACATCACAAACCCTGACGCATTGATTGTTCGACTTTGGTTGTTTTCCAGAGGATTATTTATCTGCCCAGCGCCTCTTCGGGGCTGTCGTACCGAATGTACCCAACCGCCCCATATGTGCGGAATAAAATTTACAAACCCTTAGGGCTGTACTGCGACTACTACGAACCGATTCGGGCTTTGTATTGGAACAGCTCCTACTGGCCGCTTTACAGAACAGTCGGTTCTTTTGTCGATCAGTTGCCCAGTCGACAAGGAACCAGACTACAGAAAGTAAGTAGGGTTCGACTAAAATTCGTTTGGAAAGCCGATTGAGTTACGTTCTCGATGACGGTAATCTCAGTGTGGATTTGCCGAAATAGATTTGCTCATCCACCTGGTAAATGTTGTGGCAAAACAAAGCTACGGGATTTTATTTGAAGCTGATGCAATGCGCTTTTGGGACCGGTTTCGAGCTTTTGGGCTCTCATCAGCTTCAGCCTGAATATAACAATCTCGAACCCTGTACTTGCAGTGACGTCGTTGTTTGATTACTTGTTTATAGCGTTGTTGTCAGCTTGAGCGTTTGATCCCAATCATTTCGAAAGATTGTTTTTGGCGCTCATTTACAGCGGTTCTAAAAGCCATTTGAAATACGGTGTTTTAAGACACTTGTGGGTTGACACTTGGCCTCTTACGACTCGGCACTGTAAACAACACTTAACATTTAATTTTATTCAAGATGGCATTCGTGAAGCCACGCGCAGTTGCCATGTGGTTTCTGACCCTCTCGGCAGGGATTATTTACGTTATAAAGCCGCACGAACGAAAGTGCTCAAAATATTTGTCTATGCATCTTCTGGCATGTTTTTCAATGCGTTGGATGCATTCCTCGCGTGGTTGACTGAAAATGATGTAAAATTTAAGGAATTTTGAGAAAATTTTTATTTTTTCAAAAATCGACCC
>NW_026018814.1:837697-845599 GCF_020466585.1 Dendroctonus ponderosae
TTTCCTTACAAGTTTTGCCAAACAATCAGCATCAAAAAAAATATTCCCAAAATTTTTAAATGAATGTTCATGGCCAGTTTCGATGCTTGTTTCCATCAAACTCAATAGAGTCGTTCTTTGCCAGACTTCCATGTTTAGAAGAATGGTTTTCCAACGAAAAGGTGAATCAAACTGTAGAAAAATAGATTTTCTTGAAACTTAAGAATTTCCTTACAAGTTTTGCCAAACAATCAGCATCAAAAAAAATATTCCCAAAATTTTTAAATGAATGTTCATGGCCAGTTTCGATGCTTGTTTCCATCAAACTCAATAGAGTCGTTCTTTGCCTGACTTCCATGTTCAGAAGAATGGTTTTCCAACGAAAAAGTGAATCAAACTGTAGAAAAATTGATTTTCTTGAAACTTAAGATTTTCCTTACAAGTTTTGCCAAACAATCAGCATCAAAAAAAATATTCCCAAAATTTTTAAATGAATGTCCATGGCCAGTTTTGATGCTTGTTTCCATCAAACTCAATAGAGTCGTTCTTTGCCTAACTTTGATCAATTTCTTATGCTGGTATTACACTTTTCCTCAATTTATTGGCCAATAAATTGAAAATAATTTTCTGCGCCGTCGTTTACTGTACATTTCGCTATTGTTTCCACAATAAATTGGAGCAATTTCGGAAAAACCAACATAAATTTCAATATTGTTGTTTGGTGTCGGTTCAAAAAAAGGCTAATTTTTGTTGAGAAAATGCTTCCATAAAAACAGATTTTCAACATCTGAAGTACATTAAAATGAAAAAATAACCAAACTCCTCATTCCTGACCACTCTGCTGCCAGCATCGAGAGATGCAAAATTAGCAAACAAAAAAAACCCAAAAAGTCCGCAGAAAATTATGCAATTTTTCGATCGCATTCGTTGCTGCTCATCGCATCGAATTGTTTCTCCAATAAATTGGGGAAAATTGCATTCTATCAGCAAACGAGCGCATTAATTTTTTCGATTTTTTTTCGCGTTTCTCTTATAGAAAACTTCTAGAAAAATGAACTTAATGCATGTTTGACATTGTTTTGAAAATGTTTGAGAAGGCTCATTAAAACGCAATTTTCTGCCCATTTCATGCAAGCGCAAAAAGCACCTAGAAAAAATGCCGCCGGATTTAAATGTTATTTTGCCAAGAGCGAAAAAATAGGTGAAGTTTCTTAAAAGGAAAATATTAAAAGACATTTTGGCAACGCAAACAGTTCATAAACCTTGTCGTTAAAACATCGACCAATCTCTTCACCAAACAATTTGAGTCAAAAACTGTTCAACCTGGAAAAACCTGATTGTTTTTTTGAGTTCTTCTGAAGAAAAGATTCGCATCAGCTTCTGCTTCATCTTAACCATGGCCATTCCCTCAATTGGTAGATTTTTGTGTGACTTAACGAAATGTTTAGGATCTGGCCGTCTAGCTAGTGTATCATATGCAGGAGCAAGAGCGTACGACAGGAGGCCTCATATCTATTTGTACGATAATCCCATGCAGAGCGATATTCAACTGTTGAGTTACTACATCAACAAGTTCAAGCAGGAGAAGGCCTACAGTGGCGATTCGAGCAAAAGTAAGCATTTCAAATATTGGGAAGCGATTTGTTGAAAGGAAGATCAGGGATTTGAGCTGGCTGGCGGCCGCTTTGAGGCTTCAAATGCTTCATCTTTCTTTCCTCCCACTTCTACTACTGTAACTAATAAGGGTTTCAACCTAACCGTGTGTATTGATGTTGTGGTTTTCTTCCTTACAGCCGACGGTAAAAAAATTGAGATTGAAGAAAAGCCGGAAATTACCGAAGTTACTGATTCTGCACCCGCTTCTGAATAATCCCTGTCTCTATCACCCACTATTTATTTATTTTTACCTCTACTTTCTCTGCCTTTTTACACCTACAGCCTTCGGGCATTTGGAGCTACTTAACTTGCTGAACACCTCCCAAATAGCCCCCCTTTCCAGACAATCTGGCATTGCTGTAAGGCACCGAATCTATTAGGTATATCTTTACTATGTGCACAAATGTATTTTTATATAATTTTACTGTTATCGTTTTGTTAAGGCTTCGACCTATATACTGTTATTGTATAAATACGCAACTTAACTGTATCCGCAAAGCGAAACACCAAAGAAATCACACGAACGACACAACATTACATTTTTCTTTGCCACAAAGAAAACTGTTTCTATGTATTTAACTTAAGCATATGAATGTGTTCAATGGAAGAATAAACTTATTTTGATAAGAAAAATGTTTTATTTCCTGTGTTTGCAGCGTATGTGCAGAATAACTACTGGCAGATTGGATGAAGAACTTAATCAGTTGGCTGGAAATTGCGCAATTTTCAAGTATTTTTCTCAGGCCATTTTAAGCCCTTTATGAGCTCAGTTCGAAGACTTTTCTTGCTTGAAATAGTTGCTCGATGCTTAATTTTTGCAAAATCTCTTTGACCACTTTTTGTGGTTTCGGGCTGTTCGGTCATAATGGAAAACACTTTTCCCTAACGTTAAGCGAGCACAAATAATGGCTTTAACACCTCTGAAGGTACAAAGCGCTCGTGCGAGCGAAACCTTTGGAGAAAAATTATTTCCCACGGCGTCTCAACATTAAGAAAATGTTGTAGTGACTAGTCAGCTATTTCTCAGCTCAGAAAATATGTTTTTAGGAGACATTTTTTAAACAGAAATTTGTTGCGTGTTTTGCACATCGAGCAGTTTGCATCTCTGGAGATTTTAATCCTGCTGAAAAAAATATTATAAAGAACTGGTGAATTTTTCGGGCTGCTAAAATCGAAAAAGTTCTGAATCAATCCCAATCAAAGCCCGCAAAATCTGAGCTATTTTGACCATTTTTTGTGGTAAAACTGGTGACTTTGGCTGTGAAGCCATGGGAAAAAGGACTTTTTTCACGACTGCTTGAAAGCCCGAAAAACTCTTCAGTAGCACGCAATGGCCACAAAAGGACAACTTTTTGGCTTATAAGAAAAACTGCGTTTTCTTTATTCGTTGCATATTTATAAAAAAATCATAAAAACATTTATCCGCACGAAACCAGCTCGAGAGCTGCAGATTTTCCTTGATGGACAAAACTTCAGAAATCCAGAAATCAACGTTTACACAGGGTGTTTCAGAATGATTTTTTCCCGTTTTGGGGCTATAAAGGAATTATTGTGCGTTCTTGTCCTCAAATGTTGTCTTTTGTTGCACTGAACCCATAAACTTGGCCGCAAGGTTTCCAAATCGTATAAAAAGTCCTGGAAAATTGTGGCAAACTTCTCCAGTTTTCCATTTACCTAAAATCAATCATCAACACTGAATGGGCAAAAGCGGTTCGAATTTCCAAGTGTGAACGTGGACTGAACATTTCCAGCTCAACAGCTAAGTTCTTCATTAAAAAAGTCAATTTAGGGAAAAACCGTCTTCTAACTAACCGATTTGTTCAATGATAAACTTTTCGAGTACACAACGCGCCAAGTGATGAATTATTCACAGCATCAGATTTTTTTGGATTTTCAATCTCGTCGCTTTCGATACGTTAGATGCGCCTAAAAATCGATACCTAAATAAATTAGACTAGCAATCGACACTCACTGTGCAACAAATGCTCGATTTGCACATTGAGAAACAAAAGCCTTTAAAAAAAATGGTGTACGTCACGGGACGCTCGACAGAAGTGATAACTTCATAAATTTATAGAAACCGTAAAATATTGAACTTGTTTAACGCATGATGGCAATAATAATTTTATTTTAAAATTTTGATATTCTTGTTAGTCTAATCATTTATAAATGGATCAGGAATAGGTCAAATTTAATTTAATAATAATAATATCACACTCAATAATTGATAAATCTAAATCACTCTCAGTTTAATAACGCAATGTGTATTTAAAAAGTTTATCAGATCTACAGATGCACCCGGACTAACAAAAAAGTGCATTTGAGGCCGGAGTGGGGGTCGCCGTGACCGAGAAAAATCGGTTCACCCTCCCATAAAAAGTTATCACTTAAAAAATATTTATATAAGCATTTAAACATTTATTTTCGGATTAGAACTTTTCAGTTGAGCTACACTTGAAGCAAAGAGGAATCAAATTAAAACATTCTGCTAAACTTACGCAGCACCTGGGATGAAGGCTGTTAATTATATAACAAATACAAACCAAACTTCAGTTAATATCGATGCAATCTACCCAACCAACAGCTTGCAACTGACTGCAGAAGATCGGGAAACTAGTTGGCAAAAACACAAGGCATTTGCTCCAAACCTGACACTCTGTATATTGTCACTGTTTCACTGAATACCAGAGATCTTTCAACAGTTGCCTGGGACACTTTTTTGGCTGTAGACCGAGGAATCTTTAATATGACAACACGATTTTCTTACAGTGGAACTTCACTTCGGTCAGTCCAGGACGCCCACTCGGACTAACGGCGCGAAACAATAAATAATTTACAAATGTGAAAACAGATTGCAGGCATTAATGAGGTCGTTAATATCGGCCTTGTCAGCATTTTGTGGCAAATTTTCAAAAATTAATAAAGCCCACGCCTACAACAAGAATAAATCCGATGCTTCATCGGCATGCCATACTCAGCATTGGGCGCTCATTTTTCCCGAAACTATGCTAAGAATGCGACTGGAATCTGTTCCAGAATAAATATTTATATCCAGACGTTTATTAAATATTGGATTTATTGAGCGTTGCAAGCTAAATGACGTTGGTGCTAGGGATGGTCGGTATTTAACGTAACCGCTAAAATAACATTGTTACAAACGTGTAACTTGAAACCGCAGTTACAGCTAGCAGATTTAACCGGTTATTTTTGGAACCGTCTCATAAACCTGAAAAAGTGGTTCGCGTCTGCACAGAACCGATGCGGCATCGTCGAGCGCTTTATGCAGTTGCAGCAGTTTCAGTGACCATTGGATCCCACCAGATCTTAAAAAAATGGAAAGCTTGCCATTTTTAGATATAAATTCAGTCACAAGATGAAATTAAAGTTAGTTATATAGACGTTGTAAGGTCGACATATTTTTTAAAAGTATTTTTTGGTGGTACCAAAATTAACTCGGGTAATACTTCGAACTCAGTAAAAAGCATCTGCAAAAAATTTTATTTTTAAACGTTAATTCAATTTTAAATAAAAATTAGATTTTTAAACAGCTTTGCAAATAAAGCGTATATTTTATTTAATCAGTTTTTATTTATATATTTTATCTAGTATATTATCAGTTCTTTAAGCAGGTACTGACCCATGTTTTGTTTTTTTATTTTAGAATATTTAATTTTATCTAAAAGCTTTAGTTAAGAAATATTGTTTTAATAAACTAAATCATTATTTGTCATTACTATTTCTACCATCATTATCATTGCGCATGTTTAATGAAATTTAAAAAGTAACATGTTCCTTTTGGAACCCCATTTGGAAACCTGTTATCAACGTGAAACTTGAACGTTGTAACCTTGTTACAGAAAAATAACCGTTTATCCCACCTCTAGTTGGTGCGGATTTACGACTTGGAAGTTGAGAAAATTTATGATTGGAACGGGGCAGGGTCATAACTAGCCAAGTTTTCATTGGGCTTCCAACAGTTTAATTGTTTTAATACGTTTTTTATTGTGCCAAGTCTGTTTAGCTGAAAATCTGAAGTTCTTCTTCGAAAATTCACTTTTTTGTGCTCCAATATATTAAGGAAAATGATCCAAAAAGCCTCTAAAAAAACTGTTTTGCATTGAATTATTAGGCTTTGGACGATAGGATTGTGGTCCCGACGTTTCGCTAGCACTCATGGCGACCAACTTCAACGGTTGGTTGCTCGCTGAAGCGAAAAAACAGCCCAATAACCCGAAAATCATTAATTGTTCAAACGGCCGCCAAACAATCATTTCCCAAGAAACTGTTAGGTTTTCGTTTCAATTACGGGCTTTATTTTTTTGTGTCAATAATTGTAACGAAAGATTTGTATAGAAGCAGGTGCACAAAGTTAAGTCGCGAATCGGAGAATTTCAGGTGAGACAATTCTGAAGATGGTAGCCAGGCATGCTAGCGAAACATCAGAACCACAATAACCAGAAAATCATGTGTTTCATGCGATGGCCGCAAAAGCAAAAATCTAATTTCGAAGTAGTTTTTTTTTCAACGAGAAGAATTTTGCATCTAGTAGCCGCTAATTATTGTGATTTTAACTGTAAATTAAGGCCTTCAAAAGGCCATTTTAGAGCCAAATTGGTAGTTTTTTTTAATTTAATTTATAAATTTCTATAAAGAATTTTTCGAAATTTGCATTGATAGCGTTAATTACTCCAATAAAGGCTCGTGACTTGCTTCTCGTCTTTCTCTTCTCTCTTGTTGTATATTCTATGTTATTGCCAAAATTTCGACGAGCATCTTGTTAATTCCTGTTAATAAAGTTGAATTGAAACTGCTTGAACTAAACCATTTGAAAAAATCGGAAAAAGCTATAAAGATGCAAAAAAACAACTTTCCGATGCTTTTATTTGCCGATTTCTCTCTCAAAACCCGTTGAAACTTTGCATAAAAAAATAAAACTAATTTTGGGAATTGACTGGTTTTAGTCCGACAAATTTTATTTATTGATAATATCCATCAACCGAACAGAATTTCCTTGCAAATTTAGTAGTGAATATGCTAATATTGGCATAGACGTGAAAATCATTGACTAATTGATGAATATGCAACATTACCGCAAACTTGGGCTAATCTCCAAACCAGACTTAATATAGAGAAAATATGGAAATTATCTTATTAGCGGCAACACTGGAGACTAATTTCACATATTCCACTTTGGGTGGATTCCATTGGAAATTTCGTAAAATCACCATTAAATTTATAAGAAATAATATAAAATTAACACAAAAGTAAACGGTTGACGGCAAATGAAGAAAAGCGTATATTGAGCTAAAACTCCAAGAAAAAAATTTAAYATTTTAATTTTCCAATTACAAACAAAAGCAATGTTGCACTGACAAATTTGGACCAGCTTTGGAACTGGATAAATTCTGCTGGCTGCAACCGCTTGCATTTCGGTTTGATGCGTTATCTAACGCTATTCTTTGGCAGTTAGCGTGCGGTTTTGTAAAAAAATTACTGCTTCACATAAATTTTCTACAGGGTGGCAAATGAAACAATGCAAAATTGCTGAACATTCTGTTCTCAAGTGTTCTCAGTTGGAYAGAWAAACGTTTTTTTTGCACATGCAGTAAGTTMTCTAGCCAATTTTTTGAGTTTAACGCCCATCTCGTTTATTTACAGAAAAAAACTATTTGCAAACCACAAGAGAAMAAATGTCCTGAAAAAACAAACATTTTGGTCTTGCAGTGAAACATTTTTTTTCTTTTRAACCCACTTTCAAAATTTAGGGTTCATGTTGAAGYTTYAGCTGTACCTGCAGAAAAAAATTGTATCCGGATTGCATGAGCTAACGAAATATTTYCGAGTGAACTTCACTTCAGTTGACGGTCYGATTTCGGGGGAAATTCCGGGTTGGATAATTTTTGATGTGACCCTGTATACGGAATTTTTTGTCCTAAATTMTCTSTGAATTGTTAGCTTCAACATGAGGTCAAAATCGTGAAAGTCGGACCAAAATCAGAAAAGTTATCCYTCCAAGASCAAAAACGTGATTTCTTGAGACCACCCTGTAAATAAAGAGATGGCCGAAAAMTTGAGAAACCGTTTCGAGATATTTGATTCAGCCTCAAAYTTTTGGTAGTGAGATCCGAAAAATATTTTTTCTTCTAACTAGAGGCATGCCGAAATKTCCACAACTTTGCACTGTTTCCTTTGCCACCGTGTAGAATATTGCTCTAAAGTGCTTAATTTTTATCAAAAAACTGACTAAGACAAACCAAATGGGGCTAA
>NW_026018814.1:846598-855173 GCF_020466585.1 Dendroctonus ponderosae
GGTCTTTATGGACGACGTTTCAATTAAAGGAAAAAAGTTCGTTTTAACCGAAAGTTCACTATAACCGGGTTCATTATAAGCGGACTTTACTGTATTAGACACACGAAGATCTAGTTTGGATATTCTAGAACCAGTTACGGCAAAATAAAATTTCAATTTTAAGTGAATAAAATTGAAGATATCAAAAGTCATTGCTGGTGTTCTGGCATCGGTTTAATTCGTTACCTAAACAGCATTCGAGCAAATAACACATTAAAGACATTTGGAATTAGCAATAATAACCATAATCGCATCTGATCCTTTCCTTTCATATATTCTCGCACGTCAACTAGCTTAACGCGAGTTTACATTGCAAATAAAATGTTTTTAGCATCTCAAACAAACAATCGCACGATTTACGTAGAACGTCCTCAAATCAGCTAAAATTGCCGTCATAAGATATCGCCGTTACGCCATAGAGGAGGAGAAGGCACTCAAAATGATAAAACCGCAATTCTACAATACTCCGGTGGAAATGATTACTTTGAGCCATATAAATAGATAATCTTGGTCTAATCCATTTAGTGTTTGTTGATGTTTGAATGGGTAGATGGACTGCTGTAGATCTACCGGCTCCACATACATACAGATTGAGGTTTTATTGAATTACCACCGCTTGGACCGGCTGATACCGACCATATAAAAACCGAGAGTTGATCAGTTTTACTCAATCCGAGATATTACGATTCAAAGGCCTGATGAAAGGTAGTTGAACCGATTGAACCTTCTTGCAATGCCTGGCCATCACGAAAACCAAACGTGTTCAGTAAAAGAGCTGATCAGAAGCTTTGAAACCATGGGATTTGATGGCAGTCGGTGTGACCTGGAGCAGTATGCTTTGAATATTCCACGGTAAGAGTTTTCATTTTTTCCTTATAATTTTCTCCAAAATCGCATCGGCGAACGGTAGCAAAAATTCCACTTCCGCGTAGCGCGATTCTTCAGATTTTTGTGACAACAAAGGCGCATCCTATGCGGAAGCAGTAGCAAAACAAGGAAGTCGAACGCCACGGAATAATAATAAGGAAGCACATTTTCACTTGAGTTGTCCATATCGGCATGGTTTGTCGTCAAAGATGCGCATTTTTGTGTGAATCTGAAGGAAAAATTCATTCATTCGACTGTTCAAAAGCAGAAGATTTTGCAACTAAACCACTGGAAAACCAAGTGGGCATCATGCAGGATCCTCGAACGTAACGCAATAAAAAATTGAAGCGAGCGACTATTGATCCCGAAAACAAAGGCTCCATTTCCCGTAATTACCGGTGTTTTACTGATTCTCGTATGACGTAAATATATTCTTGAATTTTTACTGATTAGAGTAGGTGGAGAGAGGGACCGACAACGTGCAGGCCGAGAAAACATCGGCAATCGCATTCAAACCAGCAAAGTACAGAGTATTCAGCCAGGTTAGTTCCCTGGGTTATTTTCAGCGGTTCAATAACCAATCGCGAGTATATAAATATATAGTGCGGTTAATAAAGGTTAAGGTTACTGGAAGGCCACTGAGACGAAGACATGCGGTCGATGGAGAACAACGTTTTGAGTGCCGTCAGTCGGGTGCCCTCTTTAAGGTATGAAACTGCATGGATTCTTCCCAACCGATCCCTCTGTTTAAATCTCCAACTATTCAGCTTAAATAGTGATTTTGCGTTATTTTGGTTAAATTGGGTTGTGGATCCTTTGGACAAAAATATCACTAAAAGTTCACAAGCAACTGCAAAAATACCCACTTCGTGGGGGCGTCCAAAGTGTTAAAACTGCAATATGCAGAGACCTGATTTTTCTGGGTTCTTCGCCGCCGTTGTCCGCCCAATTTTTCTGTGGGACGCCACTGTTTTTCCACTCCAAAAAATTGTACTCTCCGTTCAATTTTGAAACTTTTTTGTCTTCCACTCTGTTTTTGTATCTGCCTTCGTTCTCGAGTTATTTAATGCGGAAGCAACACAATTGCGCTTGCACAGGTTGAGTGTGAAAAGAAGCTTAAAAATGGCAAAAAATACTAAAAGTTACATGAAAAAACTAAAGACCGTTGAAGCGGCTATAGATTTAAATAAAACTTGGCTCCAAAGAGCATTTTAATCAAAATCAGTGTGTGTCTGAAAATACTTGCGTATTTATTTCTGGATGAAGAATTATGAGGGGTCGCCCTGTATATGACGAAAAATCTAAAATAGTTTCGATGCAATTTTCGAGTCCCAGATTTGCCCCTTTCAGCACAAAAAATCATATTTACAACTTCGAGCTTCGCCTTTTTGTAGAAATCTCCATTCTTAAGCTTTATATTAAAAAAACCTACAACTTTACTTACGTCATTTTTCGCTGTTTTTGTTTTCACCTTCAAATTTGTCTCTTTCTTGTCACTTTTACCATTCACACTTTAGAATATTTTTAATGTTTCTCTTTCGGAAAATTCGATTAAAGGATTCTGATGATAACTTTGGATGATTTTACTGTTTGTTGCGAACAATCCACTGTATTTTAAACCATAAGTTGTACTTTTAGAGCATTATTTTGCTTGTTTACCTTCAGGTGCAATAAATTAAGTTTTTTGACCAAAAATTCCCCATGGTTTTAGGCTGGAATCAATCCTAAATATTAGCCTAAAGAATAAAAATTGCCATTATCCCCATTTTGGGGTCCAAACCCTTAAACCTGAAATAAATGTTAGAAAACACTACAATATCACGTCTTTTCGACGTCTTGCGCTTGTCTGATCTACACGACGTGAGCTAAATGTCCAAAAAAAACGTGATAAATACGTCATTTTCACGTATTAATTCAGTCAATATTGGCTGGAAGTTCTGTCGCATTTGAAGAGAATGTTTCAAAGGTTTCTCAATCGAAAATTTCACTTAAAGCTTCTAACAGTAACTTTGAGTTATTTTATTGTCTGTCGCGTAAAATACTGTATTTTCAACAATAATTTGGACGTTTCCATTGTTATTTTACCTGTTTATTTCAATTAGAATCAAGTTTTTTCCAAAAATTCCCGATGTTGTTTTAGGTTATTTCCATCACAACTAGGGCGTTTTTTAGGCTTGAATAAGGCGGAAATATTCACTTATAGATTGAAGATTGCAAAATAATGCCAAGTTTTCAGTTATTTTGATTTGCACCCACACAACTAAACGAATTCGAAAAAACTTTATTTAGATGTCAAAAACCCCACCATTGTCTTCAATATCACGTCTTTATTACGTCCGCTCGATGTATGCCTGTCTCATCAATACAACTCGAGCTAAATGACGTACTACAACGTGACAACTACGTCATTTTCACGTATTCATTCAGCCAATGATGACCGCCAGCACCCTCGAACTTAACGGGAGTTTTAGCAAATTTCTTACGTATGTGATTCTAGATTCTCTTCTCCTTCGGCCGATTTTTTCTTGTTTCTCGTTTCGAACATATGGCGCTTTAAAACTTTTATACCTACTGTTTTCAGCTCGATTTTTTGCCGTAATTTACTAATAATCATTGCTAACTTTCGCGGCAACTTTTTCTGCTTAATCAATTGTCAATACAACACAATACGAGAAAGTGGCTTGAATGGCGTTTAAATCAAGTTTTACTATGACTTCAGTTCGTTCGCTTCAATTCCCTTAGATTAGACGTCGAGTGCATGTCAAAATGTGACCAAACATCGACGTCGATTCAACGTCTGCTAATGTTGCGCCTGAGCAATTAATCCATCGGTTTTTTATTCTATGAAAATCCAACACTCTGCATATGGTCTCAAAACTTCAGCTTAAGAAAATTAAATTTAAACACGCTGTAGATCTGAACTGGCAAAATTTGCCTCAAAAATTGCTCTCAATTTCGGGAATACGTTTTTAATGCTCCTTTGAAACTTCGTAAAGTGATACAAATGGCAACACTTGAAACTGGTAGTTTTTACACAGTTATGCTTTAGTTTAGCTGGAAAACCCGAAAGTGTGGGTTTTTTCATTGACAAATTCAAAGTCCTTGCTTTGTCTAATTAAAACCCATAGTATCATCGAAGGTAAAAGCTATACATTCTATTAGCTGGCACTTTAACAGTAAAAAACGCTCTTAATCATTGTTCGAGTGCAATTGCTTGCCCGTTTGCCTAATAAAAAAAAATATGGACAACAAACAGAGAAAAAACCGACGTGTTTCTACACCGTCCATTAATTGGCTGTTAATTAAAGTGCTCATCTAAATGGCTTTGCAGTGCAACTAATAAAATTTAATTTCCATGACGTCCAGCCGATTACAATCAAACAATCATCCAGTCGGCAAACTTCGGGTATTTTCAATAGTTCATAATAAAGCCATTAAGTTTTTTTATTGTTAAATGAGTCATCTTGCATCCTATTGGGACCATCCGCAAACCACTTGGAATAAAATTGTCCGAATCTACGCTACATTGTAACGATTCAATAGTTGCAGGTTCTCATACAAACGACTTTGTAATTACTGATAGTTTTACAAATAGATTGATGGTCATCCAAGGGTGTCGAATTTATAATTCTTAAAATGGTGGCACAAGCACGAGCTCCCAGAGCCAGTTCCGGACCTATTAGCTTCATCAGCTGACGAGCACTAATAGGCCCGATGATGACGTAATCAAAAGCCTCTTTTAGTAGCCAACAGATCGAGTAATCAGGCAAAAAACAATTTCGAAGCTAAAAGTATTTAATTTATGTTAGCGTTATTGGAACGTTAATAATACATGGCTTATTTGAACGTAATGAAATAAAGCATTTCGCGTTACTCGCTTAGTTCAGTGACGCACATTCGCGCAATAAAATGACTTGATAATAATGCAAAAACTTTTATAATGGCATGTCAGTTGAAAAAATATTGGTCAGTTTTCCCGAAACAATTTACCGGACACTGTGAGTACATTGTACCGGTTTCGGTTCGCACAAAAGTACACCTTCATGGTAAATCCATTGATGTAATTGTGCTGAATTAATTAAGCTGGAAACTGTGATGAGATCATTGAATAGGTGGAAGGAATTGGGCGAAAGCCATTGGAAAATGAGGAAAACAATGAGATTATTATATAACTGGCAAAACATGATGATGATGATGATGATGATGATGAGAAGGAGGAGGAAAGACAAGCTGTCGAAATCGCAATCTTTCCCGTAATCTCCCACATCTTGAGTTACAAGGCATTTAAATTTGCGTACGTTCGTTCGTACGTTATTGCACTTGTAACGTCAATGAATATCTCGATTATCATGGGTTCCGATTCCAAGATTACCGTCTACCTCAAGCCACTTGAAGAACAATGGAGATAAAAATGAGCGAAAATAGAACAAGAACCCGGATTCGAGTGAACCACTTCGGAAAGTCCATGACGCTGTTTCATCTGTATTTATTCCGTTTTTTACACAGAGTTGCTGTCATTATTTTAAAGAAGCTTACAGAAAACTGGGCACAAAATAGTATTGAGGACTAAAGGTCAAAAACCCGCTTTAAAAATGTACCGTGCAATTAAAGAAACTGATTTTTCGCTGATTTCGTCCACTTTCTCCATTTAGCTTACAGTTCATTCACGATTTCCCAAAGTTTTTCCATGTCTTTTCGAATCTGGCATGTTAATTCATTGGATAAATGTAGTTGAGTTGAAGCCAATTCTTGCAGCTTTAAATAGGGTTTTATTTAAAGTACCTACAGACATTTTCGTACGTCAATTGATGCCATTTGGATTCTAAGTGATGCAGATCGAAAACAGCGAAAATAAATCATAGCTCAGCATAGACAAAAATAAAAAGCCGGTTCATATATTTTGCGTCATTCGGGCATTTTTCTTCACTCAGAAAATAAATTATTTATCTTAACTGGATTTAATCTCGGATCGGTTGTTATGCGAAATGGGAAATAACATCCAGACCACTTTTACCGAACGAAAATTTGAAAAGTGAATCATGGGTTTTTAAGCCGTCGTTCGAATCGCATCGGAACAGTGTAAGCGTTCAAGCAAACCACTTCTGAAGATGCAAGCCACTCGTGCTTGCGAAACGTCAGGAAGAAATTCTGCCGAACGACGGCCTAAGAACCCATCAGTTTGAAGCAGTGGGTTCGAAAGTCTGTCTCTTTTAGGGATGGTCGGTATTTAACGTAACCGCTAAAATAACATTGTTACAAATGTGTAACCTGAAACCGTAGTTACAGCTGGCAGATTTAACCGGTTGTTTTTGGAACCGTCTCATAAACCCGAAAAAGCCGTTTGCAGCAGCACAGAACCACAGAATTTAATAAGTTTTTATTTATTTATTTTAGCTAGTTTATTATCAGTTCTTTTGATCTTTAAGCTGGTATTTCTGACCCATGTTTTGTTTTTTATTTTAGAATATTTTATTTTATCTAAGAGCTTTAGTTAAGAAATATTCTTTTAATAAACTAAATCATTATTTGGCATTACAATTTCTACCATCATCATTATTGCGCATGTTTATTGAAAAATTTTGAAAGTAACATGTTCCTTTTGGAACCTATTACCAACGTGAAACTGGAACGTTGGAACCTTGTTACTAATAAATAACCGTTTATTCCACCTCTAATCTCTTTTGATATACAGGGTGTTTGGAGCACTTTTTTAAAACCGCACACTAAACTGGTTTTACAAGCGGAAATGTTGTTGATTCATCGGTCCATTAAGTGACTGTAAAAAGAGACTCATTTCCACTTGCAAGGTCGTGATAATATTTACATAGCAGTTAACGGTGTCTTATGAGCATTAAACTGGATGAAAGGCGATTTGCAACGCAAAGGAAAAGTTCGGCAATTCGCCTCAAATAAATAACTATGTATTTCAATCGATCGGTTTATTGAGTAATTAATTTCGGTTAGTGTTGTTGTCCAATCAAATGAAGTTTAAGTGAAAGTGGAGCTTTAGGTCAAGAAACCCTGAAAAAATTATTCTTTAACCTACAGTTCGGCCTAACGTTTCCCCAACGGCCCAAAAACGCGAAAAACTCCCAGTTTCTTTAATTGCTTGGCTTGAAGTCGTCAATTCTGCTCCTAAAAACAACATTTGCTAGTTTAAGCCAGTTTTTTCCCACAAATTCCCCTGGTCTAATACACAATTAAAACCCATTCTGTCCTCCCTCACAAGCGAGTGTAATTGAACGCTTTTTCACCAACTTTTTCCTTTAATGAATGATTTCCTTCCTGTGGTCGTACTCGGTCCAATTGGGCCTGAATCACCTTAAACATGACTAATCTATTAATCCAGCATAACCGATTTACACTGAACCACTTAATTCCAAGTGATCTTAATTGACGTTCGTTTTTATCTTTTTAAATCTGTCTGCGCCCAAACTCAAAATGCCCGCTCGGTTTGCGTCAATTCGCTTATGGTTTGCGTCATACCCGTAATGGCAATATAAGGGGATAAAATGATGAACAAAAATAAAAACATGCGGGAGGATTTACGTGTTGATTGGTCCATTCTCTCAAACGGCAACAATTGAGCGGCTTTGAAAGTTGGTCAATGGGGTTCAGATCTGGTCCAAAGGCAGGCCGCGGTAAAAGTTTCACTTCCAACAAAGAGTATTGGGTTTAAGTACACGCGGGTAATAAATGAGTTGAGTATGGCCGGTTGTGATTCCAGACGCGTAAACAAATAACGAACGTTAAAAGTTTAAATGCGGCCAGTAAATTTTCCACTTTATTAGATGATCCTCATTTAACGAAATCAGGGCTGAATCGAGTAATAATCCTTCGAAAATATTGCCGGAGCCCTCGAATTTATGTCGGCAAGTAACCAGTTTACTTTAAGACGCAGCCAGTTTACTTTATGTTGGATCGGTTTTAATTTATTACTTGCAAAGTTTGTCACGTAGCGAACGTTTAGTTTATGGATCATCATTTCTTTCACCAACTTTACCGGGTTTTTTATTAAGTCGGAGGCGCCAGTAGACACATTTTTGGTTCGGATGCCAATACTTAGATGGCCGATTTGAACTCAATTTAATTTTAGGCTTCCTTTAGATGTGGCTTCTTCTGCCACAAGTGCTGTATCATCTGCACATCGCAGGCTGGTTCCTAGCAGGGTGTAAAAGCTTTGCCCTAAACATGAAAAATGTCTACAATGGCTATTAAAAAATTGAAGGTCTGTCAAGAATTTTTAATTTAAAAATCGCATATTTTTACAGATGTTGAAAACATTTTTAAAATTTTGGGGAAGTTGTTTCCAAAATTCCTAAAGAGAACAAAAATACCAAAACATAAAAAATGTAAAGAAGCCTAAAACTCGCAAATGGTTAACATTAACTCCTCATTAAGTCCTCGTGTTATCCGCTAGAGAGTTAGAGTTATTTAAAAATTCCTTATTAATAACTAAGGAATTATTCTTCTTAGAAGTTAGTTCATCCTAGACGCCTAGACTCTATTGAAATTTTGTCTGTGAAAATTAAATATAAAATAAAAATAAAAAGAGTTTTGGACTCAAAAGATATTTTAAGTTTAACATAAAGCCCTTTAAGCTGAGATTTTTTCCAGATTAGAAAACATTGGTCTTAAAATCGACTATTAGACTCAATTGCGATTTTAC
>NW_026018814.1:856172-859705 GCF_020466585.1 Dendroctonus ponderosae
TTTATATCTTCGAAACTAACAGAAATCACAACTTCAAATGTTCACGATCGTCAGAACACACTTGACTCTAATGATCTTTAAAGTTCAATAAAAATGTCCCTATTGGCTGATTTTTTCCAGATTACAAAACATCGGTCTCAAAATATTCGTTTAGATTCAATTGCAATTTTGCTTCAAAAATTCATATCGTCGAAACCAAAGCAAGGCACAACTTAAAATTTTCACAATCTAAAGAACATTCGAACAGTCTTATTGAATCGAAAAGTTTCGGAAAAATCGCTCTCAAAAATTTTTTGTCACGACGCCCTAAAGGTGAGAAAATATCATTAGTTCAGGCATAGATATAATGCGTCCTACTTCAAGGAATAACCCAGCACTAAAAAATCTTCAAAAAATGGGAAAATGGCAGTCGTGGGAGTAATGATCAGATAATTTCCGATAATATTAGAAGTAGATTAATTACTGTTTGCTTGGCGCATCGGCTCCAAAAATAGTACGTTAATTTACTGTTTTATGTCCTAAATCTAGCAACAATAATTATTGATAAGACGTTATTAGGGCTCTATTAATATTTCCGAGCCTACACACACAGCAATATCAATACATAGAGCAATATGACTATCACCCGTGACGGATTTATTCCCGTTGGTTTTCCCGTTTCTATAACGGGGAGAAAAGAACTCCCAAGTGCGCATATTTCCCATTGAAAATGTGTGTAGCCGATGTGTTTTACGACCCACACTGTTAACTTGTATTCATAGATTCATCAGAAGTTAAAAGTCGAAAATAGACCAACCTTGGGGTGGAGTCTTGGGATTGTAGTCGGCTGAATGAAACATTTATTTTTGGGCATGAAAAGGAATCGATTGCTTCATACGCTTGCAGCATATTGATTGAGTGATCAAGTTTTTCGTAGATATACATAGAAACAAGGCCAGATTAATGGAAAATCTATGTGCTGGTAAAGGTCATTCATTTGAACAGGCACTTTTAAGTGAATTCTAATGGTTTCAGCTCGGTTATCAAAAGGAAAAAATCGACTAAAGTAAATGTAATCAACGTCGCTCCATTAATTTCCTCCTAAATATAGGAGCTTCTTAAAATAATATTTAATATTCAGTTTTTCGTGGTTCAATGGAATGTTTCCAGCGTCAGAAGTACCTACTCGCATCCTGTTTGAAAAGCGTTCAGTCAAAATAAATACTTTATGTCCATAAGGCGAGCAAGTCGGGCGGAAAATCCTCTTGAAGCTTTCAGGAGTTTTCCTGACTGCCTGCGAACTAAGATGATTAGTTAGAGAAAATGCCTCAAATGCCACGAATCAGTACTTAATCCATGCAAAATGCGAAGCGCTTCCAACGTAAACGTTAAGTGCAATAAATTGCGGGATCAAAAAATAAAATCAGCATAAATCGGTGCAGTGTTGACATGGAAATTGCCCTAACGGAATTTTGGAATTTGGGTCGCTTGAACTGGAAAATAAATACACTACCAGCCAATTTCCTTTATCTCTAAGCCGGCAATTCGGTCAGATTCTTTAAGGAAAAATCCGCATTTTGTGGCATGATTTCGCCCCAAAAATCTGAAAAACTCCTGAGATTTTTCAGAGTTTTTTTCTCTAATTACTCCCTCCAGATGAAAGTTTGTTCGCCATCAATACGCTACTAAACTTCGTGTCAGAGTCTCTGATTTTGAATTACTTAATGATGATTTATTGCTACTTCGAGCAAAACTAGACCAAAAGAAGAATGCACGTGTGTTCCATTTTGTGAAACTATAGCCTAAGAAACTGCCAAAGAAACTCGGGGTTTAATTGGGACGACGAAAGCTTTAACTGGCGTGTCCGGAAGTTTTCAGGAAAGGCAAAAGCTCGATGGTCCTTTCGAGGGTCCACTTTTGTTAATTTGGCTTGTGTGATTTTCTACAATAAAGAACTTGTTTTCCGGTCGATTTTCAAGCAATGTTTTTGAAGTTTTTTCGGTGTTTTATGAAATTGAAAATTCGCTGACTGGTTTGTAAAAAAAATTAAAAATATTAGGAGGAAGATTATGAGCAAATTAGGTGTTTTTGTTTTGTGTACTTTTTTGGTTCAAACAAGTTCCCAAATTTGGGATTAAAACCGGAAAGCTGAAAAAATGCACAAATTTGAGGAAACCCTTAACTAAATTTACTGTTGCAGCATGAAAAGATCAAATATTTCTCTCTTTAATATTGGCAAAGCAACGCTCTAACTATGCAGCATCTTAACCGGGACATTTTTCAAGAAAGCGTAACAAAAGCAATTTTTATTGCCGCCTGCAAAAATGACAAAACTCGATAAGAACTAAGGTAAACCGACACTTTAATCATTCATACAGAAAGTTTTTCTGTATAAAATGCTGTAAAAATCGATTATTTGAAAAACAGAACGCCAAATCTGTGTAATTGTGTGTAAATTAACCGTTCCAGGATGAAAATAACAACTATTTCTCTGTTCAATGCTGTCAGAGCAAATGCTATTCAATAGCAACTTTAAAATATGAAAAATTGTCAACCATTCCCAAAGATCGCAAATAAATTGATACTCTCAGGATGAATAAAGCACGATTTTCCCTAGAAAATGATCTAAAAAATTTTAGTTGCTCTCAACTTTTGCTGCCTAATTTTTTGAAAACAAGTTTGTGATAAGGCAAAATTGGGTTTTAAACCCGAACACGGAAAAAATGGCAAAAAATTACGACGCTAACTGAACTCTGCAGGTTGAACAGAAGAAATAATTCTTCATTTAATGCTTTTAAGCCAATGTTGGCAGTTAGTTGATGGGAGAAGGTTTTCAGGAAAATGTGGCAAAATACATTTCAATATAGAAATCTTTAAATATAAAAATTGTTAACAATTATTAAAGATTTGAAGTAAATAAACACTCATTTTATTAACGTAATATTAACGTTCAATTTGGATTTGAACCCGAAAATGTTTGTTTAAAAAAATCGTCGAATAAAGAGGAAACTTAGTAGGAGTAAATTAACTTTTGCCTGATGAAAAAGACAACTATTTCTATATTTAACGTTGTAAAAGCCAATGCTTTAGCTTGAGCATCGTTTAACCCAGAGTTTTTTGAAGAAAATGTGACCAAATACATTTCAATGGTAGCTTTCCAATTAAAAAAAAAATCAAAGATTTGCAGAAATTTAAAACAATTCCCCACATTCTGGACTAATAGAACAAACGTTTTTACTATAAAATTGTCCAACTTTGAATCTCGACTTTTTTAACGCCAAATCTGATGAGGCAAAATTTGGATATCCCGAGCATCATAAAAATGGAAAAATATTGAGGAGACTTCTCAGTAAATTAACCGTTCCGGAACTGTTTTTCTATTTATTTTTGTCAAAAACAACGCATTATCGTAGCTACATTTTGACAGAGGAGTGTTTGAGGAAAACGTAACAAAAACTGTTTCACATTTAGAAATGTTTTCCGGGCTTTGAAGCCGTGGTCCATGGGAATTTCTTCCTGACGTTTCGTCCACAACTGCGGTGGACATTATCAAA
>NW_026018814.1:860704-861827 GCF_020466585.1 Dendroctonus ponderosae
ACATTTGTTAGATTTATATTTGAAAAATCCTGCCCTATTCCTGCCGAAAGTGTCGATTTGCTTGCGATCTTCCTAAATTGTTCACAATTTATTTACATTGAAAGGTTGCTTTTTAAATGTATGTTGCCCGCTTTCATGAAAACATACCGGTTTAAAAAGTAGCTGGAGCGTTTGAATACTAAATAGAAAAATTGTTCGTTTTTTCTTCTTATTTCATAATTCTTTTCGCCCTACAACTTTCAATAGATTGACCAGATTCCTCTTTTTTGCAATTTTGTAAATGTTGGGTTTCCAGTCAAAACCAGCTCCTATTCGGACGCGTCGATCAAAAAAATTCTTGTAAGTTCTTCAATGAAATTTTCAACTTTAAGTGACTTTCAACAAGTAAATAAATAAATAAAGCTGCTTCTGATCGGGTAATAACAGGTTCCTTATATCCTTTAACCGTTAATATGGCCCATATACCATGGTGGAATCTAAGCTGCAATCTAATTAGGACATGCAGAGCTGAGGGCTTAACTAATGGCCTGTTTTCAAGCTGAAGGTTCAGCTTTCCTCAATAGTTAACGCATTTTAACACCGTAATGGCCAGTAAGGATCCGCTCAAAAGCTCCAGAATCGACGTAAGAAAAGCTGAGAAAAACGTGCGAAAGCTCATGACGACTGGGCTTTGCGGACGTGATTCAATTCACACAGTATTCCACGCTGTTCAAATTAGGCTCTAACAGCCGAATATTTGTCCAAGATTGTTTTTTTTTTGTGAAGAACTACCGATAATCAAAGTTTTGCGCGCAACATTGTAAAGAATTCGCAGGAATTTCGAACACTGTTCAGGCAGGAAGTGCACAAATAGATTTCGAAGCAAACTGCACCAATTTACATTCCTCACTGCAGTTTTACTGTATGTTTACCCTTCAAACTGCCCAAAACTTGGGGCTCTTTATGATTGATTAACTCGGACCGAACGGAAACAATAATATGTGGGCGAGGCGCCAACAAAATGCTTGTTTACTAACGAAACTCTAATGCATTTTCGCGTGTTTTCTCTGGGCTTGTTGCAGTTTTTTTTCATTTTTGGAGGATGGAGTTTAAATAGAATTTCTAGTGCAGTTTTCTCAAAAAA
>NW_026018814.1:862500-863621 GCF_020466585.1 Dendroctonus ponderosae
CGTCCCGTTTTTGCTCATTTCTCGGAAGCAAAATGAGCAAGAATGCTCATTTGTACATCATTCTAGACAGAAATAAATGACCTTTTTAGAAAGTCAAGCATGGATGGGGAAAAGTTGGCAGTTTTCTAAAAAAAAAGACTTGTTGCTCAGAACAGTGGCTTCCTCTTTCAAAGAGGAGAAGCTTTATAGCCGATGAGGCACTTGAGAAATGCTCTCGTATGCACCGTCCAAAGCGGGCATGTTGGCGCTCTTTTACCTCTTTTTTCTTCTGTCTAGCTGCCACCTAAAGGTAAAAGAAGTGAAATAAAACTCCCGCTGTTAGATACATTTTCTTGGGTTTTTACTTATAAAAACATAAATTGGCAACGGGGCAAATCCCTAATACTGTTCAAAAATGTCCCTAACCCTCTCGGATATAACACGATTTATATCTGGCAAGATAAAAATATTTTTTACGACAAGATTCTTAGAACCATACAGTAATATAGGTATAATTTGCTAACAATTGATCCCCTTCTTCATCCAGTCGCTCAGCAGTTGTTCCCAGATAATCTCAGTCGGTCATTTGGCTTGACTCTGCCAGCTCTATAAAACACTTGAGCCATGTTTCATCACTTGGGCGCCCTTCACTATCAACACATCCGAGCCTCTGACCATTGCCAGACTCTCCACCATGCTCCTGCTGCTCTTCAGCAGCAGCCGGGGCGTTTCACACGGCAGAATAATCTTCGGATTGCTGCAGAACAGCTTCGGACTGTCCATGCTGGAAACCACGCCCGAACTTTCCGGCCTGGCGATCGGAACCAGCAGGAAATCGCCTTCGGGCTTCCAGCAAAGCGCGTCCCGTTGGACGTGGTTGATGAATGAGGCAGGCTCTCCTGCGGTCGCAGCCACACTAGGAGGTATTTGATCGCGGTCTGATATTTGCTGGCTTCGATATGTGAATCCCAATATGCTCAGAAAGTCGTCGACGACTCGGCGAACTCCCGCCCGCAGTTCTGAGTTGCGATAGCCGTAGATCCAGGGATTGAAGGCGCTGCTGGATAGAATGGGCAGCGCCAGATAGATGGAGACCCATGAGGTGAGAATGTTGGTCTCTAGGAAGACGTCCAGAAGCATAC
>NW_026018814.1:864620-866720 GCF_020466585.1 Dendroctonus ponderosae
TTCTCAAAAAATGCTTGAATTCAAGAAGTTTTAGATTTGCGTGGTTTTTTTTGAGTTGCAAAATCCACTTGAACATGACGCTGCTTTTTTCGAAAACGTTTTTAAACCGCCCTTTGAACACAATGAACCGGCTTGAAGACACCAACCAGGAGGCTTACGGGAATGCCGCACAGGTCAAGCACTTAATGATTAACTTGGCCGCTAATACGCAAAGTGCTTTGCAAAATTAGTTGACGGCAACAGTGTGGGCCTGAAAGGGTCTAGACCCTCAGCCCTAATCCGCCAAAATTATAATTATTTTCATTAGGGCGGCCTAATTCTTTCCAGAACATTGTGGCTCTGTTAACGGCGACTGTCTGAAGAATTTTCAGCTGTTTTAATGAAATTTTAACTCGATCAAGTGTCGGGATCTTTCGCTTCGGCATGGGGGTCTTTGTAGATAATTTTCTGTTTTTTCCAAGTTTTAAAGCAGCATGGAACACGTGAAGGGGTTGGGCAAACCCTTAACGATAGTTTGGGATTTCGTTAATTATTAGGCTGCAGTTCGCTCATCGAATGTTAGTTAGACGCTTGAATCATTGATGGAAGCTTGGAACTTTTAATAAACTTTTCATAATAAATATTTTCATTTGGCCGCCACGGCAAACCGTTACTCGCAAAATATAGGAACATAAGCACATAAAATAAACGACAATGCTGTACTGAGTATTATCTAATGATCCTTAGAGTATGCACGTGTTCCAGTTCCGGGGAAATTAAATTTCAGTCCGGCCATCAATCGAAAGAAAATGCGAATGGATTAAGTTGGCACGTGGACTTTCCAGGGTCCGTTCAAGGAAAGTGCCACTGGAAGTTTAAATGTTTTTGCCAAAGTTGTGCTAAGTAACGCAACCGCTAAAATAACATTGTTACAAAGGTGTAACCTGAACCGTAGTAACAGCTAGCAGATTTAACCGGTTGTTTTTGGAACCGTCTCATAAACCCGAAAAAGCCGTTTGCAGCAGCACAGAACCACAGAATTTAATCAGTTTTTATTTATTTATTTTAGCTAGTTTATTATCAGTTCTTTCGATCTTTAAGCCGGTATTTCTGACCCATGTTTTGTTTTTTATTTTAGAATATTTTATTTTATCTAAGAGCTTTAGTTAAGAAATATTATTTTAATAAACTAAATCATAACATGCTCCTTTTGGAAGTAACAAGTAACATGTTCCTTTTGGAACCGGACTGGAACGTTGAAACTGGAACGTTGTAAAACAGAAAAATAACCGTTTAACCTTATTTATGGGGTGATTTCCCTAGGGAAACTGTGCAGATACCAGACAAAATCATATATTTTGTCCAAATCATGGAAATATTCTCTGACTTGATTTTGAATGCTTGGAAAACCAAATTAACTCATTGTGACTATGTAATAAACTCCCTTGAACAAACTGACTTCAAGTAACAAACTCCCTTGAACTGTAGCTCGTTTTTTAACTAAAAATTGATGCTGCTGATCAGGCGGCTGAAAAACATGCCAGCTAGAAAACATTGTTACTCCAAACGCGGCCTTAATAGAGCGTTGAAACTTTTCGATAGTGTAAGCAATAGATGGAACTTTCTGAAGCTGAAGTGTGGAAAAAATCCGAACAGAAACTGATTTTTCGGAAGCTCTCAAGGTTGAGGCTACCGATACAAGAAGGAAAAGAAGCGCGTTTGAACACTTCCTGTGTAAAAAGTCAATAAAACTTCACACAGAAAGCTCAATTTGATTTTTCAGGAGCATTCAAAATGTATGTTGCTGACACGACGGTTGAAAAAACGCGAGACCATAAAGAAATTGTAATTCTACATTCATCAGGAATAAAGATTTGAAACTTTAGCCCAAGGAAGGTAAAAGATGAAGCTTTCCGTGTGTAAAACTGTCGGTCAAATTAGAGTTTAGACTGATTTTTTCGAACCTCTCAAAAATGAGGCTACCCAAAATACCTCCAAAAATACCGCGCGTAAGTCTACCAAAAAAATTATCAACAAATGACACTTCTTTTGGCCCAAAGTCTAACAAAAAAATTGCAACTGCAATTTCAACTGGTCTAGAGAGACTGAAACTTTAGCTCA
>NW_026018814.1:867719-871591 GCF_020466585.1 Dendroctonus ponderosae
TTGTGAAAATTTCAAATTGAGATTCGTTCTATTTTGGAATTTGCTAGAATTTTTGAAGCAAAGAGTGCAGTTGACTAAAAACAACTTGGAGCTCCTCATTTACCCATCACTTAAAAATCGGAATTTTCCGCAATTTATATGAAAATTTGCACAGCTTTAGACTCAAATGTTCTCTAAAGATTCTGAAAATTTCACATTGCTCGTTGCTTTAGTCGGGAAGATGCGAATTTTTTAATTCAAGAGCGCAGTTGGGTAAAAACGTCAATTTTGAGATCCACATTTTCCAAGCTGGAAAAATTCAGAATTTAAGACGATATTTATAAAACTTTCTGCATATTTAATGGGCCGTATTTTCTAGGAACCGTGAAAATTTCAAGCTAAAATTTCCTGCAATTTGGAAGATGCAAATTTTTAAAGTAGAGAGCGCCATTGGTTAAAACTACCTATTTTGAGACCGATTTTTACTATACGGCCAAAGCTCAGGATTTTAGGTGATTTGTTCGAATCTTTCAAGATCTTTTGGGTCAACTGCGTTCTAAAGATCGTGAAAATTCCACATCCTTATTTGCGTTTGTCTGGAAGACCCAATTTTTTTAAGTAAAGAAGGCGGTTGGGTACATTGAAAATTTTCAATTACCATTCACCGAGCTAGCAAAAATCAGTATTTTTGACGATTTTTAAGCTGCAGTTGTGTAAAAACGTTCAGTTCAATCCGATGTTTATCAACCTGGAAAAAATCACACTTTCAAGTTATGTTTATTGAACTTCCAGCAACTCTCGACTCAATTATTTTCTAAAGACGGTGAAAATTTGAAATTGTGAGCGCTGTTTTCCAACCTGAAAACATCAGTTACTGATCTGGAAAAAATCGGAATTCCCGGTGATTTTTACGAAACTTTTCCCAGCATCTTCATAAGTAAGAAGTTTGTTGATAATTGCGTTAATTTGAAAAATACAGCTTAAAAAAAACATTACATACAGCTTAAAAAAACAAACAAAACACGGAAAAAGGCAATTTTCCGTACTGTCCAAATAAGTCCCATTAATCGTTTAAAATCCTCACATGATGCATTTGCATTTTCTCGATCATTTTAATCAATCTACTGGTTCATTGCATTTTTCCAAAACACCACAAGCTAAGGCTGCACGTTATTAAACCCAAAATTAATCCAGAGGTTGCTTAATTCAGCCATTAATCCATTGTTTAAGAAAAACTACCTACTTTTTCTAAGGTTGAAAACTCAGCCATTATTCATTATTAATTTGGCTTGGAAATTGGGTCAATCAATATGGGATTTAGCTGTTGTTTCGTGAGTCAAATGGACAACGCTTTTAATTTACAAAATAAAAAACTCGACGATAATATTGAACAGTCAGTGAGGTGCAAAACATGCGAAATCATTCCAGTTAAATTAGTAGACAAACTCTAATGATCACTAATGATAATTTGTTCCGGACGTTTCGCACGCCCAAGTGGCCAGCATCTTCAGAAGTGGTCTGCTCGGGGCAAGGAGTTTTTCAACACTGGAACTTCAAGCCTGCCCTCTAATAGGAGTCTTTTTATAAAAGTTGACTGTCTGTAAGTGCCACTAAAAGAGCTTGATTGAAAACACGTTTTGCGAAAAACCGACGACACTCTTAAAGGTGTAAACCCTCTTAAATTAAGGGCTAGAAACGCGTGCAGCGTGATAACCGGCAATTTAAATATTCCAAGCATGAAACAGTTTCGAAGCAAAATAATCCGTTCTCGGCACGATAACATTCTTTACACAATTTTAAAATACGCAACGTTCGGATGAAAATCGTCTCTAACCCGGTTTGTTTCCCATCTCAACTCGTCGCTTTTCTTTCCGTTTCAATAGGGCCGACATTGTGCTTCTTCTGAAGCCTCTTTTCTCTTCTAATTGGCTGTGTTGTTGATTTTTTTCAAGTAAAATTTTCCTATTTTTCTTCCTTCCACATCTCGCTAGTTAAAATGATTGGTGTTACCGCCCCTTAAGGGCGGCAATCGAGTGGCAACGATACTTTCCTGATAAATCCTGACTAGCTTCTTTGTACGAAACTTCCCTCCTTAGACGCTTCTTAAAAGCAATTTCGCAAAACTTCCAAACCTCAATGGCGCTTTCTTTCAATCCAATAGTTTCATTTGTCTTGACATATCCGAAACTTTCGACGAGTTGTGTTTAAATGGAAGTTCGTGCTTGACCGGTCGCTCGGCCCTTCACCCTCTCCAAACGGCGGAAAATGTTTGATTAGGGAAATTGCTCGGGGATTTTACTGTTTACCGTGGACCCAACAAGCCCTTTAAGGGTTAAAGAACTTTCTTATTTAACTGTGTTAAACTCGTTTGGAAATGGGCATTTTGACTGTTTTTAGCTAGTGCGATTTGCGACCATCCCCAGTTTTCCCAATCGGGAAACTCATCAATGGAAAGTAAACATTAAAAGAGCGTAAAATTGGAGCAAAACGCAATTTCATCTGGAAATGCCTTGAGCTTCTACATAATTTTCTAGATGGAATTTTGGATGGCAACAATTTTGTTCAATTTGCTGAGTGATTAGAGATTTCCCCCCCCAACACAAATCGCTATACCCGTGAAGATGTCCAGCTGTGAGGACACGTGTCCAATTAATAGACCGGGACTTAATTTAGCTAATTCAGCCGTGTTGAGCAAATATTTGCGCAAATTCGCTTCCGGCCACTGAAGTAAAGCAATTTGCTATTTATATGGCTGCAAGCAACTAAATTAAATTTAGAAATGTTCCAATCAAATCGGAACATTTAATAATGCCTCAACCGGTTTTCTTTCGCCGTTTTTCCAGTTCTGCAGCTCTATTTGTCGACCGTATCTTGTAAACAACATTTTCTTATTTAATGGCGCATTTTCCAAGCGAGCTCCCTTCAGCTTCAATAGTTTCCATTACCTGCGCCCTATTTTTAACACAATCATAGAATGGAAACAGCAGCAGAAAGTGTAAATATTCCCTATGTATACTTATTTAAGAGAAAAAAACCGCTATAAATAGCTGCTTTAATTAACTTAACCGACTTGTAAGGGTTTTTCCCAATGGCTTGGTTCATTGAAATGCAAGTTGGAGACGCATGGACGCCCACACATTTTTTTTTTCACTTGGAAATAGATTGTAGTTATGGGAGTTTTATGGGATTCATTGGCTTTTTGAATGGCTTTACGGCGGAGGATGTTTTGTGGTTTGTGTTTGTTTTAATGACACGAGAAAAGGAGAAAATTTAAAAATGATATCGATGAAACTGGGCCTTTCAGGTCATCGTGGAAAATAGTTTTTCCAGCAGTTTTCGTAAACACGACTGTCTTGAATTTTTCCTCTGGTTTCGTTCATTGGTTTAAAAGACGGCAAAAATATCACTTTCTTAAATATATCCAAGGATTATTTGAAGAATATGCGAAATAGCTTTGAAATGCAACAAGTCGTTTTCACTATGTTTGGCAAGCGCTGTGCCCCAAAATTGCTGAAAGTTTCTAACAAATTGCACAGAATTTCGATTTTTGCCCGCAAGAAAAATTGGTTTCGGCACTAATGTTTTCAGTCAACGACGATGTATTTTGCAAAAAATCATCTTTCACAGAAATAGAGCTTCTGAATTTCGGCTCACAGCGCACTTTTTACGAAAAATGTCTTCCAAACGCAACCAATAGAGTCATTTGAAAGTTGTTTTATATTTGTAGTACACTGCGCGATAAAATTGCCGAAAGTTTCCCAAAAATCGCCTAAATTCCTGATTTTTTAAGAGAATGGCCCAAAATCCTGATTTTTCACTGCTTGGTAAATGGGGGTCTCAACATTGCTATTTTCACCCAACTGCGCTCTAAATTTAAAAAATTCGCATCTTCC
>NW_026018814.1:872590-873659 GCF_020466585.1 Dendroctonus ponderosae
TTATATGAGCCAACAAGCGTATTGCTCTATTCAAGAAGAGCAACATAAAAGGAAAACATACATTTCGCTTTCAGCGCGACCTGCCGTTATGTACACACAGATCCATTCAAGTTTTTTTACGATCTTCTTCAGAGCAACATTTTGCGGCAACAAAATTGACTGACATGCATTTTTCATGAGCTCAGCCTGTTTGCAGCCAAACAGATTTTTATATGCAGAATGTTGTCGAACTTGAGGGATATTCCTTTGAGGGTTTTTCTTTTGCAATAACTCCCCAGAATATCTATTTATCCTGAAAGGGAGAGAAATGCGCATTTATTTTCATGTTTTGAAGTGTGTTTGAAGAGCAATTTGTGGTCAAATGTGTTCAACCTTGTTTGGCCAACCCGGAAGATCGTAGGCTTGTTTTAACTCACTAATATCCTCATAAAATTGCCCTTAATTTTTTATTCAAGTTGAGGTCAGCGGGTAGATTTGAACCATTCTAATTAGAGACTTTTACCTGAATCCCCATTAAATTTCTCTTCAAGTGTAGATGATAAGAAAACATTCTTAAAGAGTCTTTAAATCTATGTAAACGCAATTAGTAGATCATTAATAATTCGCTGCGCCACCGGAAATTATGCAAGCGGATTTCGGTGAAATGGAAATGCTGAACTTTCCCGGAATTTACCTTTAAATTGCATTCACTTGCCATTGAGTAGAGAAGATGTAGGCGTCAATTGCTGCGAATTTTCCTTTCCTTGGCCTAAAATCGGCAAAACCGCGCTTTATTTTGCGAAAAAATGGGCTGAAGGAATTTCTCAAAGTGAGAAACGGCAGGCGATTGTGGACTTTTGCTTCAGGTAGAAAACGGTGTGAGTGTGGATTTTTAGTCATGATTTCCGCTCCGTCATTAAAAAATTGATTTCTCAAAAACGAAAAATACTCTACAAATTCATTGTGCTTGGAATGTAGTCAACATTTTCAACTTCACTCGTGGTTTAGACGTTTTTCGCAGGATTTCAGAACTGTTGCGCAACGCATTTTGCGTCGCCTTTTTAAAAATGAGATTCTCCAAAACGAGAAA
>NW_026018814.1:874658-885784 GCF_020466585.1 Dendroctonus ponderosae
AGCCTCCATTCCTCTATCCAGGTTAAGTAGAGAATTTGCAGCTGAATTTCAGACAGCAGAACATATCAGTTTTCCTATAATAACAGTTTTGTTAGCCGACTGTATGGAGGAACATCAGATGATAATAATAATAAAGGAAATAACGTCCACAAGAGAGTCAAAAGTCTCTTTCACAGCCAAAACAATGAGTTTCTATAGGCTTTTGTAAGCTTATCAATCGATTTTGATAGATTTTTACGTTGTATTTGTGTGTAAATAATAATTTAAATCCGTTTAATTGATTTTGGCCCCTGCTAATCTAACTCGATGTGGTCTAGAGGTGGAATAAACGGTTATTTTTCTGCAACAAGGTTCCAACGTTCCAGTTACACGTTGGTAATAGGTTCCAAAATGCGGTTCCTAAAGGAACATGTTACTTTTAAAAATGTTCATTAAACATGCGCAATGATGATGATGGTCGAAATAGTAATGACAAATAATGATTTAGTTTATTAAAAGAATATTTCTTAAGTGCAGCTCTTAGATAAAGTAAAATATTCTAAAATAGAAAACGAAACATGCAGGTCAGAAGTACCTGCTTAAAGCACAAAAGAACTGATAATAAACTAGATAAAATAGCAACGTTTTAATCGGAAAACGGCTGCAGCGCTCAACTGTTGCGGTTTTATGAGACGGTTCCAAAAAACAACCGGTTAAATCTGCTAACTGTAACTACTGTTCCAGGTTACACGTTTGTAACAATGTTATTTTAGCAGTTACGTTAAATACCGACCATCCCTAATGTGTTCTCTATTAGATTTAGTGTAGTATAAACAAATGTTAACTTTGTCAGAGGAAAAAACTTGATTTTCTGCAAGCGTTGGAAAAAATCAATTTCCTCCATCGCAGACATTCACATAAAAAAAATTCTTGCAAAATCTGCCATTTGTAAATGCCGATTATTTACACAGTGTGTGTAAATAATAATCGGCATTTACAAATGGCAGATTTTGCAAGAATTTTTTTTATGTGAATGTCTGCGATGGAGGAAATTGATTTTTTATCATAACAGCCCAGTGCCGGAACAACTGATCGGACTTTTCTATTGAACTTTACAGCCCTTCTTGGGAAAAGTGGAAATCGACTACCGAAAAAAATAATGGTTTACGACCCGCTTTTACTACGTAGGTGCAAACATGCAATTAAACTTAAGGGCTTTCCACATTTAATGATATAAAAACACGTGATCCACGTATATGTTTGTTGCCTCACCTGCAGGGATCGATTTACTTATAAAAAAACAAACAAATAAAACCAAATTTTGCAGCGTTTTCCGAGAAACCTGCACTGTTCAGTGCGTAACCATTTCGATGGCTAACAGTTTAATTAAAAAGGCACATTCATTATCGAATGCCCCCTAAAATCAATTTGTGATTACTTGCAATAATCAGGGCGACAAGCAAGGAAAAGTAAACTGCAAAAATGGAAATGCATTTTGATAAACAGTGCTTTTTCGCGTGGAAATTGCGCATTTTCAGGTGCTTGTTCGCTTTATCGACACAATTACCCAACAAAGATGGGTCAATATCTTCGAAATAGGGATAGTTCAGCTCGGAAGCAAAACACTGCTTTGAAATGGCCCCTAAACATATCGAGTGTTTCGATAAGGAAATGTAATAACATTTAATTTCGATGCGACAGAAATTGATGAAAAGGAAAACAAATAACTGCTGATTGAACCGGTACAAATGCGCTTAAAAAATAATAATCATCAGCTAAACCCACAAAGATCCAGAATCAAATTAAGCCTTTCGGGCCTTCGGCAACGTTCACTCAAAGTGGGCATCAATTTCAAATAACGCGTCGAATTCCATACGGGAAATTTACCTTCAAAGCGTCATAAAGTGTTCGAGTTTCTTTCGATGGCTTCCGGAAATTCTCCTCCCTGGAGCTTTTGTGTCGACATTCATTTCCGGAATATCGCCGCTGTTACTCGACTTGTCAGTATTCGCCGGAACATTTAAGCAGAAACGTTCCAGGGTGATTTTTTCAACTTAAAACTAGTCAAAGAAGTTTAATGTTGCGGTTGAGCAGTTTCTTGAAAATGGTTCAAAAAGTGTGCCCAAAAAAAGATTTTGTGACTTTCCCAAGCAATGTCTGAACCGATTTTTAAAGTCCAAACGGTAATGAATAGACAATGAATATACCTTTTATTTGAGGTGTCACATGGCCACTTTGGATTATTTTTTTAAGTCAAAAATCGCACCCAGGCGCCATTTTGAAACTCTGTTTGGCCCTCAAATCAAAGGTGTTTTCATCGTCTTTTTGCTGCCGGTTTCTATTTTCAAATCGGTTAAGCGGTTGTATAGAAATGTCGCAAACTTTAGCTGGAAATAACTATTTTGTGTCATTTCTACTCAAGGGCCGCATCGATTTAAAAAAATTCAACAGCAGTGAATAGAGGACAAAAATACCTTTCATTTGAGGTGTCACAAGGCACACTTTCAATTTGATTTTTTATCAAAGATGGCGCCCAGACGCCATTTTGAAAGTAACACTTGAGGTATTGTGACACCTCAAATGAAAGCTAGTTTCAACCTCTATGCACTGCCGAGTAAATTTTTTAAATCCATGCAGCCCTTGAGCAGAAATCACACAAAACACTTATTTCTAGCTAAAGTTTCCGTCGTTTCTATACAACCGCTTAACCGATTTCAAAATAGAAACCAGTAGCAAAGAGACGATGAAAATACCTTCCATTTGAGGTGCCACAAGGCACACTTTCAATTTAATTTTTTATCAAAGATGGCGCCCAGACGCCATTTTGAAAGTAAGACTTCAGGTCTTGTGACACGTCAAATAAAAGCTGGTTTCAACCTCTATTGACTGCCTATGAATTTTTTTAAATCTATGCCGCACTTGAGCAGAAATGACACAAAATAGTTATTTCTAGCTAAAATTTGCGTCATTTCTATACAACCGCTTAACCGATATCAAAATAGAAACCAGCAGCAAAGAGACGATGAAAATACCTTTCATTTGAGGTGCCACAAGGCACACTTTCAATATTATTTGTTATCAAAGATGGCGCCCAGACGCCATTTTGAAAGTAAGACTTAAAGTCTTGTGACACCTCAAATGAAAGCTAGTTTAAACCTCTGTTCACTACCGATTAAATTTTTTAAATCAATGCAGCCCTTGCGCAGAAATCACCCAAAACAGTTATTTCTGACTAAAGTTTCCGTCGCTTCTATGCAACCGCTAAACCGATTTGAAAACAGGAACCTGCAGCAAAGAGACGATGAAAATACCTTTCATTTGAGGTGCCACAAGGCACACTTTCAATATTATTTGTTATCAAAGATGGCGCCCAGACGCCATTTTGAAAGTAAGACTTAAAGTCTTGTGA
The DNA here is from genome assembly GCF_020466585.1 of Dendroctonus ponderosae. NCBI lineage: Eukaryota > Metazoa > Arthropoda > Insecta > Coleoptera > Curculionidae > Dendroctonus > Dendroctonus ponderosae. The sequence continues at coordinate 878,047 of NW_026018814.1, forward strand.
CACCTCAAATGAAAGCTAGTTTAAACCTCTATTCACTACCGATTAAATTTTTTAAATCGATGCAGCCCTTGAGCAGAAATCACACAAAATAGTTATTTCTAGCTAAAGTTTGCATCGTTTCTATACAACCGCTTAACCGATTTTAAAATAGAAACCAGCAGCAAGGAGACGATAAAAATCCCTTTCATTTGAGGTGCCACAAGGCACACTTTCAATTTAATGTGTTATCAAAGATGGCGCCCAGACGCCATTTTGAAAGTAAGACTTCAGGTCTTGTGACACCTCAAATGAAAGCTGGTTTCAACCTCTATTCACTGCCGATGAAATTTTTTAAATCAATGCAGCCCTTGAGCAGAAATCACACAAAATAGTTATTTCTAGCTAAATTTCACGTCGTTTCAATACAACCGCTTAACCGATTTCAAAACAGAAACCAGCAGCAAAGAGACGATGAAAATGCCTTTCATTTGAGGTGCCACAAGGCACACTTTCAATTAATTTTTTAATCAAAGATGGCGCCCCGACGCCATTTGGAAATTCTTTTGAAAACTTCACATTTAATTCTAAAGTGAACAGTGAAGAATGCGTGGGGAAGATGGCCGGATGATGGCGAGCCAATTAGCCGAAAAAAAATCCTTTGATACAGATTGGCGTTTATTTGCGTGAAATATGCAGGAAAATTTCCATTTCATTATGCTCCGAACAAGGAGCATCCTTTATTAGTTGATAAAATTGTCATTCGCGAAAAAACAACCATAAATTATTCCCTTATCAGCAGACGAAAGATCGATCATCTATAAAGGCTTCATCTGTATGAAAATACGGCGTTTCGAGTAAATGAACCCGACTACAGACGGTGCAAGCCAATGAAATTGCAACAACAAACTCTGTTCAATCAAACAGCCAATCCCGATAGTTCTATTCTAATCGCATTGCAGCCACGTGCCCCTTATTTGAAAGTTTATTAAGCCTTTTTACCACCGACCCGAACTGGAATGTGAATAATTTATTTGAGAATCGCGGTCTAATTGAACAATTAAACGTGAGTTTAAAGGCTGGTTGAAGCGCACTAATTCATTGGCATACGCCATCAAATTCATACACTCGATGAGATGCGATAATGAATTTTTGATTAAATAACCAAACATACCAATTGAGTTGAAAACGCTACATTACTTGCAAAAAAGACGCCAGACTATTTGATTAAGCCTGGAAAATAATAATTTAAATCCGTTTCAGTCCGTTAAAGGATCGATGCCAGAAGGGTTATGAGAAACTTCGTTTAATCGGAAAATTCAACCGATGATTGAAGCCCAAATTTGTTTGGTTGGAGCTCGATATATCAGTTACTTTATATGTAGTTGCGATGTACGACTTCAATTAGGTTTGGAGTTCAGCAAAGTTTTCCAAATGCCTACAGTTTTGCCTCATTTTTGAGAGTTGGTTAAAACTCAGCTTCAACTCCGATCGAAAGAAAATCTTTCCTGCTTGAAGGGGTTTATAACGGTTCCATTATATATATGGGTTTCAATAGGAATCCAAATTGTAGCTCAGTTGCATCATATGTAGGTACTAGAGGTGGGGTAAACGGTTATTTTTCTGTAACAGGGTTACAACGTTCCAGTTTCACGTTAGTAATAGGTTTCAAAGTGCGGTTCCAAAAGGAACATGTTACTTTTAAATTTTTTCATTAAACATGCGCGACGACGATGATGGTAGAAATAGTAATGACAAATAATGATTTAGTTTATCAAAAGAATCAAAAGTTCCTGCTTAAAGAACAAAAGAACTGATAATAAACTAGGTAAAATAACAACGTTTTAATCGGAAAACGGCTGCAGCTGGTTCGAAATGCGCTCAACTGTTTCGGTTTTATAGTACGGTTCCAAAAAGAACCGGTTAAATCTGCTAGCTGTAACTACGGTTCCAGGTTACTCGTTTGTAACAATGTTATTTTAGCGGTTACGTTAAATGCCGACCATCCCTAATAGGTACAATGAAGAAAATTCAATCAGTTTTCAATCAATTTTCGGAAGTTGTTTAAAAATCAGCTTCAACTCCGATTGAAACCAAATATTTCCTACTGGAGGCCTCTTATATCAGCTACATTATACAAAGTTACAGTCTTGAAATTTCCGTTATTTTACACATTCAATTTTTCCTTAAATGCCTGCTAAAGACTTGCAGTTTATCGGTTCATGTATGGAAGTTCTTGAAGAAAATTCAGCTTCAATTCTTCAATGAAAGTTAGATTTTGTTCACAAGTAGCTACAGGCTCAATTACAGCCTGGAAACTTCCTCCGGTTTAAAAGTTCAGAATTTTTAAATTGCTGAAAATATCAGCTACAACAAATTGCATTCTTGCAACTTGCTTTTGAGGAGGAGAGGAACATTTTTTCTTAAGTGTCGACCAGTGGCGGTTTTTTGGCTCATGTTTTAAAACAGCTGCAAAATCAGCTTCAAGATGTATAATTAAATTACAGCCTGGAAGCTTCCTCTGCTTTAGAAGCTGATTTTTTACCGAAGTGTCCGCAAGTGGAGCTTTTTTGCGCATGGAGGAAAGTTACTGAAAGCACAGTATCGGTTACATCATTTGGAGTTAAAATCGGGGAAAGTTTCCCAGTGAAACTGGGAATTGAGACTAGAAAATTTTTTTTCTAAATCTCTGTAAACGGCGGTTTTTCGGCTGGTCGATAACCAGGCTCAATTGCAATCGAAGACCGATTTTGCACAGTTTTAGCTCAATAAAAAGCTCTTATGGGCCCAATTTGAAACAATCCATACAGAATAAAGCGGGTTAAAAAGCGGCTTCTTAATGCTATGAAAGTATAAAAATGGTGATCGTTTCCCTCAATCACTAACAAAGAAAATGGCAAATTACTCAACGCAAATTTGGGTGCAATTTGAAGCTGCACATTTTTCATATTCAATTGAACCAGACTGCTTTTCTCAAGCTTTCCATGTAAATTTTGTAAAAAATGGGCATTCGTAGAGCGAAAGATGGTTTTGCAATGTTTCTGAGGAAAAATTAGACAGATTTTCTGGAAAAAACTCGGAAGTTTCACCGGAAAAACTTTGGCTCGGCTGCTGACTTTAAAGCAGTTTAACTCAATCCGGTTTCTCTTCGGAACAATGTTCCCAAAGTAATAATTGTTTGTTGTAAGCGCTGCAACGAGCCCCCACAGTTCCGTCTGGGCTGAAATATACCGAAGTTGTTATTATGCAGCTAAAACTGAATGGGAATTTTAATTAAATCCAGCGATGAATAGGGACATGTCCATGTAACGTCCGTTATATTTGCAAAATTCCTCTTCGACTAATTAACAGTTTCAATTAAATCCAGCTGGTTTTTCCTCAAGCAAAGCCACTAAACGCATTTCGAGTGCGCGGTTGGCATTTTACTCGCTTTCCGAGTTTCAATTTATCGATGTTCCGCATCAAATTGATGAAATTTTCCCAAGAACGCAAAATTGCTGTGCAAAAAGTGCTTTAAACGAAGGACGAAGTGCCGCTATTTCATTACTGTTCTCTTTGAATTCTGATCCAAATGGCTTTTTAAACGAGAGCGGACATTTCTTCGTCAAGGCAAATTGGAGGATTTTGGTGAAAATTTGATCACAAATGCAAACTACAGTTCAAACAGGATAACAATCCAAGTGGAACGCATGTATCTTCAAATGCCCGCTAAGTTTATGAGCCACGCAAAAGCTCTATTTCAGTTTAATGGAACAGCGGACAGAAAGTTTCAATATCCTTAAACGGAAGCTTGATGTGCTGCAAACGTGCACCATAAATCACAACTCCAAATATAACCAGGGAAAGATACTGAATATCGGTCAAGGCCGGCTCAACTAGGATAAAGTATCGAGGGAAATTGGTGGAAAAATCAACATTCCAATCGCATATCAGAACTCTTTGTTTTATGGAGTTGAAGTTGACAATATTAATCCGCCTGTTATTCTTAACCCTTTCATTATTTAGACACAATTTAGGGGCAATATTTTGATTTGTTATTGAACATTTCATGCCAACAAAGCGCGTTAAACTTCCGCAAATTTTTTTCAACAACATCGGAATACTTGAAAGTTTTTCTGTAAATAGAGGTTGAAAGCTAGTTTCAACCTCTTTTTATAGCCGATGAATTTTTTTAAATTGATGTAGCCCTTGAGCAGAAATCACACAAAACAGTTATTTGTAGCTAAAGTTTCCGTCGTTTCTATACAACCGCTTAACCAATTTCAAAACAGAAACCAGCAGTGAATAGAGGATGAAAATACCTTTCATTTGAGGTGCCACAAGGCACACTTTCAATTTAATTTTTCGTCAAAGATGGCGCCCCGACGCCATTTTGAAAGTAAGACTTAAAATTTTGTGACACCTCAAATGAAAGCTAGTGTCAACCTCTATTCACTGCCGATTAAATTTTTTTAATTGATGCAATCCTTGAGCAGAAATCACCCAAAATAGTTGTTTCGAGCTAAAGATTCCGTCGTTCCTATTCAACCGATTAACCAATTTCAAAACAGAAACCAGCGGTGAATAGAGGATGAAAATACCTTTCATTTAAGGTGCCACAAGGCACACTTTCAATTTAATTTTTTATCAAAGATGGCGCCCCGACGCCATTTTGAAAGTAAGATTTAAAGTCTTGTGACACCTCAAATGAAAGCTAGTTTCAACATCTATTCACTGGCGACGAATTTTTTTAAATTGATGTAGCCCTTGAGCAGAAATCACACAAAACAGTTATTTCTAGCTAAAGTTTCCGTCATTTCTATTCAACCGCTTAACCAATTCCAAAACAGAAACCAGCAGTGAATAGAGGATGAAAATACCTTTCATTTAAGGTGCCACAAGGCACACTTTCAATTTAATTTTTCGTCAAAGATGGCGCCCCGACGCCATTTTGAAAGTAAGACTTAAAGTCTTGTGACACCTCAAATGAAAGCTAGTTTCAACATCTATTCACTGGCGATGAATTTTTTTAAATTGATGTAGCCCTTGAGCAGAAATCACACAAAATAGTTATTTCTAACTAAAGTTTCCATCGTTTCTATACAACCGCTTAACCGATTTCAAAACAGAAACCAGCAGCAAAGAGACGATGAAAACACCTTTCGTTTAAGGTGCCACAAGGCACACTTTCAATTCAATTTTTCATCAAAGATGGCGCCCCGACGCCATTTTGAAAGTAAGACTTAAAGTCTTGTGACACCTCAAATGAAAGCTAGTTTCAACATCTATTCACTGGCGACGAATTTTTTAAAATTGATGTAGCCCTTGAGCAGAAATCACACAAAATAGTTATTTCTAGCTAAATTTTCCGTCCTTTCTATTCAACCGATTAACCAATTTCAAAACAGAAACCAGCGGTGAATAGAAGATGAAAATACCTTTCATTTAAGGTGCCACAAGGCACACTTTCAATTTAATTTTTTATCAAAGATGGCGCCCCGACGCCATTTTGAAAGTAAGACTTAAAGTCTTGTGACACCTCAAATGAAAGCTAGTTTCAATCTCTATTCACTGCCGTTTCGCATTTTCATATCTGTTCAGCTGTTGTGCAGAAATGAGACGAAATTTAGCTACAACAAATTGTTTGGCGTGATTTTTACCTAACGACTGAACCGATTTTCAAAAGTCTAACGGCAGTAAATAGGGCTTAAAAATGCCTATCATTTGAAGTTTCATTGAAAGTTTTTAATCACAGCCACGATCCAGACGCCATGTTGAAATTTGCAATTGTAATCGAACGCTTACAAGGCGTTCAAGCAAATCGCCTCTGAAGATGCAAGCCACTCGTGTTTGCGAAACGTCAGGAAGAAATTCTACTACTAAATTCTAGCCTAAAAACCCATTAGTTTGAAACTTAATTGTCTGTTAGCTACCGAATGGGAAAACAGGCCAAGAACAAACTGCTGTTCAAAACTTAGCCACTGATTGTTCCTGCTTGCTTCCAGCTATTGGATTTAAGCCGGAAAAATTGTAGGAATCCTTGTAGTAAATTGCAACCTTTGAAGAGGGCAATCATTTTTATTGCGGCTAGTAAAAGCGCCCACGCCCACACCACTGTTAAGTTAAAGCCTTTCCAGGCGGAAATCGAGACTTTCTTAGGCTGCAGCCCACACACCAACCAACGGGGAAATGGAAGCAAGAATTTGCTTTTATTCGCGTTTTTTTGCTCGGAAATTTCGGCAAAGCGATCAGTCGTTGAAATAACATCGATAAGTTTCTAAGAGGATTCGAAAAAAATGGGAAAAAAATCCAAAAATGGATGGGAGCATTGGGATAATTTAGCAGGCTTCCGGGTTTCCGGGAAAACATTGTTGAAGCTAACTTAAGGGCACTGGAATTTGCAAATTAAATTTTAAGAGTGGACAGTTTTTTCTGGAGAAATTGAAGGAAATGCCAAAGTGACCAGCTTGAACAGCACTGCTATTTTTATGCATGGCTTTGTGGCCTTAGCAGTGCTTAGACTTTCCTAGAAAGAAAACATAATTTGAACATAATTTAACCAGATATAACTCTCCAGTTAATAAAATTGGAGAACTCAAAAATTCCCGAACAATCGCAGCAAATGGGAATGATTTTACTTAAAGAGGCACCAAAATTCAGTGTGAAAAGTAAGCAAAGTAAGCAGACAATCGACTTACCTCTGGCACTAACTTACACAAAGCAGCGTCATTGAAACCCCGCACTGCTCCGACAATTTCCTCGCCATCGTGCCACCAAGTCGAGCGTGGATCGGCAACTGAAACTGAAATTTGCTGAAACTTCTTGGTGTCTTCTGGAAGGCGCTCAAACAACAACAACAGTTGCGTGCGACACTCAGCTGCGAAAATTGCAACTGTTCCAGTTCGCTTTGGTTCAAACGCGCTGGCGATGTACATTTTCAATTAGTTTTTCTTTTTGTATTCGCGTGCAGCTGAATGGCAAATGTTTCACATTTTAGCTGAGCACGTTGATGAAAATCAACTTCAAGGTGTTTTAAAATTGGCCAAAAGTACACACAGCAATGGAAACGTTGCCCGATTTAGCGAGCTCTGCATAGGATAGAGAATAAATCCAGAAAAGCCACCGGGATTTAAGGCTCACAACTTCTATTTTCCGGACACTGAAACACTTGCAATTTTATTTGCACGCACACATTTAATGGGGCGTTTTTGCGTGGGCAAAACACCCTCGCCTTTCTTCTTCCCTCAATAGGCGCGTTTATTGCAGCTGAGTCTTGGATTAACTACCGCATAGCGCAATATTGAATGATCCAATTTTGCGCGGCTAAATTTAGTTAATTATGTCACTTGACGACCAAGTTTCATTACCAACAGCGAATTATTGGATTTTTCCATGTTGCAGCTGCTTTAAAACCGCAAAGTTGATTAAGTCTAGTAATTGCCTAGAAAATCGTGCAATTATGGGATATTTCTAGCTAGCTAGACGAGCTTTTTTTGTGCTAATAAACCATTTTGTTTAATAATAATGTTTAGCAAAAATTGTAATTTAATGCGCCTTAAAATAGTGTCTTTAGGACTCATTTTGCTGCCTGGGTTCCCATTAAGGCGCATATTTTAACGCCCTGTATGATAAAACGCAAAAACGTACTGAGGTCTTGTGACACCTCAAATAAAAGCTAGTTTCAACCCCTATTCACTGCCGATGAAATTTTTTAAATCGATCCAGCCCTTGAGCAGAAATCACACAAAAGAGTTATTTGTAGCTAAAGTTTTCGTCATTTCTA
>NW_026018814.1:886783-897367 GCF_020466585.1 Dendroctonus ponderosae
ACTACTTTGTAAAAATCCTCCAGATAAGCTTGAATTGCCATTAGTGAATCTACTAAAAATTTTGTTTTTTCTGGGAACTTGCAAGTAATAATACTTTGCCAGTTGCAAAGTATTATTACTTTGCAAGTTCCCAGAAAAAACAAAATTTTTAGTAGATTCACTAATGGCAATTCAAGCTTATCTGGAGGATTTTTACAAAGTAGTTTGTTGAGAGTAAGTGAATAAACTGTTTCAATCCCTCAATTCAAGGCCAACAACATTGAACTTGCTTACTAAATAAACAGACCGCATAGACTTACCTAAATATTTAACCATGAAGGTTAATGGCAAGTCGTTAATTGTTATCATAGCCTCCTTATCATCCATATTTATTGTCCGCAGGTTTTTAATTAACAGGGAAAAATGCTTGCCGATGGCAAATCAGATGAATGCCGTTCCTCAATTACGTATCACTGATCACAAACGCACTTAATTTTGCTTGGTCAATCGAATTAAAGGGCATCCTGCTTGTCGTGCCGACTGTTTCCGCCGACCATATTCTGTTGTTCATCTGTGCAATGGAAAAATCATCCTCCCCCACCTGCTGTTCACCTGCTATTAATTCATGCGGAGATAAGCTCGAGATAAAAAGCCGAATAGCCCTGATATTCAAACAATTGGAGGCGACGATTTCAAATTGAATTATTTGAGGCTAAAACTACTGTAAAAATACTTTAAGTGACCGCATTTAAATTCACTTTGCCTGTTTAGGTGAAAGGGAAATTTTCCCCACCTGCGGGAAATCTGATCATCCTGAGCCACATGGAGGGCAGATAACATAAGCAAACATACACGGTGATTGCCACTGTTATTTTACGATCAAAAGTTCTAATAAGTGAGGGTTTTTACGGGCATCTTTACGAAAATACTGGCTGTTCAGTGTTCTACTGAAATTACTTTTTTGGGTCATCAGTGGCGTAGATAAGAAGTACTTTTCGTAAATATCAGTGGTAAAACTAATCAAAGTTGGCGCCCAGACGCCATTTTGAAAGTAAGACTTGAGGTCTTGTGACACCTCAAATGAAAGCTAGTTTCAACCTCTATTCACTGCCGATTAAATTTTTCAAATCGATGTAGCCCTTGAGCAGAAATGACGCAAAATAGCTATTTCTAGGTAAAGTTTCCGTCATTTCTATGCAACCGCTTAACCGATTGCAAAACAGAAAGCAGCAGCAAAGAGACGATGAAAATACCTTTCATTTAAGGTGCCACAAGGCACACTTTCAATTTGATTTTTTATCAAAGATGGCGCCCATACGCCATTTTGAAAGTAAGACTTCAGGTCTTGTGACACCTCAAATGACAGCTAGTTTCAAGCTCGCATCTTCAGGGGTGTGCCACAAGTGGCTTTGGCCCCTCTGAACATGCAAGCCACTCGTGCTTGCGAAACGTCAAGAAGAAATTCTACCGAACGACGGCCTAAAAACTCGAAAAACCCATTAGTTTTACCAGTTATATTTATGAAAATTGGTTTACTTGGAAGGATCTTAGTATTTTGCTGAAACTGGGAAACTTAAATGAAAAATTCAAATTTGGTTTTTTGTCGATCGTCCCATTTTTGCTCATTTCTCGGAGGCAAAATGAGCAAGAACGCTCATTTGTACGTCATTCTATAGAGAAATAAATGGCCTTTTTGGGAAGTGAACCATCGATAAGGAAATGTTGGCAGTTTTCTCAAAAAATGCTTGAATTCAGGAAGTTTCAGAAAAAAAAGGAAGTTTTAGCAGAACATGACGCTGTTTTTTTCAAAGTTTCTCAAGAACCATTCGAGCCAGAGAATTCGTTTTGGCATCGTTGGATAGAGAATTGAATGACCCCCCATGACCCAACCAATAAAAATATATTTTATTTTCTCTATGATCAAGACTGTTCTAAGAGTTTTCTGTATACCGAGATGAAGCTGAAGAGATCGAGAAATCTGATGCCCATAAAAGATCAATACCCGAGTAAACAAGGGTGCAAACTAAACATAACAATTTCTTCTGGAAATACCCAAACTGCTTAAGCATCTACTGAAACCCCAAAATCTTATTTAGGCACAATTTCACACCCTTCTCGGAAACTTTCAGGTAACCGAGTTGTCCAAAGCGCAATATTTTGTCGTTAAATAATTCAGAGATTGTTGTCACATTCGTTGAGAACCACCCAGTAAAATGTTCTTAAGAACAGAACGTTTGCCCTTAAAAAACAGCTAGCAATTGCCTTGAAGTTTATCAGGGCACTTTCAAACTTTTGAGACACCCTGTAGCTTACATACACCAGAGTGTATGACGGTACGGCAACAGATTATGAAGCTAATCATTTGAAAACATCGATAAATAAGATAAAGCGATGAAAGCCAGTCATTTATAAAGTGCAAATAATCGATATTTAATGCAAGTTTTATGGCCACACCGGAACCAGCCAGGTACTTTACCCTGTAAATCAATCGAACCCAAACGAACCCATGGCTAATGGCCTATCTGAGATGTCAATTTGCAGTATCTTGTTAGGCTCAATTGCCCATGGGTCAATTGTTCGTCGGAGAAAGTCCCTTTCAGCATCTAAGGGTTTAGTTCTTGCTCAGCTTAGCTAGTCAACAGAAGGCGAATTGACGCGAAAGAAACAGTGTCCAACTAGTTCTTCAGGATTTACTTAGTAGTGAAACCCAAAAATGGTAAGTACTGTAAAGTACTAATCACTAAAAACTTTGGTGCAAGCAACTCAGCCCCGCCGCGATTCCTTTATCAACATTAACCGGTTTCCGCGGAAACCAGCATGCTCGCAAGCCCGCATTGGCCCAACTGGCGCATATCCCTGGTGTGAAATTGGCAAGGACCGCATGCACCAATCATTTTTTTCAATTGCAAAGATCAGCGCACTTTGCACTGGTAGTAATGAATTGTTTACAAGTCTTTTTAATCGCTGTCCCAGTTTGACCTGGCTCACTCTCAGCTAATAATAGTCCGTTGTAAATAAAACAATCCAGCTGTATCTTTGCCAATTCGTAGCCTCGTGAATCGACAGGACACAGTCGGGAATCGTGTATTTTTCATCATAAGTCTACGCAGTTATCGAAAACGGGTTTGTTTTAAAGTTTACGGGCAGCAATGCCGTTCTGGATCACGAGAAAGGTGCCCCAACTAGTTTATCTTAAATTTCATTGATTGCTTAAAAAAATTTAGTTTGCGGAAATGGAGGAAAGTGGCTTAGATGCGGCTTGTGAGGTAATTTGCCCAGAACACACGCATCAATTTACATCCGCCGCCTCTTTTCTTCCTTCATAACTTGATAGTTAATCGATTGTGCTTGCAGAGTCGCAAGCAAAGTGTCATAACGTACGGGCCTGTGGAGATCGCCCATAAAGGCTACCGGTTTTTGATAACCATGAAGCCCACACATGCCGGAATGATGGAATACCTCCACGAAATGAGGATCCACAACGTGCAGACTGTTGTGAAACTATGCGAGGAGAATTACGACACCAAAACACTCACTAATAATGGAGTTGCTGTCCTGGACATGTCCTTTCCGGACGGAAAGCCGCCGCCGGACTCAGTGATTGAGGAATGGTTTAAGGTGAGTCTGTTTTACACTTTGAGCAGACCAACTGAAAACTTGCCCAAAGAAGCCCTTAAATAACTCAATTTTCTGTTAATTATTCAGGTGCTTACAACCTCCAGAGGGACAAACACAAATGCCTGTGTAGCAGTTCATTGTGTGTCCGGATTGGGCCGAGCGGCTGTTCTGGTCGCAATCGCCCTTATTGAACTTGGATTAAAGTATGAAGACGCAGTGGAAATTATACGGGAAAAGCGACGTGGTGCCATCAACAGCCGGCAGCTCGAGTTTCTCAAGAAATACAAACGCCGCCATCGGCTAGAGAACGACAAAAGTAAATCGTGCATTATATGCTAGGGAAACTGAAGTTTCCAAGATCTTCACTTGTACTTAAAGTTGCCACTAGCTATTAGTCAACTCAATCGATTTAGACTTAGGACATGTTCTGTGATTGAATCTGAAAAACGATGTAAAACAATTAATATACCGCTGTTCATTGCCATGATATGAAGCAGTCATTTTTTAAAGCCCTAATAAACAGATGGCTAAATGAAAATCTAAACTATACATAAACAGTTTACTCGCATTCATTACAGATCATTGCAAAAACATCCGAGAACCCAGATATATCTGTGTGAATGAAGATGTTGCATTGTTTGCACAGAGTGGAATCTTGCCTAATCTTCCCGTATAAAACCAATGTGGCAAATTTTTCAGCCTCATTGTTTCGAAAATTACACTATAAGTTTACATCCCATAGTTATAACACGCTCGTTCGTATTGCAAAGATGCAGAAAGTTTGTGCGACACTGGCTTTTTGTGGTGCTTTATTGGCGCATTATGTAATTTGCGTAAGTATTAAATTGCCTAAATGTTTCATTTTTCATTAACAAACAGGAATTTTTCTGCAGCGTTTAAATATTTTTCGTGCATTTGTTTTCATTTTAATCGTCTGGGAGGCTCAATTGCAGTGCAAACTTCACTGTTTATATCTGCGAACGGCGGTTTACTTTAAATTTGCTCAGAAAAATGTGGCTTTTGTGCGAAAGATGCCAGTATTTTCTCACTAGAGTTTTATATAGAAAACAGTTTTTTTCTTTTTGCATCTAGTGACAAAAATAGCACTTTACCTCAAATGGTTCTTGCGCCATGAGGACAATCGTTGATTCAAATAAAGTTCTTTTTAAGTAACAATTATTAATGAATCAGTGTGGAAAGCTTCACCTGATTTGGAAAACTCGCTGGCTTTTCAGGGAATTTGACTCGTGTGTTTATAAGCTCGGTTCAAAATTGCACGCTTATCTATAAAAAACAGAGCAAAAACTTGCAAATCTGGCTAAACCAATCGCCAAAAATTGAGATGCTTATAAAAGAAGAGTTTGTTAATGCGTGTACAAAATTCTAATAGATTTGGAAAGCTGGTTGATTTTTTGGAAAATTTTAAAACTTCGTTCGATCGTAAATGCTCCTATAAAGGGCCACTTCTTTAAAAAAATCACAATTGGCAAAGTCGAGCAGATCGAACTATGAATTTTCAGATATTGGTCCAAAAACCCGTAATTGATAAGCGCATAGAGTTTCCATTGGCTTGAGAAACTCGTTAATTATTTATAAATTTTTCACTACCTAACGCGCACAGTTGTCTTACAAATTCACAACTCAACCCCGAGCTGAAATAACGCACACTAAAAAAACAGATCTTGCTTCAAAACTGTAGAAAATCGACTCCAATTGCAAAACTCGTGCAAAACTCGCTGGTTATCCACAAATTTTGAATCTTTTTGGGGTTGAAAACGCGGTTGAAAAGTGCACTTCTGTAGTTAAAAATTTACATCTCAAAAGTTCGGGCACATAAAATGCTGAAGCTTCAGACATGGATAGGAGAAGCTGTTGCTAATAAGTGTACAAAACTCTAATAGATTTCGAGCACTTCTTGATTTTTTGGAAAATTTCAAACTTTCTGTTCGTCCATTAATATCCCTCAAAAGAGCGCCGCTTCCTTCGAAAAATCGCGGTTTGCAAAATCTAATCGATCAAAGGCTCATTTCAAATGTTGATATAAGAAACCTTAATTAAATTGATTTGAGTAACTCGATTTTCTACAAAATTTGCCACTTTTGATATTTATAACGCGTCCCAAAAGTGCACCGTTACTTAAAAAAATCACAGCTTTCAAGCTCGAGCCGAAAAAACGTTGAAATAACGCACACTGAAAACAGAAAAACAGAAATCTTGCTTGGTAATTCTAAGGAAAAATTGTTGATTTGCAAAAACTCGCTGGTTATCCTCGAATTTTGTATCTTTTCGGGGTTGAAAACGCGGTTGAAAAGTGCACTTCTGTAGTTAAAAATGTACATTTCAAAAGCTGGGGCACATAAAATGCTGAAGCTTCAGACATGGATAGGAGAAGTTGTTGCTAATAAGTATACAAAACTCTAATAGATTCCGAGAACTTCTTGCTTTTTTGAAAAACTTCAAACCTCAAGATGTTCACTATTATAACCAACTCTGATAAAATCGCATACAAATCAACGGTTTGTTACTAAATTCTACACTTGAAAACTGAAAAATTGCCCAAAAACCAACTGATAGGTATCGGGAAATGTGATGTTTGTGACAATATAAATATTAAAGCGATAGACTCCCATGACCCATACCGTTATTCAACCATCTATGATTCAACCGGCAGCATTTAGGACGAAAGGATTCACAGCCGACTGCCCAGCCTAATTTTAAATATTCAGAATCTGAGATGAAGCGGCTGAAAATTGCAAAACACCTGTCGTTCAACCGTTCTGGAACGTTAATTTTCACATATTGTTCTTGTGAAAAAATCGCCTGCTTGGCCAAGACGATTATCAGCATTTATTCGGATGGCTGCGATAATAGACCAACCTTGGCTTGCAAGGACGCATTGATCATTGCTTGAGGAAATTACTGGCTGGCAAACAGTTAATACTGATTATATTTTCTAGCAATTAGATGGATACATTCCCGGACAAGATTACCCGATTTACAGCGAAATTCCGGCCGGATTATCGTTTCGATGCGAACAAAACCGAGCTGGGTATTACAGCGACCCGGAAGCCCAATGCCAGGCGAGTTTCATAATTTTTTGCCGCATTATTTCGTTATTTATCATTAGCTTTGCAGGTTTGGCACTGGTGCTTACCCAATGGGCAAAAGTTCAGTTTTTTGTGCCCCAATGGGACCGTCTTCAATCAAATCGCTCGAGTTTGCGATTGGTGGTTCAATGTGGATTGTGCAAGCACCCCCAACTACTACGGAATCAATGAAGATCTCTACATAGTTCCTCCTCCTTATAATCGAAGACGTGATTAAAACTTACATATTTTTATTTATATAGGAAATAATGCTTCGGCTAGGGTTCAACGAATATTAACAACGTACAGAGAATTATTCAATAAATTGTTTGAAAATTATATTCACTCTTAAAGAACCGGCGAGCTTGATTGATTCTGAAGAATCTCCTCATAATAATTGGTTCAGTTGCTTAATGATGACTTCAGCATTCCTGGTCTCTGCTGCAGCTCGATCTTATGGAAAGTCCAACATCTGAAACAACGCTTGCTGCATACAGGGGGTTGGAATAGTCTTATGTCTATATTTTTACCGATAAATCTTTTATTATTACAACTATTATAATACAGGACGTGCGGAAATAAATGAGTCAAAACTAAGACAATGTTTGCTTTAACAAAAGCCACTTGGGCCAAAATACCGCTTTTTGCGTATTGATCAAAACGCTCTTCTATTAAACCCCGGCGGTTTTATGACACTACAGTAAAATAAAAAAATGATTTCTTTGCCTATTTTGGAGCCAAAAGAGTCACTTCAAAGCACCTGGTCGCGTTTTTATTGCTTTAATATGAAAAAAATGACTTCATAATAGACCCAACGTTACTATTTTGCGATTATTAACAACATTAAAGTCATTGAGGCCGCTGATTACGGTGGCGAGGTTGAACAGTTGTTTATTGCTATGAAGGCATTCGCCATTTTTTCCAGAATATTTTGCAACATTTTTGACAAACCCGATGAGTCGATTCTTTTCGCTTTAATCAACATTTATTGCCTCCTTTATCCCAAGGCTAAATCTAAAGAAAATAAGGCGCTAAAAAGATGCAGTATACGACATTGCAACCCCGTGAACTATCGAGCCTCTTTGGCGCTTTAAAAGCAATCACAGAGGTATTTTTCGGGGCAAATTTCAGATAGCCGATTTCCAAAAGCCATAGCAGCTGCTTTACAACAAATAATAGCAAACTTACCAGTTGAGCCAGAATACATTCAACCTGGTCCAGTGTAACGGTGGTCTTGTCCTCCAGTTGCGCCTGATAGCAGGCCCTGGCGGATGCCTCAATTGCCATCACTTTTGCAATTTCCACCACCAAATCAACCGCTTCATCCGATATTTTGTTCTTCGAGTTGTTGAATTTGCTTTTCAGTAGCTCTTTAACAATATCCTAAAAGAATGTAGGGTTTGAAGGCATCGCAAGCAGCAGTTGGACAGGGCTTACATGGCGGAATGTTGTGGAGATTTTCGTGTGCAGGGCTGCGCCGTCAGACATGAATCTTCCCGATTGTGGAAGCTTGAAACTTAGAAATTAAGGAATAATACTGAAATTTGGTGAACTTGTGGTTGTTGTGACAAGGGGTGTCAAAATAAAATATGGATTGAGGGTTAGGGTTGCAGAATATCCAGATCACAGAGTAACCTCTGAACAAATGAGCTGCTTTCTGTTTACCTCATGTCAAAGTTCCAAATGAAAACATTGAAAAAGCGCAAAGAAAGTGGAAACTGTGCAAAGTGAAAGAATGAATCGAAAGGGAAAGTGCCACTTTCATTGAAGAGAAACCCCTGTTGTACAAATGCGTTCGTCTATTAGCTACATCCTATCAACAAGCAGTGCTGAGCCAAATATGTCTCACCCCGATTATGACCAGATTTCTCATGATCATGCTGCTCTTTTGATACTAGTTAAACACATAGGGTCGCAGCTGAAGCCCAAAGTCTTCACGAAGTTCTTCGAGCGAATCGCCAAGCTGAACGAGGTGAAAATCACCGACTCTGCTGGACAAGTGCGAAACATCCTCATTAGATACATTAGGGAACATCCAGTGGAAAACAACGACTGGGGCGACTTTCAAACCCATCGGCGCCTCATCGGGCTGATCTCTATAGGCAAGTACGATTCGCAGGTGGAACTGAACGAGGTCTGCAGAGTGCACGAGAGCCTGAAAGTGAAATACAATGCCACCTTGTATGACTCCAGAAGCATCTTATTCGGGCCCGCCAAAGAAGCTGAGTCGCCAATTGATCGGTCCAGCGGCTCAGAGGAAAGTGAAATTAAAGAGGCGGGCATAGAAAAATACACAACCCCCAGTAACTTCAAAACCCGGGCGCTGTTCTACGATGAAGTGTCCCCATGTGAGGACTTGGAGAATCAGATCACCGAATTTATCAACTCCCTGTTTTGGGTGCTGGAGTCCAAACGCCTGGAGCGATCCAGGGAGAAGCTGGAGCGAGTTTCCCTACTTTACGCCCCGTTTGAGAAAAAGGACTTTGTGGGCTTGGACATGGAGTCGCGCCAGAATAAGAAGCGATGCACCGGCCGCATGACCAAGCATTTGGGCGATCTTTGCCTGCAAGCCGGCCTTATAACCGATAGCTTGCAATACTACAGCAATGCGGCCGAAGTGCTCAAAGGCGTCAATGACTGGCTGTGGCTGGGGGCGGCCTATGAGGGCCTGAGTGCGGCTTCTGCGTTGGTTCTCTACCCCAACATGCAACGGAACGAAAGTTTCCAGCGCATCGGGAGCCTGCCGGAAGGCTCCCCTAAGAAACCCATTGCAGAGATTCAGCCAACCGCCGCCCCTGTGAAGAAGAACATTCTCAATCTGCTGCCCCCCGATGATATTTCAAAGCGCTACAGAGAGGCCATCATCCACTACAGCAAGTACCAGAATGCCGGGATCGTTGAAACTGAGGCCAGCTTCAAGGCGGCCCGCATTTCAGTTGAGCAAAACCACGCTCTGCAGGCGGCCAGCTTTTTGCAAAATGTCGTCTACATTAATCTGGCTCTATCAGAGCAGGAGAAAATACAGCGCTTTGAGACTCTGGCCCATCTGTACACGCAAATTGGCTTTAACAGGAAGGCGGCCTTTTGCCTGCGGCTTGCGGCTACCAGGTACTAGCAATAGATGTTCTAAAACCCTAGAGTTTTTGCGTAACAAATTCGTCACTTTGCGACTTTGCAAGTCTGAAAAACTGTTCTCTTGAAGAGTTGAATGCTGATCGCACCACAAGCTCTAAAAGCAGCAAAATCCCGATGAAAATCTTTCTACTTTCTAGATATGTTTCTCCTCAGAACCCAAGTCCCAACTGGAACAAGTGCTACTCCTTGATGCTGCAGAGTCTATCTGGCCACAAGCTCATTCTGGATCCAGTTGAAATGCTTCAAGCCGATCAAGGCTGGCCAGCCTTACAGATCCAAATCCTGCAGGTGAGCGAAGCCTTAAACCCAATCCACCACCTCCCACATAGCAAAATGATATTCCCAGAATATACCTGGAACATTCATGTGATGTACATGCATATTCCTGGGACATACATGAGTTACATTATGAACATTCCATGTCAGAGTTAATACACTGAATGTTCATGGTATGTTCAGTGAATCTATATGGTATGGTCAGGGAATATACATACATATACGTAACGAAAGAAAACCGATCCTTTATTTCATCTTATTAGTTTATTCACATATTTAAGTATTTACTGATGTAATTTTTCAACAACAAGAGTTACTTGCAACTAATCTAAAACTAATTAAATGGATAATAAATAAATTAAAATATAACTTATAACTACGGACTAAAAACCTAAATTAACATTTTCAGCATTTTTGCCGTTGTCGCAATGATGTGTGACTGTGAGATAAAACACAAACCTTTATCTAAAAAACTGCACTTATTATTTTA
>NW_026018814.1:898366-900508 GCF_020466585.1 Dendroctonus ponderosae
CCTAGGATATACTTTTTATGAACTTTGATGAATATACATGCATGTATACTCCACGAACATTCATGTTAGGAATGTTCACCTATGTATATTCCCAGGATATTCCCGCAATGTTTTGTATATTTTTTGAACATTCCGGGATGTTCATAGAATATCAAATGCTATCTGGGCTGTTTTATGTGTGTTTCAGGACCTAATTGTAGCAGCAAAACGCGCTAGTTTTAGCGCGTTGGCGACCCGGCATATGACTTTTCTGCTGCAAACCATGTGGCCCCATCTAAGTGCCGTTGAACAAAAAGAGTTAGCGATCCAGCTGCAAAGTTTATCGGTCCAATGCGAAGGCTCCCCCGTGCCTTTGGTGCTAGAGACGGGCATTGTGGTGCCCCCGGCGAATTTGACCGATATTCCCATCTGCATTGGGTTCGTTTTGAAGGACCTGAAACCCTTTCTCAGGCCCCGCCTGATAGAGCAGGAAAAAGAGGATATGGGGCCGTTCTTGTTCACGCCGATCCACTTCGGGAGTCTGGATCGAAACAAGAATAAGGGCGATCCCAAAATGGGTAGGGAATTTCCGGGGAGTCGAGCGTTCCGTTGGGACTTTTCAACTGTTGCAGACTTCCTCTGGGTGGAAAACGAGGCATGCGAAATATCGGTGAAACTGCTCAACCCGCTGCCGTTCGAGCTGAAAGTTTCTGATATGCGCTTGTTGACGTCGGGGATTGTTTTTGAGTCTGTTCCCGAAACGCTGACTTTGGCTCCTGAAATGGCCACGTCCCTCTCCTTAACCGGCTGGGCCAGAGAGAGTGGAGAACTGGAAATAGCAGGCAAGAAAACATGAACAATCATCCAGCTGTTTTGACTCTTCCACTTTAGGCTACAGCACGCATGCATTGGGAGTGAAGTCCAACTGCAGGCTCAAATACATGACCAACAACTTCCCGCCGCACTTTAAAATTGATGTCATTCCCAGCCTGCCAGTGCTTCAGGTGAAAATGCCCCGCTCTGCTCAATTGTAGATTTTTAAGACTTTGCCTTTAGGTGGCCACTTCCTTGCCTCCGAGCGCCTCATTCTCCAACTTCCACGACGACAGCATTGTAACGTCGGCCAGCCTGAGTTTATATCATGGGGAAAGCGCGATTTGCACCATCACCCTGACCAACCCCAGCCAAATCCCCATTGAGATGTTGGAAGTTACTATCAATGGGGCTTTGGATCCGTCGCTGCAAAGCGAAATATTCCACATCGACCAAGAGGCCATCAGCTCCATGCTGCCGCTCTTGCCTGAGCAGACTGCCTCCTTTCCAGTCAAGTCAGTAGCTTCAAAAGGCCTCGATTGAACCAATCGACCTGTTTTAATCAATGCCCCCCTTTCAGATTGTTTGGGGCTGCCAATTTTCTGGCCCCCAATTGCGCCGTTTCCCCCAGCACTGGCCAGGAGTTCAACAGCGGGATGTTCAACAGCCTATCAACTATCCAGGGCACTTCTTCCTTTTCCCGCATCAATTCCAGGTAGCCACTCAGGTCTGCAAAGCGAGAAAAACCGATTAATTGGGCGTGTTATTGCAGCTTTCGCTCCTCGAACTCTGGCCAATCCAGTTTGGCTGCTGGCTTGACCTCGCTGTTCCAACAGCCAACGTCCTGTTCATCGGTGGAAGCACAGCTGAAGATCAGGCGAGTGTTAATAAATCTTCAACGTGTTTGATTTTGCTTTTGGATCTTCAGGTACAGTGGAGGTCCCGGACTGCAGGCGCTTCACTGCAGAACCAGCACTGTGTTTTTCATGCTGGAATTGCTACCCTCGCTTCATGTGACCAATTGGGATGTTCTACCTGCCGAGACGTAAGTCAATTGCTATTCAAATTTTTTATGATTGCATGTTTTCCATAATTAATAATGAAATTTGCAAGGAAAACATGCCAGAGTGAGAAATTATATGGTCAATTTTAAAGCTCGAGTGGTATTTAGCGAGATTATTTCTCGAATGAAATACGACATTAAGAAATAAGTAATTAGTATATATCATAATATTTAACAACAAACTCATTTATTAATGGAATATTAAAGTTGCAGTTATGGTAATTGTTTGTCACATTTGTATGCTTCTCAGCAGATGTAGACGTTGAGGGGCCGCTGGCAGACAGTTG
>NW_026018814.1:901507-902636 GCF_020466585.1 Dendroctonus ponderosae
CTTAAAAGAATTATGGAAATTCTAGAAGCAGCCAGTTCTACCTGGTGCTGGATGTGGCCAATTTGACGACGCAGGAAATGGAACTGGAATACACCAAGTCGAAGCACATGCTGATTGAAGGGCAGGAAAGCTGCAGAGTCCCCATTCCGGTGAATCGATGCCCTTTGTCGAAATTATCAGGTATACAACTGCGGGTATTTCTCGAACTCCAGCCAGTTGCTTCGAAATGTTCCAGATTACTACGAAGAACCGGATCAGTCGAAGAATATAGCAGCCATCAGCAAGATTTGCTCCGAACACATATCGGAGCTGGTGAAGCTGAAGTGGCTGTTGAATCCCACCGATTCGGAAGGAGTAGCTTGCTTGAAAGGCATAACTTTGAACAGCCGGATGCTGAATATCGTCAGAATGTCGCCCTTGCAATGGGGTGAGTTTGCTTTTTTTTGCTTAATGCATTCTTGACTGCAACTCTCTTATAGACATTAAGATAAATGGGGACACGTTTAGCTCCCAAGAAGATTTGTCGTGTGAAGCTGGTGATTGTATGGAACTGCAAATGAGCATCGCAAACAGTCTGGAAACGTCCTTAAAAGAACTAACACTTTCCGTCCAGTTTTATCAGGACTACAATAACGGCACTCTGAACTATAGGATGGACACCAGACTGGCCATTTCTGGGGCTTCAAAGTACAAGCACAACACCCACAGACCAATAGTTTTTAAATGCGTTTTTTTTTTAGGAAAATACTATCTAGCCTAGAGCCAAAAGATACAGCCAATCACAGGTGCAATGTGGTTTTCTTCACTCCGGGTCTTTACAAGCTGGATATTCAGTGCTACACTCCAGACGCCAATTCAGCGAGTGCGGCACCTTTACTTAACACTGGACACGTCTGGAGGTTCACTCCCGCAATTTCCATTCAAGTTAAATAGTATTAAGGCTGAAACTAATGGGTTTTTAGGCCCTCGTTCGGTAGAATTTCTTCCTGACGTTTCGCAAGCACGAGTGGCTTGCATCTTCAGAAGTGGTTTGGTTGAACGCTTACACTGTTCTCATCAGAACCCGCGTTCAGTTCTTCCGCAGAACTGATCGGGTTCTGATGAGAACAGTGTAAGCGTTCAAGCAAAC
>NW_026018814.1:902686-907740 GCF_020466585.1 Dendroctonus ponderosae
TTCCGCAGAACTGATCGGGTTCTGATGAGAACAGTGTAAGCGTTCAAGCAAACCACTTCTGAAGATGCAAGCCACTCGTGCTTGCGAAACGCCAGGACGGTCTAAAAACCCGAAAAATCCATTATTTTCAAGTAATGGTCTGTCTCAAAAGTGTATCTTTTGCTAGTCTTAAGATTGCCATTTGTTTCATTGGTCAATCAATACACGTATTTAATTGAGGAATTAGTCCAAGGTGTCTAGGAATCAAACCAATGTTGCGCTTAAATATATATTTGTATATATAGATGTCTTTAAAAATACTCATACAATAAATATATATCGTAAACACCAGCCCCTTAAAAAGCCCTAAAAATAAAATCAGATTGACAAAATAAAAAAAAACACAAATTATATTTTATAGCGTAAATATGGCTCACTATGAAAAATATAACAAAAATAAAAATATCTATAATATAAAGTAAAAATAAATACTTTTGCCCAACCGATGATAGATTCTAGTAGAATGTAAAGTTGAAAGATTTTTAGATACAAGCGTGAATAATTATGAAGCAAAACTGAAACGGGTCTAGAATAAAATTAATTAATTAGTGGGAAATTGAGCTGCATAAAACTATTACTTAAATAGGAAAAGCAGTTTCGTCGTATTTTTCAATATGCCTTGTTTATTGCCGCTATTTTACAATCAACAATGTCTAACATAAAAAGCCTTTAAAAAAAATTCCAGGTAATCCTCGGATGAACCCGTTGCATATTAAGGAAGCACCAAAAACGCAAAAACTAAGTCCTGATACTCGTTAAAATTTACATCAACCTCTAACTAGCGGGCACCAACTTAAATCTAGAAAAGTCTTGAGATCCTTGATTAAAATTACCGTTAAAAATCCGTGGAATTTAGTCGATAGCACGAGAATTTGTTGAAAACTTATCCAATCGCGACCGGCATCAAGCGACGTGGTTGTTTACTTCGACGCTAGAAACATTATTAATCTGCAAAAAAAATCGTTAGAAACTCACAAAACTGGATGATGGACTTGGACATTTTATTTTTCGAACGGAATAATGAAAATTTAAATTTCAGCAGTTGCATCTTGAAAACAAAGTGCTAGCGCTTACATGTTTTTTGACAAATAAAAGGGAAAGTTGCTGTTCAACAACTTGCCTGAAATTTATCGTTTTTGCAGCTAACAATCTATTGCATTCAGCGCTGTCGGGCAAGGGCAGGCAAACGTAGGGGCTCTCATTGCTCTGCTCGGTGAAATCGAACTCGTAAATCCTGGGTTTCACCTTAATGTCCCCAACTGGGCCTCTCAAGACGATGTAGTTCAAGCTCAAAGGAGTGGCGGACTTCGACTTGAGGATCAGCTAACAGGAAAAAATTGCCCATGCCTGTGCCAACTGGAGGCCGCTGGAAACTCACCTGGTAAGTCATATCGCGCTCTGAGCTTTGAGTGGGATCCTTTTGCGAATTATTAATCCGCGCCTTGACCACCCACTGGTTGTTGAACGCAGAGAATCGCGACGATTCGTAGAAGAGTCTGTGCAGAAACTCATCGGTGCGATACGGTTTGAGCTGGATCTCTGAAACGACCCCAATGCAGATTGAGTCGAGTGGAAGGAGGCAAACGTACCGTTGAAGGTGATCTTCTCATATCCGAGCAAGTCGAAAATGTTTTCGTACAGTTTCTTCTCCTCCACTAGGGCCTGGTCCATGGCCAGAAGAGACTCCATCACCTCAGCCCCAGAGCGATGCGGGTGGGCGCACTGATTTTCGTGCTCTTGCCGCTCATGTTCGGGGCCCCTCCATGGGCATCCAATGCGGTTGTATTTGCACCACGAGATTCTAACGAGAAAAACCTCCATCAGGCGCCCGAACAGTGAATCGCCCAGCTGATCGCTTACCTTTCTTCGCACTCCTGCTCCTCATGTCGCTCCAAAGAGTTCCTGGGATATTGCTTACCGCAAAATTGGCAATCGCTGGGCAATTCGCTGACCGCATTTTCCACTGCCAAGTTGCGGGTGGCCGCTGTTTTGGATATTTCAACACGGCAACTTGGGCAAGTGGCCAATTCATCTCGCAGCCTAGCGTCGGCCAAAACGTGCGTAAAGCACCCAGCACACATCAGGTGCCCGTTGGTACACTAAGCGGTGGGGAAGAGAAAAAAATCCATCAGTTTCAGGTAAGGCCGCAGTTTAGCAAAGTGTAAGCAATAAAAAACCGAACTACTGAAGAAGAGCAACGACGCGTTTAAATAATTTCCAAAGTTTCCCTTTGAGAAACCAAAGAAACCTGAAAAAGAAAAAAGACACATTAAAAACTTATCATCACTTAACATCGAGTCTACTGCACATGGGGATAATTTGGGGGAATTCAACAACTACCTACTTAGTCACGACCAGAACAGAAAACGTCTAAAGAACCTCAACAGAAGACTTTTCTTTTAAATTTAAATCATGAAACTCTATCAATGGCCTGCTGGTAACCTTGGCAAGGAGAATGGTTTGTAATGTTTGATGCCCACTGTGAGCTCATGTGTGTAATAATTCTATAAATATTTACATTTTCAGTTCTAATTTGGCAAAACCACGACTTTGCGATAGTTCAGCGACGGATCGAAATTTAAGTCGCTCACTAACTTACGATAGTTGAGGTTTGTATCAAAACTGACTTACCACTCCTCATAAATGCCCTGAAATAATATAAAGCTGAACAGAAATTAAAACGATACAAAGTGAGGGCACATTCCATATACTTACTTATGGAACGGTTTACCTTTCGCAAAAACCTACTCGCTGTCCACTTAACATGAACAATGACCAATCGACCAGTAAAAACCTACCTTTCTCCACTTACTAAGTAAGCGAGTTTTTTAGTAATACTTGTCCAAACCGATGGAGAAACTCAACAGGGAAGGGATAGGGATGACAACTACGTCTATAGTGAATAATAACCACTACTAAAGTAAATTGAAAAACGTTTATTAAAATTAAATTATCGACTAGTTCAACAGCAATGGTAGATATCTACTGTTTGGCAGCTTTGCCACAAACATATCTTATGTTAGGCGGTTGTTCGCAATTCTATTTAACTACATTAGTATGATACGTGATTAAATTATACAACAGTCTTTTTGGGGGTGTTTCAACTGTAGCCAATGGAAAAGGGCGGCCATAAAATGTATCCAATAAGGTGGAGAAACAACCGATATGCTCCATACGAATATGGAATAGAAATCGTACTTTGCACGGTTGATTGAGAATTTAGATCGCAAATTGGATGGGAATTTTCATGGTTCAGATAGTTATAAAAACAGTTTAAGGGACTGATGAGCTTTTCGGACTTTTAGCCGCGCTGGGGCGCAAAAAACCAGATAAACGAACGTTTACACTTGACTAGATGAGTGGGACAAGGCAAAGCCAATTAGTCCTGTATCAGACAGAGAGCACTCTAGTGTCTGCCTCTTCCTTTAATACAGTCGATCACCGACCTGCTTTGTTCCACGCATTGAGTTGCTGATGAAGGCGAGATTACGAAAACGAGCAAACTATGCAGATTGTTGAAATTCATGTCGTTTGTTTTCGAACCCAAATGGATCATTTGGCCAGCTGCCCTCCTGCAGACCTTCATGGTCGCGTTAACAAAATGCAGTTTATTTGTAGATCTACCATGGGATTAAATAAATGCGCAGCGTGTTTAACATTATAGCCGAGACGTTGCTTCGCCACAATGACACGCATGGTTGGATCCATATGAATATTAAACTAAGGCGGTGTGGAATGCTGATGAATGGTTGGTGTTTTATAGTTAAAAAAAACTTTAAATAATTCACCTGACGGTGTTTCTAATGCATACAAAATTTGGTGGAATTTTACATTTTTTGCGGAAATTTATGGAAAGGAAAGCTTCCAGTTAGAATGGTTGGTTTCGGTGTTGGTTGCAAAAGGGTTTTGTTCGCTAGAATTTTTGGGGGGCGTAGATGCAAGCCACTCGTGCTTGCGAAACGTCAAGATGCAATTATTATCCACAGCTTCAGCCGCTGTTTAAGATTTATCGGGCATTTAATGATTGTTCGAGCGAAGTGCAAAAGTTCAGATTTGCTGCGCAAAAGAGGTCGCATCTACTCCCAAAAACGCGCTAGCGAACAAAAGATCCAATGAACTGTTGAGGGTGAATAGAGTGAGGGCTGAACTAGATCGAGTTGGGGGCATTCACGAGAACACCCTGCACGTGAGCGCGTCACATTTTTCGCTGCAGGAAAAAATCAATACAACGTCCTGCTGGTGGCGCCCAGGCGCTGCCCAGCAGGAACAAAGGAAAACAGCCATACCCGAACAGATATGAATTACGTAATAGAAAAAGGGAAAATCAAATCACAACCCGAATGTTTCGCCCCATTGGTTGACTTACCTGGTAAACTGCGGCCCTGGGCAGATCCAGACAAACTGCGCAGCAGAGAATTCCGCCCAATCGATCTTCAAGTTTGTGTTTCTTTTCGTCGTTGGGTTTGCAGACTTTTCGCTTTTTTGTTTCGGGTTCGCTGAATTCTTCGCGTTTTTCTTGGGCGTCTGGAACCTCGATGGGTTGCTCGGTGCTCGAGCTCGCAGCCTCTGGTTCCGACATGATTTTCGTGAGGAAACTCGTGGAAATTGAGTTTCACAACACTGAACAGCTGAGAAATCGGCTCGAAACAGAGCGTGGACCGTCAAGAAACAGCTGACGTGACGTTCTATTGAAGTTGCCATGCGTGGGTCCCCACCCAGTGCGGTTCGTCGGAGTCGACGCTCTTCACAAAATATCCCCCCTGGGGTATGTCTTGTGCAAAGAGAAAGTAAAATAAGTTATTATTTTATTACTTATTTTACTTACTCTATGGTTTTGTGACGCTCTTTGTGTGTCGGATATTTGTAGATGCGATCTTTTTTTGACTGAAAAGT
Source organism: Dendroctonus ponderosae (assembly GCF_020466585.1). NCBI lineage: Eukaryota > Metazoa > Arthropoda > Insecta > Coleoptera > Curculionidae > Dendroctonus > Dendroctonus ponderosae. The sequence goes on from NW_026018814.1 coordinate 907,619, forward strand.
CTTAAAAGTTGACTTTAGACAAATCGATCAAGCGCACCAACTATTCAATATAGGTGAAAAATTCAAAGTTTGTTTGTTTTGTTTTCGTTTGAGGTTGCAATTATATTGGCAAGGGAATTATT
>NW_026018814.1:907790-910490 GCF_020466585.1 Dendroctonus ponderosae
TTTTTTTTGTAAATGTTTATTTTTTTATTTTTTTGTAATGTGGAAGATGCGAATGGTTGTCTGTTGGGTATTTGTAGATGCGAATTTTTTTTTGACTCAAGAACTGAACGCAAATGAACTCGTCAAGCTTTCATGGTGGCTCCCAATGTTTTTGGACTGACAGGCAGGCTGACAACCTAAAGGTCCGAGGATCGAATCTCCAAGCGCGCAAATGCAAATAAATTTTAAGTTTTTACTTTTTTAATTTTCCTGCTGTCTTCCTATGGGCTAAGTAAGCTTCTTTTGTTTTGTTTGCTTCAACCCCAACCTTTTTTCTTGTTTTTTGCGATGTGGAATTTGCGAATGTTTTGGTTTGTTTTTTTTTTTATATAAGTGTGTTTTCCTTTTTTTGTAAATGTTTATTTTTTTATTTTTTTGTAATGTGGAAGATGCGAATGGTTGTCTGTTGTGTATTTGTAGATGCGAATTTTTTTTTGACTCAAGAACTGAACGCAAATGGATACGTCAAGCTTTCATGGTGGCTCCGAATGTTTTTGGACTGACAGGCAGGCTAACAACCTAAAGGTCCGAGGATCGAATCTCAAGGCGCGCAAATGCAAATTAATTTTTATTTTTTATTTTTTTGTGTTCCTACTGGCTTCATATGGGCTAAGTAAGCTTTTTTTGCTTTGTCTGCTTCAACACCAAACTGTTTTTCTTGTTTTTTTGCGATGTAGAATTGGCGAATGTTTTGGCTTGTTTTTTTTTTCTTTTTTTTTGTAAGTGTGTTTTTCCCTTTTTTTGTGTTTATTTTTTTTTCTCTTTGTAGTGTAGAAGATGCGAATGCTTGTCTGTTGTGTATTTGTAGATGCGAATTTTTTTTGACTCAGGAACTGAACGCAAATAATTCTTAAGCTTTTATGGTGGCTCCGAGTGATTTTGGACTGACAGACAGGCTAACAACCTAAAGGTCCGAGGATCGAATCTCCAAGCGCGCAAATGCAAATAAGTTTTAATTTTTTACTTTTTTAATTTTCCTACTGTCTTCATATGGGCTAAGTAAACTTTTTTTGCTTTGTCTGCTTCAACACCAAACTGTTTTTCTTGTTTTTTTGCAATGTAGAATTGGCGAATGTTTTGGTTTGTTTTTCTTTCTTTTTTTTTGTAAGTGTTTTCCCTTTTTTTGTGTTTATTTTTTTTTCTCTTTGTAGCGTGGAAGATGCGAAGATGCGAATGGTCTGTTGTGTATTTGTAGAGGCGAATTTTTTTTTGACTCAAGAACTGAACGCAAATAAATTTCTCGAGCTTTTATGGTGGCTCCGAGTGTTTTTGGACTGACAGGCAGGCTAACAACCTAAAGGTCCGAGGATCGAATCTCCAAGCGCGCAAATGCAAATAAATTTTAATTTTTTACTTTTTTAATTTTCCTGCTGTCTTCCTATGGGCTAAGTAAGCTTCTTTTGTTTTGTTTGCTTCAACCCCAACCTTTTTTTCTTGTTTTTTTGTAATGTGAAGACGCGAATGGTTGGGTTTGTTTGGGTTAGTAAGTGTTTCTGTATTTTTCTTTTGGATTTGTAAGTGTTTTTTGTGGTTTTTTTTTCGGTTAGTTTGCAACAATATTGAAATGAAATATCGTGTCTTGGCAAGCATTTAAATGTGCATAAGATTTTGCGTTTTATGGCGTAAAAACAGCTTATCTGCCTGCTTGCGCTTCTGCCTGGGATCTTCGAAAATCCTCCCGAGGAATTTCGAGATGGAAAAAGAGCCCAGAAAACACAGTTTTAACAACAATTTTTAATCGTATACAACAGATGCAATTGGAAAACTGCATTTTAGAGCGTGGCAACTGCCGGCAAATCTACTTGAAGTTCTCGTATTTGAGCGGCRTTCAAATTTTTTAGGGGCGATCGAGCCAAACCAACATCAATTGGAGTAATTGCGTTCATGGCGACTTTCATTGTGGGAACCCAGGCACCTGAAGARTAGTTAGAGAATCATCATTGCAACTGATCSATGGAAAACTTGCCATTTTTCGTAACAACTTTAACAGCTGCAGTTAATTTCTCCTGGAYCGCTCTGGCCTCTTCCACTTTGTTAGCGCGAACTGCTGCCATAATGCTGTTGAAATGATCAGGCAGGAAGTTGATGCCGGTTGCTATAACTGAGTCAAATCCCAAGGCAGTGGCAGGTTGGACTAGCTGAAAATTTGCCAAACAGTGGCAGGCTTTTCTTCCGCTGGCAGAAGCACAATTTACCGTATCAGCGCCCAGAAACACCGCGTATCTTCCATCAGCAGCCTTAAGCGCATTGTAGCCCTCCGATAAGTCGTTGTTTGTGTACTTGATCCCCTGAAAAGTGGGAATTTTCCCCACTGATAGAGTCAGGAACTTCTCCATGTTGACTGAAAATTTTCCGACCTGAACAATCACTGCGGAAATGAGCCCAACTTCCACCTACTATTCACTCCACTCCAGACAGGAATATGATAATACAAGAGCGGAGTATTGGGAGCAACAGCCGAAATTTCCCGCAGATAGTCAATCAAATCCTGCTCATTGGAGGGTTTGAAATACAGCTCTGGCAGAGTCAGAATGGAATCGGCGCCGATTTTTTCTGCATGCGCCGCCAGTTCTTTAACATCAGGAAAAGCGGTTCCACCCACTTGGATCATAATGTGCTGTTTGGTCGTTTTTCCTGCAGCCACCCACGCTTCGGCCAAAC
>NW_026018814.1:910749-912264 GCF_020466585.1 Dendroctonus ponderosae
CGACTGAATCGACTTTTCAATTCTCTATCCAGCGATGCCAAAACGAATTCTGTGGCTCGAATGGTTCTTGAGAAACTTCGAAAAAAGCAGCGTCAAGTTCAAGTGGATTTTGCAACTCAAAAAAAAAACCAAGCAAATCTAAAACTTCTTCAATTCAAGCATTTTTTGAAAAAACTGCCAAGATTTCCCCATCCCTGGTTCACTTTCTAAAAAGTCCATTTATTTCAGTCTAGAATGATGTAAAAACCAGCGTTCTTGCTCATTTTGCTTCCGAGAAACATGCAAAACGGGACGAAAAACATGAAATTTTGGAATAATCTTGCGCCACCCTTGCACAAAACGCGCTTATTGTGCTGGATAAGTGCGCAAAATTTTACTCGATTTGCAAAACTTTGGCAAATCGACATGCTTATGGTTTAATTGCGAACTTACCGAGAATTCCTGGTACGTTTCGGTCTGCCAAAAATTGAGCGTATTCAGGAACGATTGCAGTATTGATAGTCCTGAAACATTTTTATTGGGAGTAGGCAATAAGGGCTTGAAAATTACCAACAAGCAGGGCGATTCTAGATTCTAGATCTAGAAGAAATTTGCGAAAGCGCCTTAAACGGTACTGAACCTTACCAGTCCTGATTAAAAGCTGTAAAAACTGGAGCCATCAGGCCTCTGAACGTAAAATTGACCTGCAAAAAGAGCGTAAACTATAGGGTGTTCCCAAGTTACATTGGCTCTATTTTCCGAGCAAACTGTGTCTTTCATGTTCAGTTTGAAAATACTATTAACTGCACATAAAAAAGGCAGGAAAGCACTTGAACTTGTATCTGTGATTTTTTCGTACAATAAATTATATCAAAAGGTATGTATAAATAACGATAACAGCGGCAAACAAGCACTTATGACTGTAATGTTTATTGAAATCCAGCAAGATTTGAAAATTAGTAGCCAACAGTGCGGCAAGATAAAGTCAGGTTTATTAAACATATTTTTTGCAATTGAATCAGTTAATCATCATTCAATTATCAGGGGTTTGCTTACCATTTTGCTGTGGAAGTTGCAACCAAGCGCGTCTTTTCACTACACAGACTGCGACCAAAATACTTGACTTTTGTTTTATATGAAGGTTCTTCAAGCTGATAAGACTGGAGATTAGTAGATTCTTACACAATAAAATTGTTTTTACATGCTAGATATAATGGTCAATATGATTAGAACACTTAGGAGCGCTGTTTGCTCATTAATGGCTAAGTAAACCCCGAAAAGGAAGCACTCTGTTATTTATTTAATTATAATGTTTGGCTGGTGTTTGCAAGGATTTTTGGAGCAAATAAGGACCCAAAAAACATCCAATTTGAGGGCATTTGATGCGAATTTTGAAACTGATGTTCTAATTTTAAACGAATGCTGGCAAGTCGCCCACATACCCACATAGCAAAATGATATTCCCAGAATATACCTGGAACGTTCATGTGATGTACATGCATATTCCTGGGACATACATGAGTTACATTATGAACA
>NW_026018814.1:913263-914995 GCF_020466585.1 Dendroctonus ponderosae
TGTTCAACCATGGATATTGCCAGGATATTCCCGCAATGTTCTGTATATTTTTTGAACATTCTGGGATATTCATGGAATATCAAATGCTATCTGGGAAGCTACTAAAGCGAAAAACCGGTACAGGAACATTAGGCAAAATTAGGTACAAAAATAACATTTATTAAGTAACGTTTGATGCTTAAAAACTTTATACAACCTGACGAACTTTTAATGATAAAACCCTGTTTTTCTTAGCCAGACTTCAGCAATCAAAACTCCATCGAATTGATCGATTGTTTGGTAGATCAGGTCTGGTAGATGGGCACCTGAGACATCTAAATGTGGCGTTTGGCCACGTTAAACAATTCCTCAGACATCGCCAATCCAGTTTGCTGCACCATTCCGTAAAGAACGCCGGTTTTATCCTGAAGAAGCACGAACGGACGGTCGAACTCCTTCACAGTACCCGCATCCATGACGAGGATTTTATCCGAATCCATCACAGTGTTCAGCCTAAAAAGCGCAAAGTTTTACTCAAAATCGTTCGATTCGGGGCTTGAACAGCACCTATGGGCAATGGTGAGGACTGTGCAGTCTTTGAACTTCCGGCGAATGGTTTGCTGAATCAGAGCATCAGTCTGTGGATCAACGTTAGCAGTAGCCTCATCCATAACCAGGACTTTGTTGTTGCGTAAAATCGCCCTCGCCAGACAAACCAGTTGTCGCTGGCCGACGCTGAAGTTGGCCCCACCTAAGCCCCAGAGAACTTTAAAGCTGCAGAAAAAGGGGCGAATTGAAGCTCAAACCTTCGGACATTTGCGAGCTCAAACCAGCTGGTAACTCTTCGACGACTTCTTTAAGTTCCACCTCATCTAGCACGCTCCACAGCTCGATGTCGCTGAAATCGTCGAAAGGGTCCAGGTTTTTCCGCATCGTCCCGGAAAACAGCACAGGCTCTTGCGGGATAATGGAGATTTGCGGCCGCAGATCGTGCAATCCTGCAAAGAGCTCGGCGTTAGCCAAACAAACTCTCCCGGCCTGATTCAGTAAAAAATTACCGATTTGAGTGATATCAACATCGTCAATCAAAATCGAGCCAGTTGTATCAGACAGTTGGAATAACGCGTTAATTAGCGAGGATTTCCCAGCTCCTGTGCGTCCCACAATGCCGATCTTCTCCTTGCTTTCGATCGCGAAGCACAAATCTTCCAGCACCGGCGGATCGCTGGCGAAGTACCTAGAAATCGGGTTATCGCCTAGTTTTCCTTTTGAGCTCTGGTCACCTTAAGCTGACGTGTTTGAACTCGATTTTTCCCTCACTCGGCCAGGTCTTTGGCGGTTTCTTCTCCGGACTGGACTCCAAATCGCCCTCACTCTCAATCGAATTGTATTCGATCACGCGCTCGACCGAAGTCATCTGATTTTCCAGTTCGGTGGACTGTCTTATGCCCCATTGGAGCATTCCTGTTAAGCCGATGGCCTGCGTGATGCCCAAACCCACATTTCCCCCGAATGTTTCTGCGAAAGAAAACCCCTCCATTACCCCTAAGTTGTACATTGTATTGTCTATTTATCAAATAAAATACGTTTCGGTGTTTTCCACCATCATCAGTTTCTATGTGTAGCGTTGTTGCTGCTTTAAGCCTTGGCATTTACCATTTACATACACCCGTTAACGGAATAATGTAGGAAATTATCTTCTCCACCATCTGTCAGTGTCAACTTTGACACAAGTTTCCATGGCAACCGGTTT
>NW_026018814.1:915994-917742 GCF_020466585.1 Dendroctonus ponderosae
GTCGGAAAGCACGGGAGATCACTTCGCCCACTGCCTCATCGCCTTTGATAATGTCCACCGCAGTTGTGGACGAAACGTCCGGAAGAAATTCCCATAGACCACGGCTCCAAAGCCGGGAAAACATTCCTAAATGTGAACCTCCATCTACCTTGGAAAATCGGTTCAAAATCCTGCCGGCGCTGTTGGTATTGAAGAAGCTCATCGCCGCCCTCGTAATGTTCTGGAACATGTTGTTGTGCAAGTTGGTGGAGGCGCGCATGCAAACGCTGAAGAACACGAAGACGCGAACCATCGTAAAAATGATCAGCAGCACCATCAACGTGCTGTAGATGTACATGCAGGTTTCCCGGGAAAAGTGCCAAATGTCCAGGTGGGGGCTTGAGCTGTGCAGGCTTGAATTTCCTGCTGGTGTTGCGCCAACAGTGTTGTTAGATGAGCGGTGATCTTTCAGGAAGTGCTGCTGCTCAATGTATACCCTGGAAGAATTGGGCGTGCAGCTGAAAGGGCCTGGATGGGTTGAAAAGGCGCTAACCAGAAAGTGATGAAGTAGTCTGTTAGACTGCCGATGAACTGGGCGACTAGGAAAAGGAACAGCGTCAAGCAAATGGTGCAGGCGTTGCCTCCAGCCTTGAAGTAGGCGGAATAGACCTTGAAGCCCACAGATCCGGAGCTTCTGTGCTCCTCCACCTGCAACATGGTTGAACCTTTACCACCACTCCAACCTTCCCCAAGGGGCGTTACCAATTGGGGCGTGTCTTCCACGGAAGATGAGCTGTGTATCGACAATGTGCGCTCTTTGGCCTGCGATGGCTGTCTTTCGAACTCGTTTTTCCTCGCGTCGTCTTCAGCGCTTCTCTCCGAGAGCAAATTAGTGAAGTCCAAACCGCTGCTCCGCAGCTCCTTGTAGGTGCCCTCCGCTTTGAGGAAGCCATCGTCCAACAAGACTATGTGATCTACCTAAAGACTAGCTAAAGCTCCCATTGCCTACCAATTGTGTCACTCACATCCTTCAGATACTGCAACTGGTGCGTAACTAAAACTACAGTTTTATCGCGCAGGAACCTGGTGATGCACTGATCAAACAAGGCCTTCCCTACGTGAGTGTCCACAGCAGATAGGGGATCATCCAGCAGATAGATGTCGGCTTTTTTGTATACCTGCAAGGAAGTGTTGGTGGGTTGGGAGGGTAGAGCGATCGCGGTTGCTTACAGCTCTGGCAAGGTTTATTCTGGCTCTTTGGCCGCCGCTCAGCGAAATGCCTCTATCGCCTACAACGGTTTTGTCCCCGTGAGGCAGCAGCTGGAAGTCCCGCTCTAAGGCACATTTCCTTACTACCGTGTTATAACGCGGTTTGTCCATCGGCTGTCCAAACAGGATGTTTTGTCTTACTGAGCCTGAAAATCCAGAGACGTTCAACTGAGACTCTGGACAACTGGACGTTTGCGGCTAAACCGTTTGATTTTTGAAAAGTAGAGCAATTCCGGGAGAGATGAGCCACCTTTTTTGATTCGAGTCTATCTTCACTAAAAATAGCTTTATCGACGCAAAAAAATGTTGTCGAGGGTAATACCACGAGTGCTTTGAAATTACCGATAATTTTTCACCATTGCATGTTTTGTAAGGAAAACATGCCAGAGTGAAGAATTGTATGGTCAATTTTAAAGCTCGAGTGGTATTTAGTGAGATTATTTCTCGAATGAAATACGACATTAAGAAATAAGTAATTAGTATATATCATAATGTTTAAC
>NW_026018814.1:918741-928516 GCF_020466585.1 Dendroctonus ponderosae
GAAACCGTAAATTTGTCTCTCGACAGACAAATTTAAGGTTTCAAGAAGGCAAAGACCTAAAAGAACGTTGATTTTTACCAATCATGAGTTTGTGTAAAATTTAAATCTGATGATGGCGCTGTTGTCTCGCCGAAACGTAATGAAATAAACGATGTTTCAAAGAGACAAATTTAAGGTTTCAAGAAGGCAAAGACCTAAAAGAATGTAATGTTTACCAATTATGAGTTTGTATGAATTTTAAATCTGATGATGGCGCTGTTGTCTCGCCGAAACGTCCAAGCTGAAAGCTTGTAATGTAGTTCGCAGGATCTATGAAAGAAGCTAAACGAAAGTGTGACTGTTTGAAAAGCCTTCAAAGATTGAAAAGTAAAATTCGTTATTTAGTACCAACGCCGGAAAACTGTAAGACTTTACAGGCGAACCGCCATATGCAATCGATCAAATGTTGGCATTTTTCTCCGAAACGTCGCGTTTCGCAAACAAAGTTCAAGAGACATAAAAGTTTCGAAAGCAAATGGGCTTTCCAGGAAGCTACTGGTTTTCTGAAAATTCCTAATGGAATTGGCAATTTTGAGGCTTTAAACCCGATGCGGCCCTCGAAAACGTCTTCGGCCAAATACGTTCAGTGTGCACACCCTGGTTAATATGAAAGATGCGTTTTTGCTTCCTCTTAATCTTTAACCAGCGGCTTTTTGGCTGAAGAAAATGGTGAAACTAGAAGGGGAAATTGGACTGCTTAATAATTTTTAACTAAAAGCTGCACATAGACGCTTTTCAAGAGACGCACCGAAAAGCCATTAATTAATTCAGCGATATTTAAACTGAAAAAGATCAATTTTGCTGATTTTCCAGTCTCCCATAGACCAATGTCCGTGTGATTGTTAACGAGAAATGTTCAAATGCAGAGAATTTGTATAAAAAGTTCTGATTCTGTAGGCATTTTCACTCAAAACAAATTCGTATTTAAAACATTTATAGGTGACTAAAATGACTAAATTGTATACGCATTTCCGGCTCTATCAAGTGAGTGAAACTTGCAGAATGCCTAAGACTGCAAATAGTTGTCACCGGCCAAATTGCATCGAAAATTAGGCCCGAAACTACGTAAAATTGCATAATAAACCACTGACCTTAAGAGCGTTTAACGAGAACGACTAAATCCGCACCAACAACTAACCGAAACTTACTAAACTTCACCCATGAACGGTTACATAAAAAACTCACATCTATCACTCAAAAATTGTATTTTTTTGTGTAAACGCGCGATGTTTCGAGCCGGACGCCGCATAGACTGTTCATCCTCGTACCCTTGACAATATTTATCCAATTCAATTTTTCCAACATGCGCGACTGCCTGGGCATTTCATCTGGGAACTTTTTGAACATCCCTTCTAAGCACATGGAAGGTCGCATGAAACATTTGCACCTTGAGCGTTTTGACCAATCGGAAACCCGAACAGAAGGGCCGGACTTTAAAAAATTAAATAAAGCAAATATGAATTAATCACAAATGCCTGAAATTTATCGGGTTTGTGTTGCAAAAATCCTCGCACTGTTTGCTTTCGGAAAACTCACGCGAACTTTGAAAAATTATTGACGTTGATTAATAGCAAAAAACTTTTGTTTGATTTTGAAGAGTTTTTCGCGCTTTTATGATGTGGAAGCGAATTTCCGGCTGATGTTTCGCCAGTTCGAATGACTGGCATCTTCAGGAGGGGTTGATGGGGCGATCACATCAGTCATCGCAAAACCGCGCTGAAGCAGTAGTTATTTTGCAATTGACGCGATTTTGTGTGAAAACTGCCAAAATTTATCAATATCTATGTTTTTTTGAGACATAAAGCTGGCAAATGTATGAAATTTTGGCAAAAATCTTGCTCCCATTTGGCAATAAAAAACTGCAGTGAATTCTGGCTTTAATTATGTATCGATTGGTAGAAAAACGGGGTTTATGGGTCAAAAGGCTTTGAGGCGAGCAAGAAGACTGCGTCTTCTTAGGCCCAATTTCTCAATTTTGGAATCATCGCATAAATTTAATCGTTTTCTTGAAATTTTCGCTTCTAGTGGGAAATCTGCCACTTTTTCTCAGTTCAGTGCCATTTCATAAATGGGATTTTTAATCCTCCATCCAGTGGCAGGAAAATAGTCACCGCATATATGAGCCGAAAACGAAATGTTTTGTTGCTTTGCCAAAATTTCAAATTGACTTGGAAATCTTCATTTTGGGTGAAAACTGCAACAATTCTCTAACTAAAGTTTCACTTAGTAAAATCGTCTCGTTAAATCTCTATCAGTTGGCTTTGAAACTTAAAAGGTTTTTGAGATACGAGGGAAACAGCTGCGTCTTGTTTGCGCCAATTTCGCAATGTTGCAATCAGCCGCTTAAATGTTTTTGTTTTCCTGAAAATTTGGCTTTTAGTGTGGAAACTGCACACATTTTCCAGGCGATTCTATGGTGTAAAAACCCGTTCTGTGGCTCAATTGGAGCCGATTTCGTTGATTTACCAAACCCGTGTAAAACACTTTTTGGTGGCTTCGCCTAAATTACAACCGACTTTCTCGAAATGTTTCCACTTAAAGAATCCCCTCATTTTAGTATCAATTTTCGAATATTTATGTTCATTCAAGGAAACACTTTTAGCTGTTTAAGTATGTCATTTATTATTCTTTCTATATTACATATGCAACATATGATCTGTCGACAACTCAAAAAATACAGTGTGAACCTCAATATTGTTCAAGTGTTTGTAACATTTCAGGCAAAGGTTTCAACTCAACTCAAATTTGCTCTGCATTTGCAAAATGGCAACGGGAAACCAAACAGTTACACCGAATAGTTGTGGTTTGCTTCGCTAGACTGATGAGCAATTTTCTTAGGTCTATTCACATCAATTTTCAAAAAATAGCTCAAACATCGATTTAACTCGGGTATCGCTATGTCTAAACACAAATCACTTTTGATTTTTCTGAACTAACACAGAATCAAACTAGAGTAAATCAATGACCAAAAAATGCTCTCACTATACCGCCATAGAATCGTTTACAGTCTTAAAAAGTACCTGACTTATGGTTCGATCTAAGATGTATTGTCAAGTGGTTCTCTAAACAAGGAAATCTTCGTTTCTTCCTTGAAAAAAACGCAAAATCTTCCTTAAAAACTTAACTTAAAACTAAAGTAATACCTGAAAATGCTCTCTAAATCAGCTCTAAGTCCAGTGGGACGCTTAAGGCTAATTCGAAAACTAACATCGGACATTAATATAGTATGTACACTATTTACACACAGCTACGAAGAACATTGTTTATCAATCAACTAATGCTAAATTTAAACAAACTTGGCCCATCCACTTTACGGTGGAAGGCCTTGGCAAGAGATGTCTTACAGTCGATTAACAAACTGCTGGATAGAAGAGTTTGAACGTAAAAATTCCGCGCTTTGTTAATCGACCTTTCATTAAATGCTTACAAACAAATTGACTGTGAAAATAGATATCCTTTCGAGGCCATTCCTTGAAGCTAATGGGTTTTTAGGCCGTCGTTCGGCAGAATTTCTTCTTGACGTTTCGCAAGCAGGAGTGGCTTGCATCTTCAGAAGTGGTTGGGTTTAACGCTTACACTAATCGTGATCGGAACAGTCTAATCGGACAGCGATGTTAATATACATACGAAGATTTAAGAATAGAAATCGGTTGTTAGGAACGCAATCATTCATAGAAACGAAGAGAAAATTACATGATAAGCATTAAATTGCCTAAATCTAGTGGTATGAATAGCGCAAAAAACCTGCAGTTGAAGCCCTTTTGATCAGAACAGAGCATTTTGAATTTGGCGCATTTATGCGGCAAATGGATCCGGACCCAATGAACCAATCAAAACTCTTGCTTCCATAGCAACCGTTCAATGACCACTAAAATTTTCAATGTCACTTCAACGTACGCCGACAGGGCGCAGCAAAGTATCAGTCACTATGGAAACGACTTGGATACAAACTAAGGCGCTGTTGATTATGCGATATTAATTGCGTGTTTCCGGTTGTTGTTGGAAAAGGGCCTTTTTGCAACCAACTTTCTCCTCAGCAAGTGAAACTTTGCAACTATAAGCGAGATTTTCGGTTCTAGATTCAGTTTTTGTGGAAAATCGGCGGTTTTTCGGTGCCCTTTTACATGTTTAACGTTATAGTGTAGTGATGCAGTTCAGTTCACCATCCAGATCTCCTGTCTTTAAAGAATATATGTAGTGGTGGTTAATGGAAAACATGAAGAAGATATCCATTCAAGCTGCTTTGATTGAAGATTGATCTCTCGGTAAGTGAAAATTTCGTTTTTTGGTTATCTGGAAAAACATCAAGCTCGCGTGCGCAGATAAATATATGCTCGCCTCACAGAAAATCCCCATGGCAACAGCTTTTCTAGAGGTTTCTTCTGCAACAATGCTGTTTTATACCACTTTTCAAAAAGGGAAATTCACTCAAAAAACGGTAGCAAAAGGCGCGATCGTAGCTTCCACTAGCTCATGGCAAATTTTGAAATTTTTTGAAATTTAAATTTTGAAAATCTAAGTAAAGGAGACTTTCCATTAGATAAGCATATTATTGTAGATGCAAGCGGTGCATAAATACGGACGGCGCCCGAGGAATCGCATCGGAACAGTGTAAGCGTTCAAGGAAACCACTTCTGAAGATGCAAGCCACTCGTGCTTGCGAAACGTCAGGAAGAAATTCCACCGAACGACGGCCTAAAAAACCATTAGTTTCAAATTGACTGTGTTTCGAAAACAATGATTACAGCAACAGTTCCAGTATACCGGGCGGCTCAAAGTGATTGGAACGAAAAAAAACATCAATATTTTTTCCCGTACCTTCCCTGTTGTGTTACTATTTACTTAAAATTACCAAGAGCAAAATCTTGTGAAAAATATCCTCAATGTGACCCTAAATAAGTAAAAACGTTCATTAAATTTGTTAATCACTAATAATCACAAGACTTATAAGGCCTGAGACAGACACAACTAGACCTTACCGTCATATTTCCTTGTAAATATTCACTTTATGTACTTATCTATTTATTAAATATTGGCATAATAATGAGGTGCAACGCCCCAGAAAACGAGTTGGCTGCAGAAATAGAAACCCCTTTGTTTTGTACAAAGCTCTAAACATTTGAAGTGAATGGGAACAAAACTGATACTTTCCTACAAATATTATCACATTTTCGGACATAGAAAAATAGATAACATGCAAGGTGACATGGAACCGATCCTAGAATTACTATCACCGATTTCTCCACCCAGTTGCGCTCATATAAAGAAGTGGAACGTGAGCAATTCCCTGATTGCCATAACAAGAGCAGAACATCACACACCGTCTGTCCTTGCCTATATCTAGAGCACTAGAGGAGGACCTTCTTGAGGACATAATTCTGGCGGTAAATCTGAATAACTGCCTCCAGTGCCTCCCTGATGTCACCCTGCAACTAAACCTGGGCAATACGATCGAAACGTTCGATTGCGGAACGTTTCGAAAATAACAGAACGTTTTTCATGAATAATGTTAAGACATCTCCCTACTCTCTGATGACTTTCATGCGAAAGTTGCGGCCATAAGCGACGCTAAGCGGCGGCCCTTCTTCATCAGAGGACGACGATTCTCCATATATTGACAAGGGCCCATTGTCGTCCTCCTCGTCGAGCTTAAAAAAGTTTGCGAAAAATAAGTCAATTGATCACTTTAAGAGGGTTTAAAGTGGGGCTTGCCCAGGGTGTCGGCTGAGGTAAAAAATGTATAAAGTGTTTTACATGTAGGAAAGTCCCAAGGGATCAGGTCTGGATCACTCGTCTGATTATTAGGAAAATTATCTGAGACTGCCAAGCTTTTCGGGATTTTAGGGCGTCGTGGAGATTGGTTTGTAAATTGTGCCAAACGGGGCAAAATAACAGCATAATTTCAAACATTTTGCCAGTTTTTTGCTGATATTATAGAAACTAATGGAGCCAGCTCCCTGATTTATGCACCCCTAGACAGAGCACTGAATAGAGAATTTACAAGGTGAAGCACCCATTTCGACCACTGGAAAAAGCCCTAATTAGCATATTTTTGAGCTAAGGGAAATATGGGCAGTTTTCAGGACTATTAGTTTTGCGGGGTTTTGCAACATTCGGCTTTTATGAAAATGAAACACCCTGTACACGTAGGTAGCTTTCGCATACCTCGGCAAACACCCTGCATAAAGTTGACAACTTTCCCCATATTTTACACTGTTAGTTGCAGCTTAGGGAGAAAAAGTGTGCGTGCGACTTAGTGAGGAAAAACTCAGTACATTCGCCCCAAAAAAGGTTTTCGTATTTATTAAAAAACAGTTAAACAATGACTACAGACAGAAGCAATGCGACTAAAGGTATTTAGCGTCCCGATTCCTCAAATGGGAGAAAATCGATTTTATGGCAACTGGGGATTTTCTTCTCATTTTCCGAATCGGGACTGCAATTTTCTATTACTTACATTAGACCTCAAAGTCTCCGATAGTGAATTTATTTTTGAGCGTGTTGGAAGCCGTGATGCAGGGGCCTTCGGGGCTGGTTAATTGTTCCTGATTTGCAATAAATTAATTTTGGTTAAAACTGGATCAAGCCTGGCTAACGGGGTAGTTTTCTATGTTTACCACTTGCATGCTTATATTCGATATTAATTTCTAACTTCGTTATTTTTGTCGGGCAAAGAATTGTCATTTTCCATCGTCTAATGAAACGTGAGCGGCATTTCATCAAAGGCCTTTATTAGTATGTTTTTACTTTTCATTGAATAGAGTCGTTTTTTCTTTTACGTAATTAACTCCCACTCAGGTGGTAAAAGCGACAGTACTAGAAAAAAGTGGAGTTGTCGAATGGAAGTTTGGCGAAAAAACGCACAGTCATCGCAAAGCCAACATGTTTCGAGGGTATAAACTAGTCGTCATCAGGGGCCTGATTGAATTGGAAAGTTTGAGGTAGAAGATGGAATTTTCTGCTCAAGGTGTAAACACGCACTTACCGGTGAAATTTTGAGATTTAAGTTCGAGGTTCCCAATCTGAGTTAAAATTTTTAAATCAACTGCAGTTTTTTATTTTAAAGTAAGAATTTCTAGATTCCTGTCGGATTTGCAGGTTGGAAGTTGGAAAATTAATTTCAAGTTGGAAATTCGAGCGCAAAGTCGCAATTTTTTTTCGAAAATGCACGTAAAATTTGAATTTTTACTCTACATTTGTAGACCAACCTCGCATTTCATATTCACAAATAAATGTAATGTTTTGGGTCTCGCAGTTTTAGGTAAGCAAATATTGAGTTAAACTCGAAATTTGTGCCTACGTTTGAAGACTGAAGCGAGAATTGCCCGAATAAATCGTATTTTTTGAGACAAATTTGGGGTTTGATTAGAAAAGTTCGTGGTTGAAGTTCGGGTTTCATGCTCAAAGTCTTGAACCTTAAACATCCACTTAAATTTTCAGTCAAATTTTCCAGCTCAAAGCACGAATTTTATGTTTTAACCAGATCAAAGTCGAATTTTCAAGTTGCACATTTGCGTTTCCATTTCTGAAACGCACCTGAAGTTAAAATTTCTCGGTCAAAGAGACGTTTTGAAAAATTACCAATTTTTTGAAAAACCAGTTGAAGCTCTATTTAGAAGTGCAAATATCGAGTGAAACTTAAAATTTTGTCTCAGTTTGGATATTATTCTTTCATCATGTAGGTTTTACTGACTGTGTTTCGAATTTAACATCAACAACGTTCCTGGGTTTCAGTCATTTATTTAGAATATCACAATTTAGTCGTTAAAACGTTTCGGTGTTCTTCCACCATCATCAGTTTGTTCGCGTAGGCAGTTGTTGCTACGCAAGTTTTTGGACTCTACGCTAGTCTAAATAAATAAAACGTTTCGGTGTTTTTCCACCATCATCAGTTTGTTCGGGTAGGCAGTTTTTGCTACGCGAGTTTTTTTGGACTTGCGTAGAGTCCAAAAAAACGCGTAGCAAAAACTGCCTACACGAACAAACTGATGATGGTGGAAAAACACCGAAACGTTTTAAGGACTAAATTGTGATATTCTAAATAAATGACTGAAACCCAGGAACAYTGTTTATGTAAAAATTGTCCTTTCAGTGAAATCTTGCACATAAATRTCAGACGCTTGGGTTTAAAGTCGATATATATAAATAATCTTTATTTCCTACAAAAAAAGGCTATCGACCCAATCGGTCTTTCTGCCCAAAGTCGAATATTCGACGATTTCGAAAATTTCCTAAAAAATTKAAAATTTGATTCGCRAAGGTTGTTAGGRGCAAGTTTAGGTACACATAGGCAAGCTTACACCAATAAAGCATGTACTGTGATTGGTTGAAATTCAATTGAATTCGACTGGAATAAACAGACAAGGCCTGAAATCGGGTGAAGATGCTACTAACCGAAACGTTGCAAATCGTAGCGAAATTTTTCAGGCGCAACTTTGGCAGCATTTTCTGTTTCCTTTTCCCAAGCTACTTCTACTTGCACTTTCAACTTTCTTTCTCAATTTCAACCAAACATTGCGAGTATTTCTCAAATAAAAGCTATACATCGAGCGTCATTGGACAGCTAACTCCAAGCGAATGAATGCAGAATACTCACGTCCACATCGGTGATCATTTCCTTGGTCGATACAGTCGTATCGATTCTTCGGATCGAGCCCTCGTGGATGTTAATGTCCATCTTCAGGATTTGGTATCGGCGCAAAAGGAACACTATGGGAATGGGCAGAATGCCTGCCAAAACCATAGCGCCTGCTATGACCAGCACCCAGCCTGGATAGGGCGTTTTTACAGTGGCGCCCTGAAATCACCCAGCAGCTCAAAAAACCCTCCTACTCACGATGTGAGTGGTCAAACCCACCTTTTCAGCGCTCCATGTGGAGTATTCCGGATGGGTAATCACCATTGAAATAATGGAGGAAACCAGAATAACAATCATTATTCCCGGTGCTAAAAACCTCCAAGTAACCTGCCAGTAAAGCCCGGGTTTAGTGCCAGTCATTTCGTAAATGTCTTTGGTAAACCTTTCGTGGCCGTACACGTACATTACAGCGATCATTTCCATCAAAGCGAGAACGATCAGGCCAATGGTGCCAGCGAAAGAATCGAACATTGTCAGCCAATATTCTCCGGCACCAGTTGTGAAGATTATGCCGATAGAGAAGCAAATCAGGCAAACTGTGCCTGAAATCACATGGAATGAAGCCTATGGTTGACCAAGACTATTCCAAGAGCCAATTCACATACCTGTAATGTACTGCTTGCTAACGCGCTTTAAAATCTCAATATCGAAAATGGTGCACAACATGCCTTCGAGCATCCCAATCTGAGAGCCAATGCCCAACGAGAGCAGCATAACGAAGAACAGAATGGCCCAGAAGGGAGCCAATGGCAGTTTAACAATCGCCTCAGTGAAGACGATGAAAGCCAATCCGGTGCCTTCAGCGGCCTGCAACAAAGGAACCGAAGTGAAAACTGGTTCATGATTTGCAGGGAAATTCTCACTTGATCCAGCTCCTTTTCCAGCGAACAG
Organism: Dendroctonus ponderosae; assembly: GCF_020466585.1. NCBI lineage: Eukaryota > Metazoa > Arthropoda > Insecta > Coleoptera > Curculionidae > Dendroctonus > Dendroctonus ponderosae. Next base: position 928,310 of record NW_026018814.1, read on the forward strand.
TCGGCCTTGGTAATATTGGCCCTGGAAGTAACAAAAACATGCTGAATGTATATGAGCAGACATTTCCAAGTTATCAAAACAGATATACTTTGGAGGCCATTCCTTGAAACTGATGGGTTTTTAGGCCGTCGTTCGGTAGAATTTCTTCCTGACGTTTCGCAAGCACGAGTGGCTTGCATCTTCAGAAGTGGTTTGCTTGAACGCTTA
>NW_026018814.1:928872-937888 GCF_020466585.1 Dendroctonus ponderosae
CAATCTCAATGGACACTTTTTTAATCGGGAATCTCAAGTTAACTTACGTAAGCAGGCACTCTTCCACTTTGTTAACGGCTTTGAAGCCCAAAATCGCAAAAATCACCACGCTGGCGTAGATGGCCGTCATCGCATTGCATATAGAGACCAAAATCACATCTCGAATGCAGTTGTTCTTTGGATTGTTGTAGGAGCCGAAGGCGATCAGCGATCCAAAGGCCAGCCCAAATGAGTAGAAAACTTGAGTGGCTGCGTCCAGCCATACTTTGGGTTCTTTCAGCATATGAACCTGGAAGGCATTAGGATTTTCTCTTGAAAACACCACTGTTCCTTGGATGGTTTCTTTAGTAAACTCACTTTAGGTTTGAGCATGTGAGCCAGTCCAGCGCCTGCCCCTTTTAACGTCATGCCCTCAATGAAGAAAATCGTCAGCACCAAGTAGGGAAATATCGAAGTAAAGTACACAACCTGGAAAACAGCAAGCACAATTATTGAAACTACACGGTTTAGAAGTGGATAACAAATAGGCCAACGCTTACCTTTCCAGAACTTTGAATGCCTTTCATGACAATGAAGAAAACCACAATCCAGGCTAGCAATAGACACAAAACAATCCACCATTTCGGAGTTCCACCTGCATCGATAGAAGGGCTGGCATCCAGAGTGACTCGATACCAAAAATATGCGGTTGCTGACGATTTTTCGCACTCAGCAACCGTTTGATTTGTTAGAGGGTCAAATGGGCAGTTTTGCCATGGGAGTTCCAGCTGCAAAAAAAACGTACAAATTTCAAAGTTAAAGTCGGTGAAAGTGAGTGGAACGTTCGGGATCAAGACACACAAATATGTATGTGATCGAAGCACCAATTTTCTAAGTTTTTGTTTCAAAAATCTTGTGATTTTCGAAGTTCAAGATGCGATGGATTTTGAAAAACCAGGGCGATTTTAAGTTGCAGATTGGCAATAATTTCATTTTTCTGCTCAATATTCGTTTTACAGTTTTTCGGGCTTCGTCGTGGAAAGCGATTTTCTGATCAAAACCGCCCGGATTTTGCAAAAACCAGGTGAAAAAATAGCACTGCTTCGAAGAGAATTAAAAGAAACTGCCATTCAGCTCTATTTTCGAAACCCTTTTTAACCTAATTATACCATTTTCCTACAGAATCAGTGTCATATTTATATATTCTTTCACATTACCCTAAAAAATCACAGCTTTAAACCCCGAGTTTGCACTGTTAAATTGTCGATATCCCGCAAACGGCTGGTCTGAGACGTTTCATTCGAGTACCCCATTTTGCTCATTAATCAAAGGGGATCAAACTAAGTCATGCAAACGTGGATAAACATGTTTCTAGTTTGCACGGAAAAAAGAAAACTTGTAAATTAGTGCAGGTCTTGAACCGCTCTAAATTTTTGGCTCAAATTTAGAGAATTTGTGGGGCTGAAAAGTTATAGTTGTCATTGCTGGATAGAGCCTTAAATTACGCACTTTTCCGTACAAAGCATTATTTATTGAATATATCTAGTTGGTACGCAAAATGGGAAATTCCCAATTAATGCTGCTCTGAAGAACGGCTTTTAGTCATTGGCTCATATTTAAAGAACCCGTTGAGATACGGAGCTCTAGCCCTTATTTCTGGATAGAGCAGTAAATTGTGCACTTTTTCGTTGAAAAAAACCTTTTTTTAATGTTTTCAGCTTGCAGACAAAATAGAAAAATTTGAATTTAATGCAGATATTGAGAATCGCTCTTATTCATTAGCTCATATTTAAAGAACCCGTTAAGATGCGGAGCTCTAGTTCTTATTTCTGGACAGAGCAGTAAATTGTGCGCTTTTTCGTTGAAAACACCTTTTCTTAAATGTTTTCAGCTGGCAGACAAAATAGAAAAATTCGAATTTAATGCAGATATTGAGAATCGCTCTTAATCATTAGCTCATACTTAAAGAACCCGTTTAGATGCGGAGCTCTAGTTCTTATTTCTAGATAGAGCAGTAAATTGTGCACTTTTTCGTTGAAAACAGCTTTTTTAAATGTTTTCAGCTTGCAGACAAAATAGAAAAATTTGAATTTAATGCAGATATTGAGAATTGTTCTTATTCATTAGCTCATACTTAAAGAACCCATTTAGATACGGAGCTCTAGTTCTTATTTCTGGATAGAGCAGTAAATTGTGCACTTTTCTGTTGAAAACACCTTTTTTAAAATGTTTTCAGCTTGCAGACAAAATAGAAAAATTCTAATTTAATGCAGATATTGAGAATCGCTTTTAATCATTAGCTCATACTTAAAGATCCCGTTTAGATGCGGAGCTCTAGTTTTTATTTCTAGATAGAGCGGTGAATTGTGCACTTTTTCGTTGGAAACACATTTTTTTTAATGCTTTCAACTTGCAGACAAAATAGACAAATTCGAATTTAATGCAGATTTTGAGAATCGCTCTTAATCATTAGCTCATATTTAGAGAACCCGTTAAGATGCAACGCTCTAGTTCCTATTTCTGGATAGAGCAGTAAATTGTGCACTTTTTCGTTGAAAACACCTTTTCTTAAATGTTTTCAGCTTGCAGACAAAATAGAAAAATTCGAATTTAATGCAGATATTGAGAATCGCTCGTTATCATTAGCTTATACTTGGAGAACCCGTTTAGATGCGGAGCTCTATTTCTTATTTCTAGATAGAGAGGTCAATTGTGCACTTTTTCGATGGAAAAACATTTTTTTTATTGCTTTCAACTTGCAGACAAAATAGACAAATTCGAATTTAATGCAGATATTGAGAATCGCTCTTAATCATTAGCTCATATTTAGAGAACCCGTTAAGATGCGGAGCTCTAGTTCCTACTTCTGGATAGAGCAGTAAATTGTGCACTTTTTCATTCAAAACACCTTTTTTTTTAATGTTTTCCGTTTGCAGACAAAATAGAAAAATTCGAATTTAATGCAGATATTGAGAATCGCTCTTAATCATTAGCTGATACTTAGAGAACCCGTTTAGATGCGGAGCTCTAGTTCTTATTTCTAGATAGAGCGATGAATTGTGCATTTTTTCGATGGAAACACATTTTTTTTTATTGCTTTCAACTTGCAGGCAAAATAGACAAATTCGAATTTAATGCAGATATTGATAATCGCTCTTAATCATTAGCTCATATTTAGAGAACCCGTTAAGATGCGGAGCTCTAGTGCTTATTTCTGGATAGAGCCGTAAATTGGCTCAGTTTTTGTGGAAAACATTATTTTCGAAATGCTTCTAGTTGGAGCACAAAAAGGAAAAATTGCAAATTAATTCAAGTCTTGCGCATCGCTCTGGGTCTTCGGCTCATAGTTAACGAACCCGTTGAACTGCGAAGCTCTAGTTTTTATTTCTGAATTGAGCCGTGACTTGCGCATCTTTGTGGCAAACATTATTTTCGAACTTTTCTAGTTTGCGCGCAAAATTGGAAAATTCTAAATTAATGCCTTAAAAACCGATCTTAGTCTTTGGCTCATATTTAGAAAACCCTTTAAGATGCGAAATATTAGTACAGATTCGTAAATAGAGCCTGAAATTTTGCACTTTCCTGTAGGAAACAGGAATTTCGGAATAAGTCTAGTTTGCACACAAAATAAAAAAATTTAAAATTAATGCAAATCTTTTGAACCGCTCTTAGTCATTGGCTCATATTTAGAGAACCCGTTAAGATGCGAAGCTCTAGTTGCCATTTCGGGATAGAGCCTTGAATTGCGCACGAAACGCAATTTTCGCACTGTTTCTAGTTTGCATACAAAATAGGGAAATTCTAAATTAATACAGATCATACTTCGAGAAGCCTTTAAGATGCGGAGCTCTAGCACACATTTCTGAATAGAGCCACGAATTGCTCTGTATGGAGTAGCAAAAGAGTAAGAGCCAATTGGACCCAAACTCAAACCAGTGCGAAAAATAATCAGAAATTTTCAACCACAACAAAACAATTCAGTTAAAAATATAACTTGAGCCCCATGTTTGTGCAAGTTTAAATGTGAAAAACCCCCTATTTTAATAATAGAATGGCACACCAGTTTCAGGAAACTGCCACTTATGAGCGGTAGAGAAAAAGTGCAGAAATACGTACCCGAAAACTGTTAAACAAGTAATAAAAACACCATGTGATAATCACGTTGTAATAGAGTGCGACGAAAAACGTAACCAAACAACTGGAAATTCCAATACCTCCCAACCATGGATGGATGGTGTTCCAGACGCCCAACGAGCCCAAGCGCATCTTCTGGCCAATTCCCAGTTCAATCAGGAACAACGGAATACCTTCGAGGATTAACATCACGGCCACTGGGATGAGGAATGCACCTAGAAAACAACAAGAACATAACAGAAGACTGAAGGAAGCTTGGGGCGATTTGAACCGTTGAGTGTTCGCTCTTTCAATCAATTTTGCGCTGGGTTCCTGCTCAACCAATTTATTTTGTTTTTAAGTCAAAACTGAAATTTTCTCTATTATTTCACTGCTAGTTTATTTTAGTTATCAGCTATTTCTTTAGATGGATTTCACCAATATGAAACAATTTGAAACCAATGTTGGCCTCTTTTTGAGAATGTTTAACACATTTTAAGGTGAAACCGACATTGCGAAACCCTATTTTGTGTTGAAGAATTATCAATTTTTTTCAACTTTTTGCTTTTTGGATTGCAACTGGAACCTTTTTGCGCATAACAAGCATATTTTTGGCTGTGGTACATCGGGGAATCGAGTGGTGTTGAAGCGCGTCAATCGTTCTACAGTGAAACGCCCCCATTAAAAATAATTAATCGCAAAAAAACCCCAAAACGGAGGAACGAATGAATCCACATTGACCCTTGAATATTTCGTTTGAGGCAGGATAAAATCCGGCTAAAGACTCTGCAACCTGGATAAAGTGAGGCTCCAGATTGTCTCACCTCCGCCATTCTGCTGGCACAAATAAGGAAACCGCCAAATGTTCCCCAACCCGACTGAATAGCCGATTATGGTGAGGAAGAACTGAATCTTCCCAGACCACGCCACATTGTCCTGGTCCTGGTCGAGACATTGCGATCCTCTGGAAATCACCGAACCTCTGGGTCCCTGAAGCACAATCGTCACTCCAGGTTTGCGGGGCTCACAGTCGGCTTGCCGATTGTTCAATGGGGCCAATTCGTGCCCATTCCGGGTCAGTTCCGGTGTTTTGCCAGCCATCAACGATCAAACACTGAGTCCACAGCAAATGTTCCCGAAAACTGTATCGCACGGTACTAATTGGACGTTCACAATGGCTTAATGGCCCATTAACCCATCGCAATTTTGGTGAAAAGTGGCGAAAAGGTCTCGGGCAAATGTAAGCAAGTTTCCGTGGATTTAATCAATATGGGGAGCATGTGCTCACAAGCGATTTTCGGCCTTATCGATCCTTGCGCGGATCCGGGTTACCGTATGGATTGTCTGGATGTTGCCGATAGACTGAACGCAATTTTGTTGTGATATCCTGGACTGGAATAGTCCGTTTGGGCGCTTTACCAATAGGGCGAACTGTTATAGGGGTTGTTTCACAAGTAGATCTAAGGGTTTTTGCCTAAAGGCAAACAACTTCTACAGTTTGATTCACATTTTGGACTTTTTCGGGAAGATTGCGCTCTTTCTGTTTGTGCTCTTTCGGCGTAGTTTGCATCGAGAATTCGTGAAGAAAACACTGAATTCTTGAAGAAGAAGATCAGTAACCAATCGAGGAAAGCGTTTTTTCAATAAAATCAAGAAGTTTTTGGAGTAAAATTGTACTGTTTGAGCGTAATTTAGCGCGTAAGAAAGCACTGAACTACTAAAGGCCAACAAGTCAATTGAGGAAAGAGTATTTCTTCTTCAAGAAAGTGTTTTTCCATTAACAAGGGATTTCCTGAGTTTCCCTGAAAAGTCAAACTTCCTGATTGTACCATTTGAGCGTAATTTACATTTAGAATTAAAAAAATCTAGCAATGGCAGCGTTTTCCCATTAAGAACAAGAAAAAACACTGAATTCCTGAGGAAGAAGGCTAGTAAATAAATCGTGGAAAGCGTTTTTCATCTTCAATGAAGCTTTTCTCCATTAAAACAACGCAATTTCTCTGAATAGCACACTTTGTTTTTGTGCCGTTTCAGCGTAATTTAGCGCGTAAGGAAGCACTGAACTATTAAAGGCCAACAAATCAATTGAGAAAAGAGTATTTCTTCTTCAAGAAAGTGTTTTTCCATTAAGAACAAGGGATTTACGTAGTGAGTTTCCCTGAAAATTCAAACTTTCTGATTGTACCATTTGAGCCTAATTTACATTTAAAATTCAAAAAATCGCAGCGTTTTTCCATTAAGAATAAGTAAAAACACTGAATTATTGAGGAAGAAAGCCAGTAAATAAATCGTGGAAAGCGTTTTTCATCTTCAATGAAGTTTTCTCCATTAAAACAAAGCAATTTCTCTGAAGAGCACACTTTGTTTTTGTGCCGTTTCAGCGTAATTTAGCGCGTAAGGAAGCACTGAACTATTAAAGGCCAACAAATCAATTGAGGAAAGAGTATTTCTTCTTCAAGAGAGTGTTTTTCCATTAAGAACAAGGGATTTTCATCGAGAGTTTCCCTGAAAATTCAAACTTTCTGATTGTACCATTTGAGCGTAATTTACATTTAAAATTCAAAAAATCTAGCAATCGCAGCGTTTTTCCATTAAGAACAAGTAAAAACACTGAATTATTGAGGAAGAAAGCCAGTAAATAAATCGTGGAAAGCGTTTTTCATTTTCAATGAAGTTTTCTCCATTAAAACAAAGCAATTTCTCTGAAGAGCACACCTTGTTTTTGTGCTATTTCAGCGTAATTTAGTGCGTAAGGAAGCACTGAACTATTAAAGGACAACAAATCAATTGAGGAAAGAGTATTTCTTCTTCAAAAGAGTGTTTTTCCATTAAGAACAAGGGATTTCTCTCGAGAGTTTTCCTGAAAATTCAAAGTTCCTGATTGTACCATTTGAGCGTAATTTACATTTAGAATTCAAAAAATCTAGCAATGGCAGCGTTTTTCCATTAAGAACAAGAAAAAACACTGAACTCCTGAGGAAGAAGGCCAGTAAATAAATCGTGGAAAGCGTTTTCATCTTCAATGAAGTTTTCTCCATTAAAACCAAGCAATTTCTCTGGAAAAAAGCACTTTTTGTTTTTGTGCTGTTTCGGCGTAATTTGCATTTAGAATTTTGGAAGAAAACACTAAATTCTTGAAGAAGAGAGAGCAAATCAATCGAGGAAAAGACCACAAACTTTACGTTCGTTCTTTTGCGGCATAATTTACATTTAGAATTTAGATTTATGAAGAAGCCCAATGATCTTCCAAAGAAATTCATGACAAAAATTCCTTGTTCCTAATGAGTTCTCCTAATGGAAAAACTCTTTTACCACAAGAAGAAAGTCAGCTTTATCTTCTGGAAATCTAAATGTATTTGAAAAGTACAGCTGCACGCACATGACCCTTATTTAAAACTTTCGCCACCCTAACGAAATCGATAAAATTTACTTTCCTGCAATGGAAGGTTTCATCATTACGCCTTCAGCTTTCAGCCGCATAAATTTGTCGTTTGAGCCGAATTTCCACATTGCTAGTGGGCTTTTCACTGGATACAGCCAGAAGCGTAAACCCACCTACACTTTTGCTTTTCCTCATTAAATCCAGATGGTTAATTTTAGCTGAAAACGCTTTCCAATGCGGGAAAGTAAATATTTATGTCACCGGTGGAAGTCTCGAGATGGAAAAGCTCGATAAGGTCATACCGAGCAAAGCACATGCCATCGATTAGCAGCTCTTTAGTAAATGGCCCCCAATGCACTCTTGAATGGAAAGGTTCTGCTTCGAAACGGATTGATAGCTTTTTCCATGGGGAAAGTTCCGCATTTCCATTTACCGGGTCATTTTCATTAATAATAGAGCCGCTCTAATGGAGGTTCGTTTTTAATTAATTTGTGTTCATTGTGTTGATGATTTTTCGTTCCTGCAGCGTTGAAAAGATTATAAAAATGAGGTTTTGATTTTAACAGCCTTATTAATCATTGCTTGATTATAGAAAAGTCGGCTGGAGCCAAATACCGATGCGAAAACCTCAGTGTCAAGAGCGATATATTTTTAAAGTTTGTTTATGCAAGAGCAAAACAATATGTGGAAATGACCCCGAAATATTTATAGAAAGTTCGGTGAAGAAATCTAGTTTAACTAAATATTTGAATTTGCTAGTAGCTGGAACTGAAAAGGAAACATGAAAACACCCCAAAAAGTGCATAGAAAGCGCGAAAAAAGTGCATAGAAAATCAGCAATGCTCCAGTGCGCTCTTCTTTAAAAAACATTGTTTTTTTACTTATTTTTAAAAATCTATATTTTTGAAACGGAAGCAAGTGACAATTTAAAAACATCAGCATCTTTAGAAAATATGTAATTCTGTAATTGCTGGAAGTTTTATGAAAATCCTAGAAAGTTGCGACCCAAGTGCGCCCTCTCTTTGAAAAAATCCGATCTTTGAAATTAAAGCAACTAGAGACTTGAGATTTTCAGTGGCTTTGATTTTAGAGATGCTAAAAGTTTTTTTTTAATCGTTAAATATTCTGATTTTTTCCAGCTTAGCAAATATTGGTCTCGAAACTGGCATTTTAGCCAAATGCACTTTCTGCTTCAAAAATTTTCCCCCTCAAAATTAAAGCAGATAAAAAACTGGAAACTTGCCCATCTGTAGCAGATACTTGGAGGAAAAGATCCTGAAAGTTACATGAAAATTGTCTCGAGTTCTGATTTTTCCGAGCTTAGTAAATATCGGTCTTAAAATGTATGTTTCACTCAACGGAACTAAAGCAAGTAACGACTTGAAATCTTTACCATCTTCAGAAAATGTCTGAATGTAAATACGCTGAAAGTTTTCTAAAATGCGCCACGATTTCTGAGGTTTTCGAGCTTGGCACAAATCGGTCTCAAAATGAATATTTTACCCAACTGCGCCGTCTCCTTTAAAAATTCACATCTTCCAA
>NW_026018814.1:938887-941342 GCF_020466585.1 Dendroctonus ponderosae
ACGCAAGTAGCGACTTGAAATTTTCACCATCTTCAGAAAATGTCTAAATGTAATTATGCTGAAAGTTTTGTAAAAAACGCCAAAATTCCTGAGGTTTTCGAGCTTGGCACAAATCGGTCTCAAAATGAATAATTTACCCAACTGCGCCGTCTCCTTTAAAAATTCACATCTTCGAAACTAAAGCAACCAACGACTTGAAATCTTCACCATCTTCAGAAAATGTCTGAATATAAATATGCTGAAAGTTTTGTAAAAAACGCCAAAATTCTTGAGCTTTTCGAGCTTGGCACAAATCGGTCTCAAAATGAATATTTTGGCCAACTGCGCCGCCTCCTTCAAAAATTCGTATCTTTGAAACTAAAGCAAGTAAGGACTTGAAATCTTCACCACCTTCAGAAAATGTCTGAATATAAATGTGCTGAAAGTTTTGTAAAAAACGCCAAAATTCCTGAGTTTTTCGAGCTTGGCACAAGTCGGTCTCAAACTGAATAATTTACCCAAATGCGCGGTCTCCTTTAAAAATTCACATCTTCGAAACTAAAGCAACCAACGACTTGAAATCTTCACCACCTTCAGAAAATGTCTGAATATAAATGTGCTGAAAGTTTTGTAAAAAACGTCAAGATTCTTGAGTTTTTCGAGCTTGGCACAAATCGGTCTCAAAATTAATATTTTACCCAACTCCACCCTCTCCTTTAAAAATTCGCATTTTCTAAACTGAAGAAAATGGCGACTTGAATTTTTCACCATTCTTAGCAGACGCTTGACTCTAAAGGCACTGGAAGTTTTACTAAAAATCGCCCCGAACCCCATCGTTTGCCCAGCTTAGTAAAGCTCGGCCTCCAAGTGGTTATTTTTACCCACCTGCGTTCTTCACTTCAAAAATTCAGACTTTCTGAAACACAGCAAATGTCAATTTGAAATTTTTTCAGCGTTTAGAAAACAATTGACCCTAACGCTATCGAAAGTTTGAAAAAAATCGCCCAAAAATCCTATTTTTGCCAGCTTTTCAAAGGTCGATTGTAATACAGATATTCCCACCTGACTGCGGCTAGTTCTTTAAAAAATCACGTCTTCCAACCTGAAAGAAGTAGCAACGTGAAATATTTACCATCTTTAGAAAGGACCTCATTCTAAAAATGCTGAAACTTTCATTAAAATTGCTGGGAATCCTGATTTTTGCCAGGTTGGTAAATATCGGTCTCAACATAGATGTATTCACCTTCCCCACTAAATCAGTCAGCAATTTGAAATGTTCTCGTGCAGAAAAATTAATGGAGAGCTTTTTTCTTCCAAATTGCATAAGAAAGCGAAAAACGATTTTTATTTCCTGAAAAAGCAGTGGCGTGCTGCTGGCCGTTCGTGACAATACGCTCATTTTAAAATTGTTTAAATTTTTATAGGGAATTTCATATGATCCAAAAATGTACGACATGTGGTCATTGGGCTGTGTTTTGTACATCATGGTGTCAGCTTCAATGCCCTTTGATGACTTGGATGTGAAAAGAATGATTAAATCCCAACTAAATCGATCGATCTTCACAGTCACGCTGCTATGGCCGGATTATTCTTTGCAGATGAAGAATCTGTTGAATTCGCTGCTGGAACCGGACTTGCACAAAAGAATCACCATCGGGGCCGTTAAGCAGCATGAATGGTTCGACCGAGGCCATTTGCTCAAGTTAAAACGATTCCTGTCGCGATCAACCACTTCATTACTCTAGTTGTTCTCGTCTTTAAAAAAAGTATCATTCAAACTTTTGGCTTATTTTCTATTAATGTTTTTGGCTTCCAAACATACAAGCGAGAGTTATTTTTATTGATTGAAAATGTGCGTCGAAATGACGGCTAATGATTAATAAATAGCCAAATCCATTCACATAGACGCAGAACTAAATTTAGATTGATGTTCACGTGAAAATCATGTAGTTGCATCACCAGGGACTGAATTGCGCGGCGTCACTGTTACGTCACCAAACGCCTCCAATGGGGATCAATACGAAAAGCCCCAAGCAGGACTTGGAGGGTGTCTGGAATTGCGCCCCCCTTTTGGAGAACTGCGCTGTATTTTCATGCGGGTCACGCATACGAGGGTGTGCAGATAAATCGAGAATTGACCATAAAAAATTCATTTTATTTTAAGTTTTTCACCAAAAGAATTCGCATCTTCGACACTGAAGCAAGTAGCGTCTTGAAATGTCAACAGTCTTTGCAGGATTCGTCAATCTAAATATACAGAAAGTTTCATTTATTTTGCATGAAGTCCTGATTTTTGCCAGCTTAGTAAATATCGGTCTCAAAATGGAAGTATCAACCCAACTGCGCTCTCTCGTTTAAAAATTCGCATCTTCGATACTAACGCAAGTAGCGTCTTGAAATTTCAACAGTCTCTGCAGGATTCGTCGGTCTAAATATGCGGAAAGTTTCATTCATTTTGCATAAAATCCTGATTTTT
>NW_026018814.1:942341-948474 GCF_020466585.1 Dendroctonus ponderosae
ATTTTTGCCAGCTTAGTAAATATCGGTCCCAAAATGAAAGTATTAACCCAACTGCGCTCTCTCGTTTAAAAATTCGCATCTTCGATACTAAAGCAAGTAGCGTCTTGAAATTTCAACAGTCTTTGCAGGATTCGTCGGTCTAAATATACGGAAAGTTTCATTCATTTTGCATTAAGTCCTGATTTTTGCCAGCTTAGTTCGGTTCAGCTTCAAAAGATCGGTCTTTTTTGCGTCATTTCAGTTGCTTTCGCCTTAAAGTGGGCCCTCAATGCTTTATGAATTAAGGCATATTGTGGAGCTTTTTGGGATCAGGTTCAATTAAGTCTGATACAGAGGATACAAGTTTTGCTTTTATTACCACAACCAAAAATAAACGGATTTTTACAACAATCTAACAAACATTGAGCTCTCGATACCGATCACTTCGGACACAAAATATATTTAATATTAAAGTTCTATAAGAACAGCACACGATCAACTGAAAAAAGCACATTTATATCAAAACGCAAAAAAAATCAATCCTGTACAACATTCGAACAATGCGTAGATTAATAAAAATGAAAAACTCTACACTTACATATAAAAACTTGCACTTGAATGGAAGTTCAATAGCTGCCCAACTATAAGCCCAAAATGTAAACTTACAGAAAAAGAGAGTGTATTTTAGAACTACGTTATGCAACTTTACTAAAACTATGTACATATTCCTTAATTTAGAAGGCGGGATAGAGAAGATTCAGCTCCGGCTGGAATACTCCGAAATGGCCCGATTTTAGAAGTTTTTAAACATTAACGTTAATCGCCTAAAAAACACATTTAACTATATTTACACTTGGCAGGCACTTGGGTGTCTTTTACAGAGCCACGACCATGCAATAACTGAATTTCGCGCAAAAGTGCTGACGCAAAAGCAAAAAATGTACCAAATGAATCAAAAAGGTAATAAATCGATAATTCATTTTATTGTATCATTGGTCGTAGCTCCATTTTCCGATGTTTATGCACAAGAACTTCGGAAAGCTTCGAGACAAATAAAACTCTATTCAACCATCATTTTTTCTAAAAGATTCGTTCATGCGGCTGTTGGTCGAAAGTGGTGAATTTTGCGGGCATCGCGAAGATCGTAGCAATGCGTGCTAGCGAAACATCAGGAAGACATTATTTTCACGACAAAACTCACCAATTTCATACCGAACGCCGTCTATTTGCAAATTACCAAAAAAAACAATGTACGATTTACATTAATTTTACAGTCCCTTAGCGTAATGTGGCTTAATTTGCACACAAACCATCACTAAACCTACCTTATACCTACATAAAAACGGATTTTTCCTCACCTAAAAGAACAACTGCACAAACATAAAATTAAAAAAGCAAATATTTAACCCAAAAATATATTTAACTAAAATAACTGGCAACGTTGAAAAGACGCAAATGATCAACACGTATCTAACAATAAACATGAGCTAATTTTACAAACATCGGACATGAACGAAACATAAAAAAATATATCTGCACGCAATTAATGTACAAAAATAAAAAACAACAGCATTTTTGACAAATAAATAAATAGAGAAGTTTAATTATAATACCAATATTGCTAATGTATATAATGTATCACATAAAGTATAAAGATAAAATAGTACGTCACCTATTTACAAACGGCTGTACAGCGATACGAGGATTGAGTTCCCGAAAATAAGGTGCTTTATACAAGAAAAACATTCCCTACCATTATAATTAAATGTTATTTATCGACGGATTATTTTACAACATAGCCATTGGTATGCGTGAATGATGATGATACCTAGCGACCGGGTGATTAGAATGAAAAACTTGTTATAAAATAAAACGGAAAAACACGCTTAACAAGAGAATTTTAGACCAAAACGGTCGGAAAAGTGTATATGTTAAGTTGTAAAATATAAAATAAATACAGAATTTTTCATTCCTTTAATTTTAGGTTTTATCCAACATATACCACGTTCCTTTCCAATACACTCACCGGGGTCTTTTATTAGCCTGGATGATATGCGGGGTTTAAAATCGCAAAAACTATTAATAAAAATCATGAAGAGTTAGTGTTTAAAGCAACCCTTGTGGCATTTACGGCTGTCCGTTCAGCTACTTCGACAGCCATTTGCTGCATACCGGATTCGACGAACGTTTTGACGAGAGACTTCATGATCTGCAACGGAAAACACGGTAAATATCGAGCAATTTCTCTTGCCTAATTACACATGTCTATTGATATGTTCAACCAATACAGTTTCCTATTTAAAAAAAATGAAATGGTTCAACAGGCCACTCAGTTGTGCAGCAAAATAAAATGTATATACCAGATATGAACTACCAATCGATACTATTAAGCGTGATTTTTAAATACCAAGGTACACGAAGCAAGATTCAAGTGGCCATAACAGAAGGTTTGCATATAAGTTGAACAGTGTGATACATAAGCTCATGCAAGTACAGTTGTCTGATACATACTCTGTTTTCTAAGTTTTCGTTTTTTAAAATAGGACCGCTAGAACGAAAAAACACCCTTTATTGATTAGTAAATTTAAACTGGAAGTCGAGATTAGTTGGCTTGTTTTAGCAGTGAATTCGAAAAGTTTACAGCGAGCGAAAACTGCCCTGCAATTACTCGCAGGGCTATTTGGAAATACTCCATTATTAATTGGCTGCAAACTTTTCAAACGCCACCATCCATGATGATCTCGCTGAATTTTTATTGTAAAAACCGCAACTTACGTTCTCCCATATGAAGTTGGCTGATTCATCGATCACCTGCCCAATCTCCCTCATTTCGCCGCTGTACCTGTAACAAATCAATTTGCTTCTAATTCAAGAGATGCGAGTAAGTGAGTATCCTCACCTAACATAGGCCCAAGTTACCAATACCATAAAAGCTGCAGCCATGCCCAGGTTGCAAATATTGGCTAGAGAGTAGAGTCCGAAGAGTCCGAACAAGCCAGACACAACGTAAAAGGCGATTGCCACTGCGAAAAACACTGCCGGAGTCCGCGCTGACTTGAAGATGTTTTTGCCTTCATTGTGAGACTTAAACTGCAGGAATGTTTCTTCAATGTCCTGAAAAACGCCCGAAGATCAATTCAGCTGCTGCAACTCAGCGCACACTCTTCTCACCTTTTCCAGTTGTTCCTTGTAAACTGCGCTGAATTCATCGCCGCCCATCTTCTTTTTCTTCTCAAACTGTTCGATAGCCTTGTCCTTAACCCGCTTATGTTCGTTCTCGATGGCTTCGGTTTTCATGTAGGGCTTCGTTCCGCCGCAAACGTCCTCCATTAACTGTATGTAGGCATCTTTAGCATCTGCCACTGCTGCAAGGTTATTTGCCTCGGCGGTCGCCTACAGTGGGGCACCATTAATATGAAAGCCCCATTAGGACAATAAAAACAAAACTTACCACAAGCATGGACTTTGGTTCGGGTAAGTCATCTCCTTCGTAGATTTGCATGTAGGATTTACAATACTGGACGAAATCCCTGACTTTAACGCGTTCCCCGTTGATCTTCTTCAAAACCAGGTTTTCTGGGGCCAGAATCATCGGCACAAGTATTTTCAGATGGTCTTTGAACTCCTGGTCGATTTCTGAAAGGGCCGAATTGCGAATGAAACGAACGAATCAACTGCAATTCAAACCGTCGTACCTGCTAAGCGGCCGTCAAAGGTTGGGCTTGTAGCCACTTTGATTCCGGGATGAGGCATCAGAAAGGAGGCGATTTCGGAAAAGCAGGACTTGATGTGTTTGCGCAACGATTTCAATTCGGAATGTTGATACTGGCTGACCTCCAAGCGCTTTTCCAGCATGGCCTGACCACCAACAGCCCCATACGGAGCCTCATAAGGAAATCGCCAGTCGCGTACTAGAAACTGAAGGCGTTGGAATGGTGTTTCGCCGGAACTCGCCAGCGCTAATCGCCCATATTCAGTGAAAAGCTGAAAAAACCATAAAACTCATTTCATGCAGCATTCCAACCGCAACAACCGAATTCTATTGACACATTTTTACATTAAATTAAACCGCTCGTTGTTGACTGGATTGCAAATTATTAAATTGCGATTTTTTTAATCAGCTTCATTTAGGTCAAACATGTGGAAAACAATTCGCTTGAACTGCTTGCCACAATTAGTAAATCGAATCAAATCCATAACACAGATAACACCGAAAACTCAAGACCCGTAAAAACTATTTCAATGTTATGTTGAATTTGCTGTGTTCAACAATGCACATAATCGAAAAGGCTTCAAAAATGCACTTTTGCTATTGTGTTACCTGCAGATGCTGCAGATCATCCTCTTGAATGTTGCCAGAAATATTGTAAATCTGCACTGAACTGATCATGGTGCTGAGAGCGAAAATAGTCGCACACTCTTTGACTGTGCTTTTGCTGTCCCAGGTGCCTTGTGTGTCCAATAGAATAATAGCAATCTGTAAAAAACCCATCATCAATCATGTTCATTCGCTCTGAGTTTTGCTGCGTGTTTCGTCAATGAATAAAATGGAAAAATTCCAAGCAATTGCAGCAATTTCGAGCTTCATCAGAATCAGCTAATTATTAATAATTACTTTTTGGGTTATTGCGGGTTCGTCAATGAAAATTACCCTGTGGACTTGATCGGCCTTTGGCTAGTTCAGACTAAGTGCAAACGCTGCTAAGCAAAATCACTTCAGTTTTACGAGTTTCCACTCAAGCATTTGCACAAATTTGAAGCAACACCGCGGATAGCGAAATAACCTTCACTCGCAAGTGGAAATTAACTAGGTAGCGATCATTAATAAATTCGATGTTGAGTTCAATGTAATTATTTCTTTAACAACACATTTTGTGCAATACTCTAGAATTTACTGCTTTCATAGTATTTCATGGCCTTAAAATGAGACAATAAGGGCAAGTAAAACGTACCTTTTCTCCTGTAGGCAGTTCAGTTAGGAACACTTCTGACCACATGAGAATACCGGTCGTATCACGTTCTGAGCCACCTCGCCACGAGAAGCCTTCCAACGGAGTATCTTCTGATCCGATCCAGTCTGATGTGTTTTGCTTATGCACATACTGAAACCGTTTTACTGTGTGAAAGAGCTTTGAACCAATTGAGCACATTTGTTGTATGCAAAGTATTGAATAAATCAATTAGATCAAAATCAATTAAACAATGCTCAATGAATTTTCATTAGAACTGCAAAGTGGGGCTCGGGTTGACTTACTTTGGAGCTCATGTAACGCAGGAAGAAATCGAGCAAAAAGGATTTTCCGTGACGAAAAGCGCCAGCTACAGACACAACCACTGCATATCTGTCTTTAAGTTCATCCCGCAGGAGGACTCGTTTCAGAGCCTCTTCGTCCAGTTTAAATGTGTGGTTGTCATTGGCCAGAATGATTGGAACGGCATGAGGCTTGTTCAAGGTGTCCTCATAGTCGGAGACCTCTGGAAAAGGGAACGATGGCTCGGTAACCCTTGAACTTGAACTTATTGCAAGGCTGTTTCGGTGACAATGACAAAAGCGTTTGGCTGGAACCTCATTAGTCGAAGTAATAATTGCAAAAGCGGGTTTTTTATTTGAAGAATAGATGGGCAAACTGGGGAAATTGATAAACGTTGCTTTTTTGCTCTCCAGCCATGAACACACATGTTCCATGATGTGATCTTAATTATGTTCAATGGTACCTTCAACAGACGAATCTTTTTCCACGACCATTTTTCCTCGTTGCCTCAGTTCACTCATGTTTTTCACTCTTTAATTATATAAAATTTCCTTTAATTTTCACTATTGCTTTTCTTATATCCTTACGAAGAAACGTCTAGTTGACAACTGTCCTTAGGGATGTGAAAAGCTTTGTTGTTGCCTTTGTCACTGAAGCATTCGATTGCGGAATCAGGCGGAATGTTGCAGAACGATCAGCTTTTGTCTCGCTCGCTTACATAGAGCTTTACGGGAGACAGCTGCGCTTATATCAACGTGGCCACTACACTCATCTCTATTGATGACCGAATTTATGCAACGCCAACCGTGATTACTTAATTTTCAGACGCACTTGACAACTTTATTGTAATCATAGAACATGGCTTATATAGAAACGACTCTTACTCATGTTGAAAGTGTGTC
>NW_026018814.1:949473-951040 GCF_020466585.1 Dendroctonus ponderosae
ATCACAATTTTTTTGTCGCATTAGGCAATTTTTGTTATTTTTTACTGGCTTTCTTCTGTGGTTTATACCCCAATTCAAACGGTTTCAAAAATCAATAATTCAGCTTGATTTTTCGAATTGAAATCATTTTCACTCAGTGATTCAACATTAACTAGCCAGGTTTTCTACTGTGGAAACTTTTTCTTTGAACCTTTAAAATGGAAATATAAAGCGAGTGTGTTCTGTTGTGAACTACACTTTTTAATTTCGTGTAAGAAAGTTTGCGTTGTAATCCATGTTTTTTTTTCTGCTAATTACACTCTGATTTAAACGGATTTTATTTCTTCAACAGGGATCATTTGATGTATCAAACCCGAAATATTTTGCTCTCATTTATTCAACTTCAACTTGCCAGGTTTTCTACTGTGGAAGCTTTCTACTTGAAAATTTAAATTGTAAATATAAAGCGATTGTGTTCTGCTGTGAACTACACTTTTTAATCTCGTGTAAGAAAGATTGCGTTGTTATCCATGTTTTTTTTTCTGTTAATTACACTCTAATTTAAATGGATTTTATTTTTTCGAACAGGGATCGTTTGATGTATCGAAACCGAAATATTTTGCTCTCATTTATTCAACTTTAACTAGTCAGGTGTTCTACTGTGGAAGCTTTTTACTTGAAAATAGAGAAGGTATATATAAAGCAAGTGTGTTGTGCTTTGAACTACACTTTTCATTGTCCTGTTAGACAATTTGTGTCATTTGTTGGTGTCATGGTGTTTTTCTTGCAAATAATCTAGTTCGGATCTTTTAGGATTTTGAAGAAAAAAATGTTCTTTTACTGTAAAATTTCCCTTAACTAATACTTTTTCTTAGTGGCATTTTTTCCAAAAATTCCCTTTTCGACAAATTTTTGACGCTCGAAAGTTCACTGTTCTTCACTTTATAAAATAACTTGCTGATACAATCTATCTGCGACACAGTGCGTTATCAACAGGAAATCAGCATTTTAATGCATGTGGCCACATGTATATTACAGTATTTAGTAGACATGTAGATGTAGTTTATTGGGTTTATTTGGGTTATTTTTTATTAGCTTTGGGTTGATTATTATATTATTATAGTATTGGTTAGCTTTAGTTAGTTGGGTTTATTGCTGGTTTCCCGTTGATACATTTTCAATAATTTCAATCATATTATTTGGGTTTAAAACTGTTTTCACCGAAGCAGGGGAGAATAGTGAACTTTCCAATATCGAAAGGTCGCTGAAAAGGACATTTTCGGAAAAAATGTCGCTAAGAAAAAAGTGTATTAAAGGGACAATCTACAACGAAAGTCAGTTTTTATCATCGAAATCCAGAAAACCCAAAACCACATAATTATTTATTATCTCCGTGAATTAAACGCGAAATTAAACGGTTCTTACACTCTAAATTGGACGCTTTATGAACTCTAAGTAGAGACTGCTCAGATTTGCCATTTTCAACTTTTTGCTCAGTTTTTAACTTTAAATGGTCAGGTTTTCCACAGTAGACTGCTTTATTATGTAACATAGGGGTGTTTTGCTGTAAACACACCTTCAATTATTA
>NW_026018814.1:952039-965057 GCF_020466585.1 Dendroctonus ponderosae
AGCGTTCAAGCAAACCACTTCTGAAGATGCAAGCCACTCGTGCTTGCGAAACGTCAGGAAGAAATTCCATTTTACGACGGCCTAAAAACCCATTAACTCCAGGATTATGCTAATACTAATTCAAAGCGTGATTATTACTTCAAATGGAATGGAGTGATATATTAGGAAAGGTAAGCGTTTAACTAGTGGCTTGCAGTTGCCTGTACGAATCCTGCAGCATGCGCAAGTTCTCCTCCAACGAAACAACTTCCTCAAATCTATGCGCTTTCCGTGCCTGATCAATATAGTTCTTCACTATTCTCATCTGCTCGATCAGCGGATGTTCTTCGGAAGCTGCAAACAAGTATTCACCAGCTTTTGTTAACTACAGTCTAGAATAGTTCGCACCTTCCGCTTCTTTGGCTGGAGCTGGTGACCATCCAGTGGTCACAGTAACTGTTTGAACCGGTTGCGCTCCTGCAGGATACGCGCCGCTGTCTTCCTTGAAGCTCAGACTAAGTTTCTGTCGGATTTTCTCCAGTTCGGCCACACTAGGAGGAGCAGGCAGCGTAAGCAACGAATCCTAAAACTCATCAAGTTCAGCAAATGGACAGATGTGGTGGAAAACCCACCTTGATGTAGTTGGAGGTGGATTTTCTGATGTTGCTCTGAACCACTGCGGCTTTCGGAGTGTTGGAGTCGACCATTTCTGTTGCGATTTTTTTGCTGAGAGTGTCGATCATTTGGGCTTTTTCCGCAATCAGAGAGCGCAACGCCTGGACGTCTTGCAACAGAAACGTCGTCTCTCCAGATGTTAGTGAATTAAACATTTTGTTATACAGTTCAACTGAGGACTGGATTTGCTTCTTATTGCCTTGCAGAAGCGAGTACAGTTGCCAGATGGTCGGCTTAACCATCTGATCGATTTGCGCTTTTCTCCTGCACTCCAGCATGTCTAAGCAATGGCTGCATATCCGCAAAGTGTCTGAGTCTTTCGATAGATATTCCCGGTCGCTTACATTGTTTAATGGGGCAACAATCGCGTCTGAAATCCCAAATTTGATGCAACTTACAAAATTGGGCGAAAAGTACGTACGTGCCGCTTCAAAAGGGAGAAAATGGGAACAGTTGTTGCACATTATGGTCCCGCAAAGCCTGCAATGGTGCTGCCTTCTGGCGATGTTGAAGCTGGCGGCGCATGAGGGGCATCTAGTGACTGTTGATCCATCTAGCCAAACCACTAATTCCTGAAATAAGCATACATTTCAACGGGTTTTCAGCTATTGGAACCTCGTATTACCTGCTCCTGTTGCTTCCTGTCCGATCCATAAGTCCTTAGCAGTCTATCCAGTCTAATAATCAGCTTGTTAGTTTCGGTAGTCCGGTGGTCCAGTCGCTCCCTCCTGATTTCCTTGAAGTAGTTGGTGTGACGTTGCGAGGGGCCGGGCTCCTGTGGATCACTTGAGTCCAAGTAGAACTTTTCCTGGGTGAGCTCTTTGAAAGTTTGCAATTCCTGGTCGTCCAATTTCAGGATTTTCTTTTTGGCCTTTCCATAGATGCCTAGGGAAAGTCCCAATGAGGCTTGAGAGAGGAGTGAAGCCGCTACTCATCTACCTTTGAGGGACTTTAGAAACTCCTGGTCCTCAGAATGCTGGTCTTGAAAATGGTTTAGCAGATTGCTGGGCGATCGCATGTCTTTGTGGCAGATGGGGCACAAGAACCCCTCTTGGATCTCACTGCATTCTGCCATGGCTGTTTCTTTGGCCAGTTGGAGTATTAATTAAACAAACGGGGCTGCTTTGGTAAATATATTTCTAACCTGCAAGCGGGAGTTTCACAAACACAAACAGCTGAATTGTCAGAGGCCCACTAGGGTTGGCAACGCTGTGTGGTAGTGAGGTTCTTTAATAATTTCAGACTTAAATAATGGAGAATTTTTAAAATCCTTGCATTAGGCTTTTGAGGTGTCGCTGATAAAGGCACATAAACTTGGTGACGAAGGCTTCGAGATGCACTATGTGTTTGTTTCCTTGGGTCATCCTGTACTCATACAAGGCAGCTTCTCTTAAAACCTGCAGCATGGGAAAAACATTTTTAATTAACATTTTTTTACTTTCAGTTGGCAAGTTCTCACCTGCGGGATGATGTGTTTATCGCACTTCATCAGGAGGGCAGTCAACAGTTCTTTGAGAACAATTTCTGGAGGAATGCCATTGGATAGAAGTTCATACAAACGCTCACGAACCGCCATCAGATTTTCTATGCTCTGCTCACTGGTGATCAAGCTGGCGGTTTGTACAACAAAGACCTTCCAGTCTGGTTCAGGGATAGGGAGAGGCTCGCCGACTTGCTCAGAGAGGTCCCCATGCTCCATCTTGTATACCTCGCAAATGAGCAACGCTCTCCTCAAGTTGCCATTCACTGCGGTCGCTATTTGCTCAGCTAACTCAGGCCGCAGTTCCAAGTCTTCTTTTTCGCAGGTGCTCTGAAAATGCCATCAGCTACACCCTGCTGCAACTGAAGCTGCCAGCGCTTACCTGTAAAATAGTGGCTATTTCAGACACACTTGGAGCCGCCACTCTTATGGGAAGACATCGCGATTGAATAGCGGGAATAACCGGAGATAAGGACGTGGCACATAGAATAAGCCTGCAATTGGCCGAATACTTTTCCATCGTCCGTCTCAGGGCATGCTGAGCGTCTTTGGTCAGATTATCCACTTCAGTTAGCAGCACCACCTTAAAGTCCCGCTGGTTTCCGGTCATCCCAATCTGCTGGGTTTGCGCGATGTTTTTAATCAAATCCATCACCACCACCCGATCGTAGATCCCCACATCGGACGGATTGATCTCAATGTGATAATTGCTGTTCACAGTCATAATTTCAACTTTCTTGTTTGAGGGAGTTGTCACTGTAATCGGTTCCATCTTCAAACGCTCCACTCCAGGCCCGAACAGCTCCTTCAGGATGCACATAATGCGGGTCTTCTTCCCGGCCCCACTGGGGCCATATACCAAGAGATGTGGAAAGTCACTGTGCTCAACTAGATTCTTCAGCTCTTCAGCTTGTTGGATGTGATAGTCCAGAGCGGACAGCTCTTTGGGTCGGTATTTGTCCACCCATAACATACTCATGTTGCTTTCACGTTTTTTAATGGAAAGACAAACAATCGACTAGTGTGACAACCGCCAAAATTTTTCTAGGTTATATTTCTTGTTTTGATCACTGTCTCGTTGTCATTGCAATCAGGTTGAAACGTTTTTGCAGGAGATTAACATGAGACTCAAACTTCAAAAGAGCTCAGTTTGGCTCAATTAATCTCCTGTAATCGAGAAGCTTCATAGTCAATTTGCAGTGTATTTTCCTTAAGATTTCAATAATGTTCAAGGTGCTGACCGTGGTATATCACGTAAGCCAGATTATTTCCATGGCAACGTGTGTAGTGCGCTCACTGTTGCTCGCAACAAGTGTGACAACGAAAGTCATTGGTGGCAAATTGGGGGGAGCGACCAATAAGGTGGCAATAAATAAAATGCCCGATAAAAACAAATGCTTAAAATAGGTTATAATTTAGATTGACTGTTTTTTGCCACTAATCGGTTTAAAACAGCATGGGCTTCTGAATAGACTGGATTGCATTCTTCCCGGACCCTCTCCAGCCAGGCCTTTAAAATCGGGCGGTCTTTCGTGACATCATAAGCCGCTAATCGAGTTTGCTCCAATTCACTGGCCGCAAAAATGTCGGCCACTGAAATGCTGTCGCCTGCTATATATTTTAGCTCTGGCGATAGCCAGAGTTCTTCCAGTTGATCCAGGCAAGTAACCTGGAAATCTTCGAATAGAATGGCTAATGACAAACAGCAGGAGAGGGACAACAAGGGTTCAAAAGTACCAAATTTGATTCGAGTTTCGCCAATTCGGTTTCGTCTGGGGGTGATTTAGTCATGGCAGGAATAATGTACTTGTAAAAGAAGTATGTGGCGCACGGCTGTCTGGTGTTTACATGTTGCCAGGCTAGGTATTCATCCACTCGAGCTTGGGCCTTACTTTCAGCAGGATACCTAGATTAAGGACGATTAGTCGGATAGTGAAAAACTGGCAAATATTACCTACCATTTGTCTGGAATGAGATCCCGATATTCCCGAGCCAAATAGCTGACAATTGCCACACTTTCAGCCAGCTTAAAGTCCCCGTGATGGATGAAGGGAACCTTCTGGAATCGGTTCATGGACGCCTTGAAGTCTTCAGTTTGATGCTCGCCTGTTCGCAAAGCCACTGGGCAGCTCTGGAAAGGGATGTTGGCCACTTTCAGAAAAATGTACACAGCCCTGCTGGGCTGTGAAAGTAAGTCATAGTAGCACTTCAGAACAGGCATTTTGCGATTGGTTAACCCTGATAACTCGAACTGTAAACATGTTTACAATCAGGAATTAGTTCCTGATACTGTTCATGTACTTACTGTCTTCAAAAACTAGGACAGAGACTTCGTGTAAGCACCAAGAGCGACTAAACAGGTTTTAAGTTATAGTGGAAAGTAGAAAAACAGCCGACTGGTGGGCATAACAAGTATTTTCAGGGTGCTTTGCGAATTTCTCACACAAGTGCAAAGTCCAGTCTGGCTGTGAGATGAACAACAAAAAACTTGATTTTAAAAATATTGACGAGGGCAGTTTCAGCCACAGAACAACCCTCTTTTTGGGGTTATTTTATGGTTTCAGCTTCTCGGCCATCCTGAATACACAGACCTCACAATCACAGACTTGCCTTCATCTATGTCAATCAGCTGTTTGTGTTTATGACTGATTTGTTTTCATTTTTTGGTGCATGCAATTTTCGCTTTTGTAATCTTTTTTATATATTTCTGTGCGGAAGCGGACACATTTCAAGATGATGCAACAATACATTAAGGAGCTGGAACAGGTAGAGTGCAGTAAAGTAACGGAACTGAAATGAAAGGTTAAAGTCCCCCAAAACCAAACGCTAAAATTTCTGGATATAAGGGAATATTGACGAAAATTTAGTTTACAAAAATGTTTAGGTCAGTTAGGTCCTCACGAATTTAACAATGCCCTCCCTATAGATGCTTATCTTATGGATCAGGAGCGAATTTTCGCGAGAGAAAAGTGATCAGAGCCCCTATTTCCACAAGCAAGACAACTAGAAAATGTCGATCGAAGACTAGATCTATAAGTAGAGGGTTTTGTTGACCAAACCAGGTCGACACCTAAGCAAAAACCATCTGTTCTAAGGAAAGCTGTTTTTGCTAATTTTTAAACCGTTTTTCAAGGAGCCATTTGATGCTGAAGAGTTTGTAGAGCGGCTGGCCTGGAGAACGATTGCCGAAACCAAAACAGAGGGCGATGAAGGAGATATAAATCCTTCGTTATTACATGACTCGTTTGTGCAGGCAATCAAGTAAATAACTATAACAGTAAATAATTTGTTCTGCCTTAACTGGGACGCAAACAGAAGAAAGCCGAATAAAATTACGCTTGTTCCAGAGATTTGACTCTGTTGCAAGAACGCCAACAGAAAAAGTGCGAGAGACTGGAGTCAGTGGTAAGGGAAGATGAGGCGATGTTTTTTCAGGAAATCTACACCTTGCTGGAACAAAACAAGGTAAGCAAACCGAGTAATGCCAGCGGCGATTTTTAAAGCCGATATCCACTTTGCAGCAATCAATTGATACATTCCAAGAGCTGGACAGCAAGATTAACCATGTAGCCACTAAGGTGCTTCATCTTGGAGACCAACTGGATAGTGTTAATGGCCCTAGAGCTCGCGTGGTCGATGCCCATAAGCTGATGAGCCATTTGAGCGAGTTCCTGTCTAATGGGCCGCTAACTAGCTCCATATTCAACGATCCTTATCGAGTATGAAGTTCATTAAATCACCTCAACTCTCCAATCGATCCAAAATCTTTAGGTCGACGAAGCCGCCGATGTAATTCAGAAGCTGTTTCTGATCTCCCAAGATTTGCCTTCGCCCAAGTAAGTGCCAGCTCACACGGAAACTCCAGTTGCTGATGCTTTCACTGTAGGTTTGAGAGCGTGAAAAGGAAGATCGAGCGAACCTACTCAGACATTGAAAAAGCCTTGATTGAGGACTTCGTAAGAGCGATGAGTAAAGAGGATCTAATTCGAATGAAGGCAATTGCGAATGTTTTATCGCAATTCAAGGGCTATTCGCAGTGCGTGGATGCCTACATTGATCAGAGCCAGATGGTACGCACCCTATTAATATATCTAAGAAAACATCTAACAGTTAAGCTCGGATCTTTAAGGGCTGCCTTCTAAGCAAGGACATCTTTGCCAATCTGCTTCCGTTGTGCAAACACAACTACGAGATTATTAAGGAGGTTTTCAATAACCCGGAGCAAGTTATGGCCAAGTTCGTTCTGAATTTGTACCAACTGAAGCTGTCTGACTATGTGGAGTCGCGGTTGAGCTCCAAAGTGGGCAGTTACGAGTACCTGCAGATTTTATACGAGCTGTATTCCAAGTAGGGGTTTATGCGTTATTCCACTGGCGCAAGGCTAATTTCATGTTTGTTTGCAGAACCAATCAGTTTTCCAGCGAACTGAGCGTGTATAATCTTGGAAGTGATCAGAACTACCTCACAAAGCTCACTACGAAAATCTTCAATAAATACATCAATGATTACATCCAGTAAGTGATTTGGTTTAATTTTGTTGAACTTTCCCTTTGGAAAATGGGTATTTTGTTTTGCAGAATCGAATTGAAATGTTTAAAAGAACGCTGCACGCACAATTTGCAGAAATACTACGACAGCAAAAGCCACCAAAAAAAGCAGATACAAAGCGGCGGGTAAGTACAAGCGCATAATGAAAAAATCGTGGCATATTGATTGTTTTTTTGAAGCTTCCAAGATTTGAGAAGAGATTTACAGGCCGTTATCGGCACAAGAGCCAACATTAATATTGCCCAAATCGAAAACTATGGGGGAGAGACTTTTTTGGCTGAAGAGTTGGCGATTATGATATTGCAAGACACCAAGCATGCCTTTCTCCGCTGTCAGCTTGTGAGTGAAGCAACAATTTTCCTCGACTTTTGGATTGCATCTAACGAAAATTTAATAGCTTTCCAGGCCCGAGGACAAATCGAGCAATGCGTCCAAGATATTAACGACTTTAGTGAATAGTTTGCTGATCGAACACGTGGACTATGCGGTTGAGCTGGGCCTTCATGCTATTCCAGTGGTCGAAGGCGCGAAGAATCCACCTGTTTTGTATTTCTTCACAATCGTCCATCAATGCAACAATATCACCCATCTGGTGGAGAAACAATTCATGGATCTGGTGCTTCCTTTAATTACGTAAGTGGCGATACCCGAAAACCATTCACTGGTAAAGGTTCTGATGTGTTCAGGAATACGCCAGTATATAACGAATGCATCCAAAAGAAGAAGTTTGTCTTGGAAGACATGGAGCGTAAAGTGAACTTAGGGTTAGACAGGTGATTTTATAGTTGCCCCTTAGTGAGGCGGTTATAGATTATCCGTTGCGGTTGTTCTAGATGCTTAAATGCGGTGACTGCTTGGATGAAGCTGTACTTGCAGGCCGAGCAGAAGAAGGGCGATTTTAAGCCAGAAACCGACGATTTTGATACAGTGGCCTCACCGGTAACACCGCTTTAATTTTAATAATTTTTAATTTGAATGTCGAGTCGCTTTTTTAGGCCTGTAAAGCAGTCTGTCAGTATATTTCCAGTATTATAAAGCAAATGAAGACTAATCTGGATGGGAACAATGTAACGGCGGTTTTGGAAGAACTTGGGGTGCGGCTGCACCGAACCATTTACGATCACATGTTGCAATTTCAATATAACACTGCAGGTATTTATGATGCGAATGAAATTCTCAGTATATTGGGATTTAGGCATCTTTTCTGTACAGTAAAAATTTCAAGTCGCTGTATGTTTGGGATTAGAAGTTAGGAATGTTGAAAGTAGAACCTGCAATTGTGAAAAAAACGCGCAAAAATCAGTATTTAGAGCTACTCAAATAAAAGTTTGGAAGAACTTTTTTAGGTATTTTTTTAAAATGATTGTTTCTATCAGGGGCGATGGTGGCAATATGCGATTTAAACGAGTACAGATCCTGCACCAAATCGCTGGGTCCTTTGGTGATTGAATTGTTTGAAACGTTGCACGCTCTGTGCAATTTGCTGCTGGTAAAAGCGGAAAATCTGCATCAAGTCTGTTCCGAGGATTCCTTGGTGAGAATTTTCGATATTTTGTCGCTTTTTTTTCAATTTATTTCTTTTTACAGGTAAATTTGGAAAAATCCATCCTGGACAACTTTATTCAACTACGTACCGATTTTAAAACTCAAAAGTTAACAATATTTAAAGTGTAAGCAAAATCAAAATACGAAAATTATGTCGAAGAGTATTTAATTAAACTAATAATGTTAATAATTTTTGCCTGAAAATAAAAAATCTGGTTTAATGTATAAGATTTATTTTAAACAATGGTTTATGCGCAACGTAAATTTTAAATAACTTTGATTCTATCAAGCCTGTTTTTTAACTTCCCACGTTTCGGCACATTTATTTGCGCCTCCTGAATATTTTTGGGGTATTTTCCGTAAAAATCGCCGTAATATTTTCGGGGCAACATTTTTCTAGTGGCGTTGCAAGAATGGGAAAAAACCCTTTTTGTTTTATTTTTTTGACCCAAATTTTTTACGGAACTCTTTTCTACTAGTTCCATGTCAGGCTATAAAACAAGATCAGCTGTATAATTAAAAATTATATTTTTGGAATAGTTGGAAACAACTCCAACTGCAACATCCCTAATAGGGATGTTGTCAAATGAAGCTAGACTCTGGTGAGATGTCCTTGATGGCAATAACCTAACAAGCCTTCTGTCATGAATAAAAACATTCAGAGAAAAACATTGTGAGTTAATAGTTGTTAGTGCGGGTAATTAAAATGGGGAGCATAAACCAGGCTAGAAAAGTCGGCTACATATGCCGCCTGTGCTCCAACTTGAAGCGTGTAGTCATTCACATGTATACAGGCAAAGCGAAAAACTTGCAGTTACTTGACAACTTGAAACTACTTCCTATTACGGTAAGTTTCCCAGCATTTTCTAGTTCTGTGTACCATCCAGTTCTTTTCAGTTAAATAGATATGATAGTTTGCCCAAAACCGTATGCGAAAACTGTATAATTAAGCTTAAGAAGCAGGCTCGATTGTTGATGTTGATTCGAAAAAGCAACAGTGCTTACAAGGTCCACAAAGAACTTCATGTAAGTTGTAGGTAGAAAGTCAACTATAGAAATCAGCAATTTTGTAATTTCAGACCCAGAACGAGTGTCCAGTGCATTGCCCTTTCTATGAATTTTACGGAAGATCCGAACCGTCATAAGTGTATTGATCTCCAATAATTTCAAACAGTGTGTGTACTTTTTAAACTTGAGTTCCGTTTTTGCTTTGGTTTTAGGATGAACTGTTGGGAGAAATAAAACTGCCCAGGAGATCTGTTTAGTATCTAAATTCGTCATTTTATTGTGCTAACTAGGTCAGTACCTATATCGAACGCTTTCTATTATACTGACACGAGTAAAGACTACGAAGGATATCGTTTCAGCAACATGTTTAGTTGCTTGGCAGATAGATTGCGTTCACCTGGAGTTAAAATCCCTTTCATATCCCGCTCCGACTTTTGCTTCTTATCGGACGTGTAGGTGGAGTAGCACTTTTGAAACGATGTGATTTCTTTGCCGCATGGTTGCTGTTGGAACTCGCTGTTTGAAAGACATGCGAATAAAATCGACATTTCGTAGAGGCAACTTAGGTTCGACATCTTGTTGCCTTTCCCCGAGACACCCGGTTTCAGTTTGAGGGGCAAAATCTCCTTAAATGGTACTGGCTCTTGGGGCCTAGCTCGGGCCTTTTGCTTGACGCCCATCAAGGAAGTGAACAGCCTCATTTTCAACCTGAAATTAGCCCCAGTTTACATAACCATGTTTGACTATTTTCTGCCAATAGTACAAAGTTTTCTTCAGGTGATGAGAACTTTTATTGTCTTACGGCAGTATGGGTGCTAATTACCTTGAAATCTGATCTAAAGTT
The DNA here is from genome assembly GCF_020466585.1 of Dendroctonus ponderosae. Lineage (NCBI taxonomy): Eukaryota > Metazoa > Arthropoda > Insecta > Coleoptera > Curculionidae > Dendroctonus > Dendroctonus ponderosae. Next base: position 962,119 of record NW_026018814.1, read on the forward strand.
AACTAACTTTTGGGATTTGGCGGAAATTTGAGGTTACTTCCTCTGCTTCGAAGAAAACTCGTCTGCCTCTAACCTATATTAAAGTAGAGGGGTTCTGGGATTTTCTGACAACTTGTCATTAAATAGTTACAAATTTTGAATAGTTGAACCATAAATAAGTGTAATTAGTGTTAATTTTTATAGTTTTTTCGCTCAGTGAAATTCACTTGTTCCTAAGATAACAAAGAACGGGTGCGACTTACCGCGAGGTACTTAGATTTTCATTTCTAGCTTTAGAAGCACAAAGTGCAAGGAAAAAGTCTGTCTGTCGTCGCAGATTTTCAAAAATTGTGTATCCCCACAGTATTAAACCACCGCCCCCCATGGAACTTTTTTGCAATATTTCCAAACGCTTTGTAGTAAACTTTGGTATTTTCACATGGTTTGCTTGCAACATTTTCTAATTTTTCAACGAAATAAAGTGTTCAAATCCAAACAATTAAGATCCTGGTCACTTTAGCCTATTATTGTTTCATTAAAAATAATCAAAATTAGTTCCTGGGTTTCAGTCATTTATTGTCTTTATTTATCAATTAAAATACGTTTCGGTGTATTTTTCCACCATCATCAGTTTTTATGTGTAGCGTTGTTGCTGCTTTAAGTCTTGGTATACATTTTGAAATGTACTTAATTCATTAATTTTGATTTGGAATTGAAACACGGTCAGGAAAGTATACACAATTAAAAATAATGTGCTTAATTTAAAAAATAAACAAAATTAGAAAGAAAAATACACTTTATTGTATGCACCTCCTAAGGTATAACTCCTTAAATCTAAAAAGAATACCGTGAACTTTCAATCAACCGTATAAAGTACAATCAATGCCTTATTTATGTTGGTTCTCTCATCATCTCATTCTCTTATAAAACTGGTGACAAATGATAAAAAAAGCGTCTGATAAAACTGATCTTATGGATGTTTTTCAACTTTTATTTTCAAAGTAGTGGATTCCGTCGTTTGGGTTAAACTCCGTTGATGGTTTTGCATATTTGCAGCATTGGGAATTGCAGGGGGAAATTGTAGGATGTTTGATGGTGCTTTTCGCTTTGCAGCATCTGAACTATCGACCGAATGCCCTTCTGCATTTCTCGTTGGGTTCATAGGAATGGAAAATTGCTTATCGCCATTATCAAGAAACGGTTTTTGACCATTATCTGATTGATGGGCGACAAATTGTAGCATGGCTGATTGTGCTTTTCGCTTTGCAGCCTTGGTACGTTTCCGCTTAATACGCCCAGGTGGTAAAGTACCCGATGTGGATGCCTGAGGATCGGTCTTTAATGCCATGTTATTCATCGCTGAATTACCATTCCCATTGCGGGTGATCGTCGGTGTGTGAGATTGGGATGGAGGCTTTGGAGTTGATGTACTCTGAGCGTTCGTATTACTCACTGGTGCGTTGTTTTGAACATTGTGTTTTATCGGTTGAGTGTCCATAGTTGGCAATGAGGTGTTGACTTTAATCTGCGGTTTTCTGATCCATTCAGCCAGGCAATTTCCAAACAGCATGTCATCGTATGGAAGCGCCCGCATTTGTCCCGATCTCAATCCTACTTTGGCCAGAGGCGTAAGCAACCTTCGCCGATGTACCGATATGGAGTGGAAAACATCCGAAAATATTTTGATCGGATCGCTAATAGTGGCCAGTTCCTCCCTCGCCACCTCGCTTCGATCCAGTCTGCTTCTTTCGTACTGCTGATCCAATGGCACTGCCAGCGCACTTATACCTGCGGCTAGTTGCAACTGCACTTTCCGGAGGAATTCGTCTTTGTTCAAAGCGATTTGATGTGATTCGATCAAGTTCGTTTTAATTTCCGGATTAACTTGGGGCGGATTCAATGCGGAACAATTGCCTAAAAGTGGGTACGACGCTAAGGCAAATTGGCGCGAGTCGTAACTCCTGCCCTTATGCAGGACAGTAGATAGAAGGTCTGATATGTCAGGGTGCACGTTATAGCCCTGATTGGGACCAGTCAAAGGGCTCACAGGTGTCGTATTCAGATTTACCACCGGGACGCCAGAACATTCATCACTTGAATCGTCTGATTCATCTGGAAGGATCAAATAAGAGTATTTTTTTAAAGATATTAAAACATTTCTTTGATAGAAATGGTGTGGAATGTTAAAGTGCATTCACTTATGCAATTACATCGATCTACGGTGAAAAGGCGGTTTGTATATTTCGGTCATTTTACTCGAACTCGGTGAGTGTTTTTTTGCTTAATTTAAAAAAAAACTAGAAATTCGGAGGGTTCGAATTCGAAGAGAGAGATTCGAGAAATTCGATTCAACCGCTTTGTCCATAAAATGTATTTCAGATTTTCGGTCGCAATAAAGCACATCTTGATTTGAATACTTACTTGAGCTGTCTAATAAGTCAAGCAACTTCTGCACTAGTCTCCTGCGTTTTACGGAATCTTTTTTCCGTTGTTTGACCATTTTAATTTAAAAAAACTTAATTTTTTTGGCAGTGGAGCTGACAAGTATGAATTTTGCGAGTGCAAGTGAGGTTAGGTACTCACAGAAATACTGTACCAGTACATAACCAAACTGGCAACGGTGTATCGTTGACCCTTTTTAAAGTCAGCCACGCCCAAGGGTCCTAAAGTATACTCTAGGAACGCCGGTTTTTCTCGCACCCGGTTGCTTTTAAAAGAAATGTACGCACTAATTTTCTGAATTTTTCCAGTATTTTTGTAGGATATTTTTTAGAAAATTTAAAAAAATGTGCTAAGTAGTTCTTTTCGTTATTTTCATTAAAAAAGCCGCGAAAGTTGAATATCACTTGATTGGGTGAAAGATTGTGCCAAACTTTGCTGTGTTACCTCATTTCTCACTCATAGATTGAGCTGCTTGAACGCTCTTTTCTACACCACTGTACAAGGGCGGATCCAGGGGC